>NC_135737.1:28855013-29162930 GCF_041903045.1 Epinephelus lanceolatus
CGCATTAATTAAGCAGGGAGTGTTCCTGTTGGCCGGCCCGTGTCTTCCTCTCCCCGGCTCTGCAGCTTCATTGGTCGGCAGCTCTCTTGAATGAAGCGCCGCAGAAACGTGCAGCAGGCAGGAGGAAGCTGTGTGGGCCGCCGCAGGGAGGGACCGACGCACAGCAACACGACCGCCGGGCGGGCTGCGGTGGTGGTCGGACACCGGTTATCTGTCGACCAGAGGCGACTGGCTCTCTCCCGGAGCTCGGTGTCGGAGAGTGAATGAGGTTGATGCTGCTCTGCTGCACCTGGAAGGACGAACGCATGGGAGAGGAGGAAGGTAAGGAGCCGCTGGGTGTCAGGAGCCGCTGGGTGCATGCGGCGGCGGCGGGGCGGGAGATGCAGAGACAGCGGAAAACACTGAGGATGCTCCACAGAAACTGGCTGTAAACAATATGCTTGGCACTATTTTTCCTACTCTGGGTGTCGTGTGTTGTCAGGCACACACAGGCAGCAGAGTGGTGCGTGTGCAGGCAGCGTCAAGCTGCATGTCCATATTGTGCTGCAACTGAAGCCATGTTGATGTACCCGTCATGTTTGGATGCAGTGTGTTCACCCTCGGGCCATGATCAGTGCTCATTTAACCCAGTATAGCCAAATATATTCTGCTCATGAGCTGGTTGTTACATTAATACGGTAAAATAGGGACTCTTTGGGGTGTTAATGCAAAATTAAACAGTTTAATTTGGAAGTTATGATCTTTACCAACATCCTCTAAAGCAGGGTGTCAAACTAATTTTAGTCCAGGGGCCACATATGGCACAGTTTGATCAGTAAAACCACTACATAATAACCTATAAATAACAACTCCTTCATTTTTTCCCCTTTTTAATCTAAAGAAGTCTGAAAATATTCATCCATTTACAAAACAAATGATGAACAGCCGGCAATATCATCAGAAAAATATGTGCAAATTCAACAGTATGTCTCAGTTTTTCCACATTCAGCCACTCAGCTACCCACTTTCATTACATGTGCCCTTTTTTCATAATTTTCCACTAAAGTAGAAGCTGTTGAAGAAGCAGGTTAAGTCATCTGCTGCCTTATAAACCATTTACAATCTGAAGTTTTGTCAGTGCCTCAGCAGCAGGGTTACACTAATACTGTTTTAAGATAGAAGTCTGATACAGATTCTTTTGTACTGAATATCTTGCGATCGAGGGACATCTGAGCTGCAGCAGGATAAATCCCGCCCCCCCATGGAGTCCAGATACTGGCAGACTGGGTGGTGGCTGATGACTCTGAAGCTGATGGCTGATGAGACGGATGAGGATGATGAATCCGGAAAGACTAGGTAGTGATGGGGAGGTGGAGGGCAGATTTTTGAGGGGTTGTAACAGAAACACATGGTACACAAAGTAATTTTCCATCACTCTTTATTCTTTGCCTCCACTTTTGTTGCTTCTCTAGACTTTAAAACAAGGAGAAAACAGTGTATGGTTGAACTGGTTAGAGAATAAATGTTGGGAACAGTTGCTTGAACGAGTTATGACCTAATAATTTGTGTATCACTGTGACTATTTGGTAAATATTTGCATAAAATGTGATATTGCTGTACATTCAGAGTTCACTGTGGCTGTCGGTCAGGTTCACTGGTCTGGACAATAGTCCTTTTATGCGATGACTCACTTTGCATGAGGAACTGCTGCTGAGTCTCTGTGAGTAATGAGTTTTAGGAGGGATTGGACACACAGCTGTTCACCTGCACAGGTTAGTTAGTGTGTGAGAGAGGTGTGTTTGTGTGCCTTTACTGAGGTATTTGTGTCCTCTCTGAGACCTGTCCAGACAGCAGAGGTCAAGAGGAGACAATTATCAGGGAGAAACATGCCCCATGATGAAGAGACAAGGTGAATAATATTCATTAGTCAGGTTGAGGTGAAGGCAGAGCAGAGAGGGGGCATTAGCACAAACCAGATCTGCCTACCAGCCAATATGATCAATAAATCTACTACTGCAGGGCGGCTCTCTCAGGCATTACAGTAACAAGCTGACCGCATAAAACCTCTGCTAATGTACGAATAATCAAAGATGCAAGGATACTTCTCGCATGAGAAAACATTGATATACAGATACCAATACATAGATGCTGAGCTGCAGTGAGCAGATGTGTCTTTGAACTCTAAACTGATCTATGACTGATCTTACCTGTCAATTACAAACCCAGTTGCCACGCAAAAAGTTGGCATTGTATGTTTCTGCAAACCATGGATACGTGGTATCTTTGCATATTATTATGTAGCAGATACATTGAAACTTTGTGTTTCAACAACACTGTCATTAACACCTGGTTAGGTCACACAAAACCACTTAGTTATGTTCAGGAAAAGATGTTCTGGCTTAATACCCATTCAGGAGGCACAATCCTGGCAGGAAAAGTGGCGATGTCTTGGCAAAAACAAACTGCTCTCCACGCCTAAACAGCCCAGGGTTTCACACCATTCCTTTATTTGTGGCGCCCTGCCACGATTACAACATCTGCTGCCACGTTTTAATTTTCCGTTTTTGGAACTTGACCATTAATTAGGAGCGCTGTTGGTACCGTTCGGTTATTCATTAATTAACACTCTTGTAGCGCAGGGCGCACTGTGGTCACAGATGGAGCAGCAGAACACCAGGTGCAGTGAAAGTGAAACTTAGCTGTTCATTGGATCGGTCTAAAAGTTTGATTTCACTCACAAACATCTGCTCCTGGCATCCATTGATCTAATCTGATCTGATCTGATCAGATCGGATCGACTCATCCATTGTCCGCCCGGCAACTCAAAGCTCCACAGACTCAAACACATGAACCGTTCCACCTGTGCTGCATTCAGGGACCCAAAAAACCTCTGAATTTATAGAGGAAGCACAGCCTTACACACAAAAAATCCAAAAATGCAAGTTAGCAACCCCTCTCCATCAGCTGCTGCCACACATAGATTCAAATTCTGTGGGAAACACTGCAGCCGCTTGAAACACAGTGACGAGTCCCTAAAAAAACACCCACATTTGGGAGCTGAAAAGTCACTGGAAAAAAAGCCACAGGTTACTGAAAAGTACCCATGTTTGGTTGTTAAAAGACCACAGGAAATACAGATATGAATCCCAAAAAAGCACCTATGTTTGGTGCTTAAAAAAGGCAGGATGCATAACAGTGACTCAAACATTGGTCTTCAGCCTGGCAGGCGTCTTGCCCAGGTGACACACCACCATCCACCATCACCTCTACCTCCCGATCAGAAAGGCAACTTATACATTATGTAACCTTCCCCTGCTTCATATGTACTTTCCGCATCGTCATCATTCTCCTCTTGTTTTGATATGATATACATGAAACATGCAAATGTAACATATTTGCTATTTACAGAAATGTAAAGTACAGTGCCAAACCTTTCTTCTGGCAACTGGGCTGTTGTAGCTCTGTTTTGCATTTGAGAGATGGCATGCAGTTGCATATTGCTGTGGATGTGCAGAACTGCAGAAACATGATTTATTGACAATCATCATTTTGTAGGGCCGTAACGGTACGTGTATTTGTGTCGAACCGTTCGGTACGCGACTTTCGGTTCGGCACGACCCTGTACCGAATTATTGGGCGCAGGATATTATTTTATTTTATTTTAATTCCGTTTTTGCGAGCCGAACCATTTAAAATATCTAGTTCCCCGACAGACATAATTGAACGACGGACCGAGTCCCGTAAATCTCCGCTTTCACTTTGTGCAGCGCATTCTCGCACGTTGACAACATGGCAAGTGAGCCTGACGAACCTGAAGACCCACCTGCAAACCTTATGTCCTCCGTTTGGGAACACTTTGGTTTCAGGGTAAAATACAAAGATGGAAATAAACAAGTGGACAAGACAAAAGCAGTGTGACGACACTGCAGAACAGCGGTCGGGTATGTAACTTGGAAACACTTCTAACATGATAACGCATCTAAAGCGACACCACCTGAGTTTGAACATTAACCGGGACGACTAGAAAAAGCAATCTGGTGCAAACTGCGATATCGTCGTCGTTTAAAAAGAAAGAGCGTTTCCCTGACCATCGCACTAAAGAAATAACCAACGCCATTGGAGTTGAGTAAAATTGTTTAAGCTGCACTTTAGATATAAGCATGTTTTGTTTACTGCACTTTAACAAAGTGGGAAAGCTAAGTAAGTTCCTGGTAAAACTGAATCTGAGCAGGCTTTAAAGCTGACCAGCTGCACTATACTTTTTATTTTAATTGAGTAAAACTGTTAAAGCAGAAATGTATATTTAGATTTTTCATTCAAAAAATGTGTTAAAAAAACAGCAGGATTTTATTTTTCACTTTTATATTTCTATTTTCATTCAAACAATGTGAAAAGCAGGATTTTATATATATTTGTTTCATTCAAAAATTGTGTAAAAGAGTTAACTGCTGTGGTGGTATGTTTTAATAAGGTTACCAATAAGTAAAAGATATTTAATAGTTGTCTGTTTTTTTCATTACTGTACCGAAAAAAAAAGAACCGTGACTTGTGTACTGAGGTACGTACCGAACCGAGATTTTTGTGTACCGTTACACCCCTATCATTTTGCTGTATTTTTTATAGAAGTAACAGAGTATGCCCTGCTTTGTGTAACAATGATAACCTATGATTAACACCTCTTCAAACCAAGTCTTATGTTGCAACTTAAAGACGTGATATTTTGAAGTAATATCATCTTTTATGTTTAAAAGGTGACAGCATGCATTTGATGTTCCTCTGATGTGACAAAGTGGCCTTTGAGTGACTTTATTTTTGAGTTCACTGCAGGTTCAGACTCTCAGGCAGCATGTGAACTTACAGACACTGACAAATTTCAACAGTGAAAGCAGAGGAACTCAGCAAGGATGCTCAGAAAGAATAGTGCAGGAGTTACTCGAGGAAGTTGAAGTATTCATCTTCAGCTCTGTCCTCTGTCTCGTATGGATTATATCCCTGCTGATGGAAAGATCACCATGTTTTAACTAGCGGCCATGTTTATAGTTGTTGTTATTTTGCATGTCAGTGTGTCGCCGCCTCTCTGCCTCCTACTCAGGATGTGAAGGGCGTGTGATGTGTTCTCAGGCAAATGAACTGCAGCAGCAGTAATATCTGCTGTATGAAGCCTTACCCTTTGCTATCTGCTGCTGCTGCTGCTGTCACCTCAGCCTGAACTGATCTTCCTCTGCAGAAAATACACACACACACACACACACACACACACACACACACACACTGCTGCTCTCTCTGTCTTTAATTAATTGTTCCAGCTCTTCAAAGGTGCTTCTTTTCCTGAAACTTTGTAATCATAATTAACTTTCTCCTCATTAGAGAATGGGGGAAGGAATCAAACTTTGAGAGTCAGAGGAAGAAACTTATCTACTGAAAACAAAAGATTCTGTTTTTCCACAAGACGCATGAATCTTTGACGCACTTTTGAGAGCAGTCTGTATGTTAAATATACAGGTGTTGGGCTTTCTGTTTCCAATGACAACAAAGTCCTTTTAGTGTCACATATGCATCCGAATATTCTGCTCTCTGTTGTACAAAAAATATCAGTCTTTGCCAAAAATGATGTGGTTCATTGTCATAGAAATGCAAAAATACTGAGGAGGATTCTTTCGAATGATTGATAGTAACTTCAATTGCTGGCTTAAAGGAATACTTCATCCCCCAAACGACCATTTGTGTATCAATTAGTCACAATGTGTTACGCTGAATTTGTGAAGACAACTTTGTGTTTCGTGCATTCCTCCAGAGTGAAAGAAAAATCCACAAATGGAGAATATTCTTGATGAATTGAAGAACATAGGGGTCCACCTTTAATAACAGCAAAACTATATCAACACATCAGTTTACAAAATCTCACACAACTCATGCAGTATAATCCAAGTCTCATTTATCCAGTTGTATGCTCAGTACTTTTTAAACAAAGAGACCTTTTCCAACAGGGAACTGAACTAAAAGCTCTCCTCAAAGCCAGACCCCACTGACAAAAACAGTCATCTTACCTTGCCGCACATGGTAGCTGCTAGTCTACCACTGCCTCGATCAGTTAGTTTGTTTGTGTTATTGTGTGACTTTGAACTAACCCTTTCAAATATCATAGTCACACAATAACAGAAACAAACTAACTGAGGGAGTGGTAGACCCACAATTAAAGTAATTAAAGTAAAATGACTGTTTTTGTCCATGGAGCCTGGCTTGGAAGAGAGCATTGATAAGATTTACTTTGAGTTCAGTTGCCCATCGAACATGCTGTCTGATTGGGAAATATACCACAGGATTAATAAGACTTGGATTATACTGCATTAGTTGTGTGAGAGTTTGTAAATGGATGTTTTAATGTAGTTTTGCTGTTGTTAACTTTAACTCATCAAGGATTTTCTTTGTTTTTGGATTCTTCGTTCACTGGAGGCATGCGAGAAAACAAAGTTCTCCTCACAAATTCAGCAGAACACGGGGTGAGTAATTGATGTGCAAATGATCATTGGGGGGGTGAAGAATTCCTTTAAAATCTATTGGACTTAGGTAATAATGATATATATATATCTTTCTCAATTTTGATTTAACTGTACTATTAAGAAACAAATCAATCCAGTAGAACAAACATCACCTAAACTCATTAAATAATGTGCAGTAATAGTGTTTAGCTGTTTAAACTAGAACTGGAGGCAGACTAAATGTGGTAATTTAAAATGAATTGTTACACACCAGCAGTGATTCTCTAATTAAAACCATCCATCTGTGGACACACCGACAAACTGTTGCTGATATTCACGCTGCATGCTGTCTGCCATCAATGATGGAGCATTTTCAGAGACGATGTGTGTTTGATATCTGGAGCCTCAGAGTTGTGGATTTGCATTGAAGGCGAGATAAGAACAAGGATCATCATCACATGCAAAAACACATATCAGTAATTATTACATCCCCTCAAAGAACTGGTATTGATTTTGTGCATAATGAACAATAAAACAGTGGCTATCAGTTCGTCCTGTGACCTCTGTCTCATGTGTTACAGCTGGAGGAAGTTTGCCCGTCTGTGCGGGATGCAAACAGAGGATCTATGATGAGCAGTACCTCCAGGCCCTCAACAATGACTGGCACACCGTCTGCTTCAGGTACGTTCGACCCTGACTCACAGTTCACCAGCCTTAACATGTTCACACAGACGTCATGAGTTCATGTCTTTAAAGGGCAGCCATGGAGCGTCTCCTTGCCCAAGTGAATGAAAGGATGAAAAATTAATCAGCCCTTTGCTGCACTTCATCTCCTCGTCTCTCTCTCTCTCCTCTCTTTCTCTGTCACCTTTATACGGTCAGCTGTCCGTTAAAGGCAGGAAATGACCATAAAAATTATTATAGAAAATAGAAAGTATTATAAATAATCACAAATCAAGAAGAAGCATTGATAAACAAAACCGGGCAGTTTGAGTGATGTTTGGCTGCTAAAATTTGATTAGTTCAGCAAATAATCAATATTTTTTTAATCTTTTTTCAGGCGTTTATACCAAATATTCGTTCTTTTCAGCTTCTCAAATGTCAGAATTTGATGCTTTTCTTTGCCATTTCTAAAAGCAAATTGAGTAAAGTTTGAATTGTTGGTCGGATAAAATGAGCAATTTGAAAATTTCACCCTCTGATCAGTTTTATTTATTCATTTATTTATTTATTTTTTTCAATTTTTTTGACGATAAGTTTATAGATAAAGAAAATAATCGACAGATGAATTGATAAAGAAAATAATCGGCCGATGAATTGATAAAGAAAGTAATTGGCCAATGAATTGATAAAGAAAATAATCAGCTGATGAATTGATAAAGACAGTAATCGGCTGATGAATTGATAAAGAAAATAATCAGCTGATGAATTGATAAAGACAGTAATTGGCCGATGAATTGATAAAGAAAATAATCAGCTGATGAATTGATAAAGACAGTAATCGGCCGATGAATTGATAAAGAAAATAATCAGCTGATGAACTGATAAAGAAAGTAATCGGACGATGAATTGATAAAGAAAATAATCGCGTTTCCTCAATGGATCGGGAACTTTTTCTGCTGCTGTATCGAGCCATGGTTTCCTTTTGCATGACATCAGGAACATTTGCATCTGCATGTGCTATTGGTAAAGGTTTCAGTAGTCCACAAATTCACAATGTCTTCTGTGTTTAAACCCTCTTCTGGCAGTCGACCTTTTACTCTGCTGGTAACATGACTATACGCTCTGCCACTGTCTTGTCTTTTTGTGAGAAAATCTACTTTAATTTGTCCTTTTCTTCTTTGAGTCTTTTTGTGGTTGGTGTTTGTCATTTTGTCATCTCTTATGGGTTTCCTTGTCAGGCCTGAGCTCAGAAAAGCCTTTATATATTGGATTCAGTTCAGATGTGAACTGATGATCTCTGGCTGACGTGATTCTCAAACATGTTCAAGTCAAACCAGTGAAATCGCTCATCTTTGTGACCAGAGGCGTCACGTGGGGTGATCAGATTCAGACTGGTTCTCCTCTTTAGTCCGTCATTTTTGTTGCTGTAGCGTCCTTGAGAGAAACAGAAGCTTATTAACAATATCTCTCAAGCTTATTAACAATATCTCTCAGACCTGAGCAGCCTGACAACCAGTTAACATTTCTAAAAACCGTATACATATAGACACCTGATACCACCTGGACAAAGACAATCAAGGATACTTTTAATTACATTGAATTCAAGACTTCCTCTCCTTATCAGCAGATATGAACAGTAGTTTCTGTTGTGTCATTTGTTGCCGCTGCAGTCAGTGTGTTTGGTTTTACATTGCAGAGGTTTTGTTTGAGGAGAAGAATAGACAGGTTTGTGTTTCAGGCTCAGGCAGGTTTCTCTCTTCATGAGGTGCCACGTTTGGAAATAACTTTAGACTGAAGATGGAAAAGCTTATTTGCAGAGTGACTGTGTGAATATGGAGACTGTTGTCTGTTCCTTCTCAGTTGGATTTTTGATCAATTGTTCTGCAGTACATAGTGTGTGTGTATGTGTGTGTGGGCAGTGAGACTTCATGTGTCTCTGTGTGAAAGAAATATATTCACATGGTTTGGATTTTAACCAGAGTCATGATTGTTGTTTTTTTTAAGATGGAGCACAAATCTTGTCTGATGAATGAATCTGATCTGTGAAGACTAAAAAGCAACATTCTGGCGATTTGAAGATGAATTTTAGGAGCTGCAAAACCAAAAGTTAGATTTAACATTATTGAATTATTTCACATTGCTGCAGTATTAAAGGACCCCTGTCCGTGGAGAATGAATAGCTTGTTTGCAATCATGTGACTATTGTGACACACAAAATTCAGATGGAGGACAGGAAGTGATAAATCCATATACTGCATTAACTGGATAAAGAGGAAAGTAGAGGCAGCAGGTATCGTCAGAAAACTGAATCTCATGTTGGGTGTTATCGATATAAAACTCTCAATATAAATATATATATATATAGATATATATATATATATATATATATATATATATATATATATAGCAAGGGCCTTGCTTTAGAGAGGTCGCCATCTTGCGCCACCATGTATGTAAGGCAGCCCTAGCGGACAATCCAGCCAGCCAGAGAACGCATTTCGCGTGTATAAATAAACCAACGAAGACAGCGGAAGGAAGGAAGAAGGAGGAGGAAACAGCAGAGAGTGTTAGTAGTTCATCGATAGAGAGTAGTGAAATGTTTTTTTAGTTATAAAGTTTGCGAATGGACTACACTTACCACGCAGCAGGAGAGAATGAACTCGAACCATCATCTGCGAGGAAAAGAAGATGCAACTTCACTCCGTGTGATGTACTCTCTGCGGCGCTTTTCCTCCTGGTGATATATCTCCCCAGCGATGGTAGCAGTAGCACCGAATCCCATTCTGTGCAGCCAAATGGGAGCGGAGGATTCAGCCTCTCGTCTCGCCTGCTCAGCATCCAAGTTCCTCATCTGAATGCTCCGGCTCAAACAGGTATGGCTCTGGGTCTGTGTCCGCTACAAGAAACTCTTCAAAATTGCGTTCAAAGTCGTCCATTGCAGCTACTATAGTCCGGAGATATTGCTAGGCTAAATAAACAGCTGAGCTCTGTTTACAGGCTACGCTGTCAGTCAGTGTGCGGGCTGGAGATTGGTGGAGCAGAGAGGGGAGGGGGTACCCGCTTGGTATTGTAAACGAGAATGTGTGTATGGAGTGTGTGTGTGTTACGCTAGAAGAGTCAGAGTTTGGGACGGAGTCTTTTACCCCCTGGAGTGTTACCGGAGTTTTTGGAGGGCTCAAATAAACTGGCCTTTTTCCTGAACGCTACTCTGGTCTCCTGCTCGTGAGGGATTCATTACAATATCGTAACGTGGCTTAGATTTCTAAATAAACATTCACCTTGTCGCTAGATAGACCTACTCCTGAAAAACTCGTGTCTGCGCAAGGCTTTTTGTCCCTACGAGGCCACCGTCATTTACCCGACGGGAGGGGTGAGCGAGTGAGCCCTGCAATCTAGAATTTGACCACTGATGTCACTGTTTTCAATGGTTTTCAACCCATTTTACACAGTGGCCCTTTAATAACATGTCGGACAGGAAATCCAAAGTATGGGATCATTTTGAGAAGGTGAAGAACGAACCCAAGGTGATATGTAAACTCATCTTCATTGGTCGACTACAAAGATGACGTATCATCTGAAACATGGAAGTAGCTACATGCCCATTAGCCACTTAGCACAGTCATTACTGCTTTGCCGACAGCGTCATTAACAGGGGTGTAACGATACATCGATCCACATCGATTCATTGATTAACAATTGATTACATCGATGCAAAATGAAAACATTGATCCATATCGTCATCTTAAAGATACACATTTATTTTGAAATTCACATAGCATGTCTGTGTCACCATTTCTGGGCAAGCGCGCCTCCGCTCAAACAACAAACAGAGCTCAGAAATGAAATGGTCAAATCATATTCTAGTTGTTTTTGTGGGTTGATGTAAATGATTGTGTTAGATGGGCATATGATATGGTGTCATATCGATCGCAGGCTCCTGAATCGAATCGAATCAAAATCGTATTGTGACAGACTTTGTGATATCAGCAAACATCGTATCGTCATCCGAACAAATAGATATAATATCGTATCGTGATGAAGCTGGTGATTTACACCCCTAGTCATTAACAAACATTTTTTCACAGATATAACCACACAGATTAAAATCTATCACATCTCCTCACATTCTCTCTGTTAACATCTTTTACGAGGAGCTCTCACCTTATTTGTCTCTATGATTGTTAGTGCTACATGTTTGTTGCCCTGCCTGGACTTAAAAGAAAGTGTTGAAGTTTAGGCGTCATTGAATCTCCAGATCAATACAGTCACCTCAGGTCAGATAACATGATGCATTTGAGCTCATGAATGAACAGAGATTCACAGATGGCGGAGGCACCCTAATGGCCATCGATTCGTTAACACACAAACTGCAATTTTAGATTCTTATAGTTATTATTTTGATGCCCTAAGAATAAAAACAGTGTTAATGGTGGAATTTCGCTTCATTAAATGAAAACAAATATTTATTATGACATGTACGTAGCCTTCGGTACAACGGAAATTGACATTAAATGACCAGAAACTGGTAGTATTTCTCTCACACAGTGACGGCTCCTGTTTCCCATCATGCCACTGCCTGCCAGTATTTGTGTGTTGTTCTACGATGTCATGACACTGCAGCAACATTATTACCAAGCTTTACGATGCGTCCCATCAGTGCTGATAATCTCATTAAGCTGAGTCAGGAGGAGATGTTTACTCTGAAAGTGGGGCAGTTTTTACCAGGCTGTTGTTTATATTATTTATAGGACACAGTTGTTGATGTTGCTGCAGCTTTTGTTACTGTTGATCTTATGTAATATCTCCACCTCTTTCTCTCCGTCTCACACATCTTTCATCCAGCTGACTTTGTGTCAGACGAGCAGGAGGTTCAGAAATCAACCTGCATGTGGTTCATACCTTTACTTCCTGAAAAGAGAAGGCTATAAATAATTTAAAGGTGCAGTCAGAAATATTTTACTAGCTCTGTGCATGAATAGACAGTAGACTGCAGAACCACAGTATCGTTGGTTTTATTCCACATATTTTTCTTCCTAGTCAAAACCTGGTGCATTCATCACCCATAATACAACCTGATCGCCAGAAGTGCATTCTGAGATTCGGGTGTGTTATGGTAGTAGAGCGAGGTACAGAGGTCACTTCTTTTTCACTTCACACCAACATTTTTTTTTTCCTTTTCAAACTTCAGGGCCTTAATTTCAGTGCTGGATTGAGGGTACTACCTAGGACTTATAGTGCTGAAAATTGCAACACATTAATAGCAATGACTATGTCATTCATCTCTGGGTATCTGATCTCTAAAGTACTGTATCAGTAAATCAGGATTTAAGCTTTGAGTTTGCTGTTGTTGGCAGCTGCCACTAGATGTTACAAAAGAGCCATGTTTCACTGATAGCACATTTAGTAGTTTTATGTGACTCTTTGAAATGTTCATGAGATGCAGCTGTTAAAATGTGGTGTTTTATTTATTATTTCTTTTGATAAGCTGATGTTTTGTTTCGTCTTGCTTCACTTCTTGGAGATAAACGTCCAACTCCCATCGTCGACATCACTCCTCCTTTCACTCTGTTAATCCGAGCTGGTCGGCAGATCGACCGCAGCTCTGTGGAAAAACTCACCGCATAGTGTGTCATTAATGATTTCCCCCAGCTGGATGTCTGAATGGGAAATCTGAGGAGGATATCTGGGCACGGGGCAGAGTCCACAATAGTTCTGTGTAGTGTGTGTGTGTGTGTGTGTGTGTGTGTGTGTGTGTGTTACATCTGGCTGCCTCAGCATGGACGAAGGATTGCAGTTTGTCTCAGCAGGGTGTCTTTTTTGAAGTGTTTGCATTTCTCTTATGTGTGTGAATTCATTTCAAGCCTTTTAGTTTGTTTGCATATTTATGCACTTTGTAATTTGACTGAAAATAAAAGCACTACTTTGCATGTCTTTGTAACTGTACCATTATCTGGTGCAGACCTGAGCCTGGTGCCAGCTCCCTCACACACTGTTTGAGGTGTCAGATATCAGCCTGCAGCTTAGGCTTCTGCCCACCATGTAGTGACACAACACACACCAGAACTGTTTAATTAAGAGGAGTGAAGCAAGTTAGTCTGTAGAAAAGGAGAGTTGTAGTCTCCTAGAAAGAGTTTCATCCTCTTAGGAATCATCCTGATTTTTCCATGCGTACCACTCCGTGCCTATAAATTAGAGGGAATCTTTTTCTGACCCAGATCCAAATCCTGAGGGAGGAGCAGGATTGTCATAGAAAGGAGGATTTAAGGCGGCTTCGCTAGTCAGGCAAGACTTCGGTGGAAAATTGACTAGTGGGACGGGGGAATGGAGCTTAAATCCAAACAAAAAATGTCCAACTGCAGGGCCTGATGCTGCCATGGAGCATTACTCCAGTGAAAGGAAGTGGAGATGGTAATAGCAGAGGGGAATGCAAAATTGAAGTGCCTAGAGTGTTGTTTGAAACTGAAGGGTGTCCCATGGGTGGAGGAAAAAAAACACTGCTCAGAAAATAGCAGCAGCTCTGTACGTACAGTAGCCTTCATGGGAAAATGTGGCCGTGTTCTCTCTGAGATCTGTTTTCACATTGGCTGTTTTTTTCTGACGTCTGTTTGTCCCAGAGCTCAGCTGTGCTCTCTGTGGATCACAACAGAGACTGTGTCCTCTGAAGTGCTGACTGCTGAGCTACCAACTTGGCTTTTATAGTAATTTTCGTAATTTTGTGGTGTTGTGATAGGATGTAGTTTTGCTTTGACCTGTGGAAATATTACAAATAGGGGTGTCGCAATCCGATCTCAGAGATCATTAGTGGGGCTGATCAAGGCACTTTTTAACCCATAAGTATCAGCATATTGAGCTGTATAGACCCCAGTCCAAATCTTTGTTTGGCTTCAGCTGTCACACAGGTGTTTTTACTCATGAAGCTTTAATGCACAGCAACGCAACAAGTGCAGCCATGGTCAGCTCTCCCACTCTCCACTGTCCGTCTTCTAAACTCACTGAGCCCTCCATGTGTGTATGAGCAGGGTGTGAACTCAAAACACCACACGCCATAAACAACAGCAAAACACAATATGAGACTTTTTATATGATTTACTAGGGGTGTAACCATTGATCTGGATTGATATATCGAGTCAATGATCACAATCCAGTATCATCGATGCAAAGTGAAAACATAGATCCGTATCGTCATCTTTAGCATATGCCTTTAATTTGAAATTCCGTGCCAAGAGAAAGACAATGAGGATAACGTTATTTACTCAGGAATAAATCAGCAGTGTGGAAAAATACAGTCAACAGACAAAGCTGTTAAATAAAATAAAACACTGGACAAGCATCTCACTCCACTAACTTAAGCTGCTCTGTCAATCAAAATTGTCTCGTCAATATCACCAAATATCGTATCGTGATGAAACTGGTGATTTACACCCATGTTATTCACCTCATTAATGTGCACTGGTTTCATTTCAACTCAGTCTGACAGTCTGTTGTGTGACGACACACTCACTACGCTACTCAAAGTGCAACAAAAGCAAGCAAAAAGTCAATGAGAGTAATTTATTAATGTACTCCTCGCAAAAGATGTACAGACGACAAAATAAGCACTCAACAGAGTGCAATTCATTCATGTGACTCAGGGAGGGTGCTTTAAAAGGAGAAAGAAATGTTCTTAAGGCAGCGACAAGATGAAACAGATTACAGAGAGGGTTTGTTATTTTATAGCCTACTTTTGTAAAAAATAAGAAATAAAACATTTAGGAACAGCTCGGATGCAACAGAAGTAGCAATTTGCAGCTGTATTACCAGAGAAATAGAAGTATCAGATTAGGCTCAGTATCGGCAGATAATCAGTACTGATTGACACTGATCAGTATTGGGGGGGGGGGGGGGACTGAATGGGTACATCCCGAATTACACATTGGCACGGTTTATGTAGGACAGAAAATCACTGGTACCCATCTACCGAGCATCAGTGATACTGATAAGATGAGGTGCCTGTGTGGAGCCAAAAGGATGCTAGAAGACAAAACCCGCCCCAGCAACAGCGTGTTCACCCTGCTGCAGTCTGGCAAGGGATCCATTTTATTCAAGTATCCAGTGTCGTACCAGCAGACTACAGAGAACCTGTCTTCCTCAGGTTATAAGACTCCTCAAGTCATCTTCTGTGTTCCACAAAATATAGTTTTGTTTGTTGGTCTTTTGTTTTTTTCTTGTGTCGCATGAACTGACTACAACCTCCATTTTGAATTTGTTGACACACACAGTCGTGAGGTGCAGGGATGAATTTGCTGGGATAAAAATTCAGTGGCACAATTACTGCGGCTGCGATGCAGTGGTTTGTTTATAATAAACAGAAGAAGAACGGAGCAGTAAACATGACCAGAAAATATTCTGCAGTGGTTTTGAACTACTCTCTGAGAAGTGTGGTGGAAAAACATCCCCCAGACTGGAGCAACACCACAGATGGTGGCAAAATAGTGTAAATATCAACAAGAGACAGCCCTCGATTCTTTGCTCAGAGGAAAATTAGATTTCATCACAAAGAAGGAGAAGACGGGACACAGATGGGACAAGAAACAGGAACATTCAGACAGTCAGAGAACAAACCCACAGGTTAGTGAGCATTGAAATTAAAACCTAAACATCCATCGCAGTTTACAGGCTGACATCCTGCTTCAGTTTAATCTTGTTTTAACTTTCAAAAACTGTGGTATAGGGAGGAGGAACCTGCAACCATTTGCGAGTCACGGCTCTCTTGCTACTTGCCAAAAGTATCTTTAATAAATATTTATCCTTGTGTGGGACACTTTCAGGTATTTTTCCTAAGTATAATTTTAACAAATGAGTAGACTAAATCCATCCCAGCTATCTCATGAATCTCAGCTGCAGTCAGCCAGTGTTTTTGGGCATGCCCAGAAAACATGATAATGATTGGCCAGTGAGGTTCTGCATTGCCTCCAACAGAAGCCCTGTCTCTGTAGGCCTGTTCACAGTGCTGTTAGTCCAGGAGTGATGAATCGCACAACGTTTTCCAACCAAACTTCCTAAGGAGCCTTGAGTTTGCAGTCTCACATATCTCTGTCCAGTCTTCCTCTGTTATTTGTGTGTCCGATTCCTTCTCCCATATTTGTTAATATATGTTGTAGATTGATTCTTTGAAATTTGGATACCTCTGTACAATCTCGAAACTAACTATTACTCCCATTGGGCCTCATTCACTAATATCTGCGCAGAAATGTTCTTACTCTCCGCAAAAAATAAGCACTTGCGCAAAATCACCGTCGGATTCATGACAAGTGCGTACCGGCCAATTTAGTTCTCACCACCGTGCGTATGTTAGTAAATCACAACCATTCTAAATTGACAGGCGTGTGTCCGCAATCTGCAATCAGCATACTACCACGCCCCTATTTCTCCATATAAGGAAACCGCTTGCCTAGAGTTGATTCATGAATGAAGGAAGCGGTTACGCGAGGAGAGAAGTAGTAAATTTCACAGTTTGTTAGAAGCGATGGTGCCGGGTCATACAGGAATGCCATGGGTCATTGTAAGATTGTGGAGGACACAGCATGCCAGGCTGATCTTGCACACCTTCTCAGGGGTATAAAGTAGTTTGCCACCGGCTGTATCTCATCCAAACACATCCAATGGCCCTTAAGCACGCCAAAAGTGCACTCTACGGCGCGTGTGTGGGCATGTATGTTATTATAGTGCACCTCTTGAGGGGTTTCAGGGTTTGCGTATGGTGTCATCAGCCATGTTTTAAGGCCATATGCCCGGTCACCCAAACAATATAACATTTTAACATTAACGGAATAGAGACTTACTGAAAATACTAACTTAAAACAATTGAACTAAAAGACTAGAACAAAAGATGCTCACCAACAAGCCATCCACTTCTCACAGCCCCTGCCTCCAAACGCATTCCCACTGTACTGTTTTGCAAAATAAATGAGTCGTGGGTGCCTCCTGGCCAGCGGGCCACAGCCTTAAGGATATGGCAGTCGGCATTACTGATCATCTGCACGCTGATGGAGTGATAGTTTTTCTGTTCATGTTATTGTTAATATTTTAATTGTCACAATGATGAGGGTGAACGTGTGTCAATTTCATGGTAATTTAATCCATTTGGCCAATATATTAGTAAATTAATTATTTTAAAAAATGTTAATTAAATCTCTTTCATGAATGTGGTTTTATAAACTCTGCATGTACTTAAAAGGTATGTTTGCATTTTCTAAGTCAGTTCGGCCTTCCTCATTTGTGCGTACGCATGGTCTGAGGCAGTTCTAAATTTGTTCGCAGAGTAAGAACAAATTCGGGCAAGAAAATATTGATGAATCCCGGATTTGGGCGTCAAACGATCGTACGCACAGTTTAAGCACAGATTTGTGCGTACGCACTGTTTGTGAATGAGGCCCATTATGATGATATAGTGATAAGGTTGTGTTCATTTATCTTTGAGCTTTGAGTTTTTGATTGAAGTAGTCCCTAACTTGCAGGTATCTGTAGAAGTCCTTCTTTCCTAGTCCAAATGTCTTTGATATATTGTGATAGCTCTGAAATTTCCATTGGAGGTGATCGAACAGAGAGACGTGATACCTCCTTTGTCCCACAGTTGTTTTTTTATGTTGTTTTTTTTTTTTAAGAAGAATGTTTTTATTCAGTTTAACAGGATCACACAAAGCATGTTCGCAGCAGGTATTAAACTTAAAGCATATGTTTAATGGGGAACAAAGCTTGAACTCAAATCACAGTCCTCCTCATACCCTGATCCCTAATAACAGTCGGAATATTGCCAGTAGGACGGTCCTCCATCTCCTGAATAGTGCAAAAAAAAAAAAAGACAGATGAGCTGAAGGTCAGGTTCAATTTTAAAAGATAGGAGGAGGGATGTCTATGTAAAAGGCAGTAACAGAATGATGGGGAACTTTATCAGAGTGTACACTGACATAAAGCACCAAGAACAAGAAACAAACACAGTCTTCAGTTTAACTGGCAGCTCTGAAAGTACTTCGGAAAGCAGCCCCAAACCTTCTGGAATTTTTTATTTGAGTTACTAATTGATAAGCGGATCTTTTCAAGATCAAGGCAGGACATACTGTCCTTGAGCCACTGGGCAGGGCAGCATCCCTCCATCTGATTAAAACTGCCTGTCTGGCCAGCAGAGAGGCAAAAGATAGTTCACGGCATTGGATCGGAGTCAGGTCTACGTCATCCTCTCCAGTTGTGCCAAAGAGGGCAACCAGTGGGTTGGGTTGCAGGTCAAAGTTGAGGATAGAGAATAAGGATCGGAAAACATCCCTCCAGTATTTTTCAAGGCTTGGACACATCTTGAACATTTGTCACAGCCAGGGTTCACATCTTGGTAAAGGCGTGAGAATCAAGACCAATGGGCTCTGTGCACAACCTCTGGCCCACAGTTTAAATCTCATATCCAACTTAGCAGGTTCAAATCCTGGGTCAAATGCTACCCAACTCAAGATCCCTGCCTGTTTCTCCAATTGTAATTTTCTTAACACATCATACCATAGGTTGATAGAAAGACCATTGGTTCGGTTTACTAAAGTTCCTGACTTTTGTTACCTAGTAAAGTCTCAGCCTCACATAAGGATCAGGATTTATTACAAGGCTCGATAAGACCTCTACTGAGGGGATATCAGTAAATTGCCTGTGCGATTAAAGCTGTCGTTAATTTCTACTGTCCTGTCACTTTTTGTCACTTGCTCAAGTCTTCATTCATATGCTCTTAAGTTACTTTCTTTGCCTCACCCTTGTCATGTCTCTTTGTACTTTACCTTCCTGACAGTTCTGCAGTGTGACTAAAAATGTGCTTCTCTGTTGAATTACAAAGTATTTCACCATTTAATATTATTTATTCACTCATTGTCTCTGAGAAGAGGCCTCAGACTGAAGGCTCTCTAGGTGCTTCCCAGTAAGAGCGCTCATCAAGGATCTCCTGGGTGAGGTTTATTGCATTCACTGTGGATTCGAGGGGATTAAGTTAAAGTAGCTCTTGACATTTGAGAAAAGACACCAGATGGAGCGAGAAGGTGTGTAACATCATTATGATAGCACTCTGGAGTCAGTCCCAACCCCTCTTGCCTCGTGGGAATGAGTAATGAGAGGGATTCCTAGTCTGATGTTTATTAGCATCGTGATCCCTTTGGTTTCCTGTACTAGCATTTTATATTCTTGTCCTGCTACTGTCAGTCATCAAATTACATAATGTACAATCACCTGATTATTGCACATTAATTTCTTAATGTTCATTTCCATTTATTAATAATAAAACAGCTTAAAAATGTGCATTAAATGAGTTAAAGCAACACTGAGAATCACCGTCTCGTCAATATGTTTAATGCACTCCGGCTCTGAAAACTGGACCTGTGCTGCAGTCTCTCTGCAGTACAGTGCAGCACTGTCCTCTTCCCAATAAAACTATTTCTGCTTGACAGTTGCTGCCCCAACGGTTCTCCCAAAGGACTACAAAGGCTTGTGCTTCGTTAGGACTTCAGCTAACAACCTCTTTTTTTTTTTACATCCAGTGCTCATCTGATGTGTTTTTTGAACATACGCAGTGTTTTCTCTGGCGTCATATTAGGTGTAGTCACATCAACAAACACAGCTGTTAATGAAAAAATGAGTTTAAACTGTTCAGGGAAAGCTGCCTTTTCTCAAGGACAAGCTGACACAAATCCTGCAGCTCCTCCGCTGCCTCCATCTGTCCCTTTACACCCTGGCTCAGTCTGCAGGAGCAAAATTACTGCCATCGTCTCCAGAAAAATTGCTCTTTATGATGCATCGTCTGAAGAGTTAAAAGATTAAAGCAAACAAAAGCTCACAAAATAATAACAAGCAGAATCATTGGTGGGTGTAGCGAACGCTCATCTGCACCACATCTTTGCTTCCAGCTCTGTGATACAGTGGAGTACAGTGAGCATAAAGGGCTGCAGTGACTCAGCTGTTTCTACCCACAGATGAACTCTGCCTGGTGACAGAAGCTGCGGGACACGTCGGATGATTCATAGCTCCTGAGTGTCGATTGTTTACTGAGCTGAGTCAATAAAAATAAATCCTAAAGCAAAACCTCGATGCTAAACTCTGACAGCGTCGAGGTTCAGTGACGTTAATGAGGTGGGACTGAAGACAGTAAAGTTATTATGAAACTGTTACGGATGCTTGTTAGCACAGAAGGATAATAAATAACCACAGCTTAGGAGCTTTGATTAAAAAAAAAAAAAAAAAAAAAAAAAAAAAAAGTAGTGTGAGTGATGTTTATCTGCATCAATTTGTTGATCAGTGGGGAATCTAATTATTTATTGTAAACTATTTTGTAAAGGGATTATTGATTACATATTTTAGTCATTTTCAGGCCTCAGATGTGAGGATTTGAGGATTTCTTTGTCATATATGATATTAAACTGAAATATCTTAGGTGTTTGGACTGACTGACAATGTGTCTAATCTATCTGAAACATATTTAACATTACTGTGCTGCAATTTCTTTTTATTTATTTGCCATCAGTGTACTCTCATACCAACACACTTAACCTGAGCCGTTGGTCAATGATGCAGAAAGAAGTGGAGACGATATCTGACTCAGATGGTTTGTCTGAGGCTGCATGATTTGAATGAGGCTTAAGTTCTCCACAGATCTCACCTTATGTGATAACTGTAGTGTTATTTGGGGTGAGGTGCTCAGCGTCATCTTACCCTCAGAAAACAAAGCACCTCGGGGCTCCTGTGAGGAGGTCGGTAAATAAAATGAGCTGAGAGGAGATGGAAGGCTTTAATAGATGATGGATCATTGGAAAATTTAATTTGTGCCACCAGAATTTTAGCAGGAAGTGGAGGGGGTTCACATTACAAGGGCGGCTCTAATAAGGTTAAATAGAAAAAGTAGCCGTGAGGTGGGAGGGACAGAGGACAGGAAATAGTTGATGGAGAACCGTGACCCCTTGGTGCAGCTGCACTGAGAGAGGAAGTAGAGGAAGAGAGAGAAAGAGAACAGAGAGGCAGAGTCGGTGATGGTTGTGACAGCAAGGCTGGTCGAGTTGAACGTCAGAGCTGCTGACATGAGTCTGTCTTCTGACTGTCAAAACAAGACCACCGCTCCCACGGGTGACATGTCAGCAAAGAACCAACGCAGCAAGAAGAGACTCAGAAAGTAAGTGGACCAGTGAAAGTACGTGGTTTGATGTTTGCTGAGTAAATAGTGTGAGGATGGGCAGCTCAGGCCTCACACAGTGAAACTTTAACTAAACAGTCCTAACTCAAGGTCAACTTACCGGCTTGTTCCATGACTTTCGTCTAAATCTCATGGTCTTCCTCAGGAAACTGAGTTTGTTTAGTGTCATGGAATTATGGATGTTCAAATTCTCCATTGTTCTGAGCACTTTTAGGACTTTTAGTCTCTTTTTTAACTCTGTCCATTTTGCAGTCTGTTGAATAGGGCCATTACAATTATATTAGTTCTTGAGTATTCTGACAAATTATTTCTTGATTAATTGAGTAATGGTTTGGTCTATAAAATGAGGTGATGTCATCAAATGTCTCGTTTGTCCAACTAGCAGTCCAGAAAATTTACTATAAAGCACATGACCTTTGTGTGACCATGCCTGTAATGTGTAAAAGCAAGAAAAGTAGCACATTTCAGAATTTGAAGACCATCAGACTTTTTGCATTTTTGCTTAAAAAAAAAAGATTAATCAATTAAAAAAGTTGATAATTATTTATTCTTTCAATCGACTAATCGATGAACTGACTAATAGTTGAAGTTCTGCTGTTAAATTTATTGGGAATACACTTGAAATTGAGATCATGGTGAATTTTTCCACAATTTTATTTTGATTTCTCAAATAAAAAAGTAAAGCAAGTTCTATCAAATGGTATTTTCTTATTTCCTAGAATAAATTTTGATAATAATTCACAATTGCTTATCATTAGTGATTTTTCTGCAATTTTTTTTTTTAATTAATTATTTATAAATTAATTAAAGATATTGTCTCTCAAATGGGGGCACGAGTCCCCCATGGGGTACATTAGAGTACTGCAGGGGATATGTGAGATTCCTTTTTCTATGTTATTTTATAAAATATCAGTCATGCATAATTCCTAAAACAATTATAACATTTTTCCTACCGTTTTTAGTAATATGTGTGTATCGTACCTCTGTTGTTACTCTATTAGGCACTGGTTTTTGTTTTTGCTCCTTGAAAACACTTCTATCTTGTATATTTGTACATTTTACCAGATCTTTAATACTCTTGTTCTAAAACTGGGCCCAGTGAGTGACCCTGACCCAGGGAACCCACTGGCCGTCTGGTTGTGAATTGTTAGAATTGGGGGACTGTACTTAGTGCCACCGTAATCTGAAGCATTCTCTGGCACAAGAACTTCCTTCGGGTTAAATAAAGTTCTATTAAATTTAATTGAATTGAAGAGCCCACTTAAAAATGTAAGTGTGGTCTGATAAACCCTGTTTTATATTCAATATCCCCCCCTTGTTGTTTCAGGCAGTAACCAAAGTCTTCTAAATATATGAGCACTGATGATGTGCTGTGTGTTTGTGTGATCAGTCAGGTGGATCAGCTGACACCTTGTTTCACTTCCCCTCATGTCTTCACACAGAAGCTCTGAAAAAACTGACAGAAATGTAAAGAACAAAAACTTCATCAGTCAGTGTTTAAATTACACCAAAAATGTCCTCGTTCAAATGTACAGTATCTGGTAGTGTACAGAGTGTCAGAGGGGATGTAGATACTGAAACATGTCACTTTGTGGGTTTAGATGTTTGTTTATTTCTCCTTTAATTGTCTCTCACTTCTCCAATGATGCAGCGCTCACTATTCACACTTCTGTGTCTGTGGATCCTAAAACTCATATTCGTTAGGGACTTTCCTCTTTTGTCAGAGCAGAACAATGAATCAAACCCTGCTGTGGCACATGTGACTGACAGTGTGTGTGTGTGTGTGTGTGTGTGTGTGTGTGTGTGTGTGTGTGTGTGTGTGTGTGTGTGTGTGTGTGGACTATATTATCACTGACTGTTTCCGTTGTGATATTATACATCATCAGCTTTAACCAAACGTATGTGAGTCATAATACTGAGGGATGACTCTGCAGTGTGTGTGTGTGTGTGTGTGTGTGTGTGTGTGTGTGTGTGTGTGTGTGTGTGTGGATAAGCATGTTATCCAGTACAGCCAGGCTGTCAAAGGGGAAATCTCTTTTTGTTCATCTCACTGGATGTTTACTTTTTATTTTACAGCAACGAAACCAGAAATAATATTATAAATGAAATTGGCATTATATTTTTTTTTTTATTGAGAATGATATTGAAATTTCAGTATGGCCAAATGCAATGTCCAAATGACAGGAGATGCAGTTTTTCAATAAAGATTAAGAAAAATTGGAACACACCGCTATAAATGAAGCACTGTGGTGCCACAGAGATGCTGCAGCCTACAAGTTATATCCCAGACGTAAGGGAACATGTGTGCTTGTTACCGACCCCAGCAAAAAAACATAATCACTTTTTTTCTCTTGGTGAAAGTGAAATGCAGAAATGACCATTTCCACTAAAATCACAACTCGTATTGCATTTTGCAGTAACTGTGGTGTCATGTGGTTTGTCTTGTTTTCTGAGATTGCATTTGTTATTCTCTTTTTACATTGTGATCACCCAATTATTGATCCAACTGTAGACAGAGATGGTGCACAACATAATAAAGGTAATAAAGGAGCAGCATGTAAGATTTAGGGCGATTTTGTTGCATCAAGTTTTGAGGACTGCAGATTGCAACCAGCTGAAAATTCTCCAGGTTAGAATTCCTTCAGTGTTTATTATTGTTCAGAAGGTGTTTTTTAGAAGCCAATTTTTTCGCAGAGGTCTCTTTCTCCTTCTTTTTTCCTTGGAATGATAATGATATTTCAGCATTTGACACTATAAAATGTGTTGTATAGCTACAGGAATATAATTTTATCTTGTAGGGTTTTTTAAATCAAAAAAAGGCTCACCGAGTCAGTAAAGAGTGAACTTAGTCAGAGAAAGAGCTCTGCTGTGTCACCTCCTGTCCATCACATAAACTCTGATATATATTCAATATTTTATCTAATGTCATTGTTGCACTACAAGCTGTTAGATTATTGATTGAAGCTCAACAGTGTGATTACTATTCTCTTTTCGCACTCATTCAATGACACTGCTTTGAATCGCCCCCAAGAACTCCTCATCCTCCTCGCCGTAACGTCACCAGGGTTCATACCTGCTGATAACATCTGCAGAGAGGAGAAAGGAGTCGTCCTGTGTGTCGGCGCGTTTTGATTAATCACCTGTTCCCAAGCTCTAACCTTTGGCTCGCTTTACAATACCTTAATCACACTTCGAAAATTCATTTTTGTCACATTTGCACCAGATGAACTCCAGACTAAAACCCTGGCTGTGATTAAAGAAAGGAAGATTAACACCCTCATTTCCTCCTGAGTCCTGTCAGTTTCATATTCGACCTTGACTGTTGCATAAAAAGTTTGTGTCTTTGTCAGCATTCAGACACTTTCAGATACTTTATCATACCAATGAAAACCCCTGCACTCTGACTTTAAAGAATTATTGAATAGATTAGTTTAGATGCTTTTTATAATTAGGTGGCACATTACTAACTGTTGTGCTGTCTCTTGGCATCTGATCAGACTTGAAACATTAATCTGTTCAGGGTTGCTTCAGCTTGTTGCAAGTTAGATTTAAACCTTTTTTTAATGCAGCTTGACCAATTTTACAAAAACCATAACTGAAGAAAAAAACATAAACATACATTAATTACTTAGGGTAAGGGACAACATAAGATGTAACTTTTTTTTATCTTGAGATGGAGATGAGGGTAGAACAGAGCTGGGAAATACCCGGCGTTTGTTGGGGGGTTTCTTTGATTTTGTGTTTCTCATTCTGCATGTGGGAATCCACCGACTTGATTCCCATCGTGCCGAGTTTGAAAATCTCTTTTTCATAAAATACACCGAACCTCATGTGCATTGCCTTGTGTAGTTTCAACCACGCCTCAAAATCCTGGTTAAATAGCCAAGTTGAAATTGCATTTCTCCGTGTCGTCCAGGTCGTCCAACAGTGAATCCTCTGCTCTGAGCATCCCAACTGGAAACATAATGTATGTGTTGTTGGTTCTGCTATCCTGATCGTGATGATGTTCATGCAAGAGACAGATTATTTAAAAAAAAAAAAAAAATTGTAGACACCAATTATTTTGAGATTTTACAATGAAATACTACTATTAGAGAAAAGTCATAAAATCCCTCTTCCCATTCCATAGCATCTTTAAAACTTCTGAAAGGTTAATTTATGACATTTTAATATCAATTAACCCTTTGAACGAGACTTTTCTTTTGCCGCTTTCAGACACCTTGCGGAAGTATTGAGACCTATGACCCCTGAGCAAATTGATGCAATTTCTTTCAGAAACATGGAAAAAAGGCAATGAGCAACTTGGTATTAAATGTCCCACAAATTGCAAAAAAAAAAAGAAAGAAAAAATTAGATTCGGAAAATTATTATTAAAAAATGGGGGAAAAATATATTTATAATGATTCTTTTTACATATTTAAAATTATGATACCAAATTTTTATCATTTTTAAGCATTTTTCCAGGTCATTTTGTTGCTCTTTGCCTTCTTCTTATGTTTTTGAATGAAATCAAGCCAATTTGGATTCAAAGGGTTAAGGCCTTAATTTTTTTATTATTGAATTCAGCACCTTCTAAAACGGTTTAAAGATCTGCTTGAACCCTTTCTTTTACTCCGACCGGACTTCCTGGAACACATTTCAGTGGCCTGGTTCAAGATGAGTCAGGTGTGTGGAGAAGCGGTATGCCGGTTATATTTCTGTCTGACTTGATCCCTACTTGCTCGATCAAGGCGGCTGCAGTTTTTGGAGCCAGGCGCCACAGTTGCTCTGTACCGACTGTAATATTTAAGCTCTTGAATCAGGCGACAGAAGTAATTGGTTGAGATATTGGTGAAATAATGTGACCTTTTATTGAAACTGTGAAGCTGATTTTATTAGTTGGACTTTGATAGTGGCCGATGGTGACTGGCCGATGAATACATTCAGTAACATACAGATATTACAGATAGACTCTTTGCATACAGTCTGTGATATATCCAGTCTACAGTATCATCATTTCTGATTCAATTCTCAAAGTAATAAGCAACACAAAACATTTGCTAATTAGTGGGACTTAAGGATTCGTAAAGTAGCAGTGTAAATACCTGATGAAAAATGAAAACTGCTGACTTGTATTTCTTTGTTCTCATGAAGTGATGAGCTCAATCAAAAGGCTGGTTTGATGCTGAATTCCCAGTTTTAAGATTGTCATTATTTCTTTTTAATTATCTTCAGCCCTATGTGAGACTCTGCTACCTGAACTGACTCACTGGGATGATTTCACCCACCAGCAGGTTCACTTCCTGTATCACTTCCCTCTGTTCATGATTAAGCCACTGCAGAAAGAGACTGCACTCTAAACTATTTTGTAAAAGCAACCTGATATGAACAGGAGCTCTGCTGTCCCCGCTGAATCCTGCGGAACAACACTCATCGTGGTTCCCAGAGCTCGCCGAAGCTCTTTTATCATTTCCTCGCAGTGGAACAAGCGATACGGCCCCGGACCGACTCTGCTGACTATCAGTCAGTCAGGGCGGCTTAACAGTCACAAAGGAAACTGCTGCCGTGCACATCACTTACTCACATTCTGCCAGGGCTCCTGTTTACCAGCTGAATGGACCCACCGGGCCACAAATAAAGAGATTGTCTCCTATAGTCAAAGCTACAGAGGGCGCAGTTATAGCTACTGTTTAAAATGCACCGACTGCTCTCCTGTGCTGTGTTGTGGGTCTTTAAATGAAGCAAAAACCAAATAACCGAGGGGTTAATGCTGGGGTAAATGCTGCCGAGCTTTTTCTGCTAAGGTCAAGGGAACAAGCTGAAGCCTGATTGGCTGAGGGATTTCCTGGTGGAGTTTAAAACCGCCCAGCACAGAGAGATGTAGGGGGGTTAACATGAGGTGATGAGGTAATGCCTCTGTTTTTTGAGGGGGTGACATCATCGCTATGGCATTCTGGGTTGCCATGGAGAGGAAGGAGGGGAGGAGAGGGAGGGGGTGATGAAATAAGGGGAACAAAAAAGGGGGCGCGTGGGAACGGGATGAATGTGGCCTTGAGTGTGTGTGTGTGTGTGTGTGTGTGTGTGTGTGTGTGTGTGTGTGTGTGTCTCTGTCGGTGAGTGAATCAATCAAACCAAACAAATTCAAACAAATTAATCTAATAGGTATATTTGTTTGTTTGTGTGGACACACACGCAGCGCACACACACTCATAGGTACGTTCACCCACGTTTCAAGGTGGGAATCTTTTCTGGAAAATATGAGCTGTGGAAATCTTGGCACTGGTCCAGGAATGTCTGCCTATTTATGTCTCCTCTGAGGGGCAAGAGAGGGTCTCCCCCAGACAGTCTGCCATTTCCTCAGCTTGACTTTCACCCGTCTGTGTGTGTGTGTGTGTGTGTGTGTGTCCACAGCCCCCTCGCCTCTTTCCCAGAGGTTGTATTTTCTCTTTGTCTGTGAGGATTTCAGCTTAGCCTGCAAGTACAGTACCAACAGCTGTGCACTTTTTCACACTGAAGACGTTTATTGTCTAATTTTCTGGATTTTACTGGAAGGCTGAGCCGACCAGCGTATCGGCTTATTGATCAGCAGTACTCAAAAGCCTTTGTGCTGTCTTTGCAGATAGAGAGGAGATGGATGTCCTTCTGAGCCTGCTGCAGATGATAGAAGAGTTAATAATTAATGAGGACATACACGTGTGCGTGTGTGTGTGTGTTGGGAGGGTATTTGAGGGGTGTGGCTCCTCGTAAATCTTTCAGCTTTGCATCTGTCAGATGGTAACAAACCTGCTCACACCTCCACCAGAACACACACACACACCGTTTCCTTTGGACCCCCCCTGCTTCCTGCAGCAGTGTCAGCCCACGCGTCATTTAATGACCTGTAGCTACATGTACTCATACACAGACACACACCCACGCACACCCACAACATAAATGCTGACCAGAGCTGAATGGTTATAAGGTTTGGGTGGGAGTCAGATTAATCTCTGGTTTTGTTTTATTTCACTGCGAGTCATTCAAGGACTCATCTTAACCGAAGTGACCCTGAAATCAGAGAATAGATGAAACACATGAGCTGCATGTTTGCATGTGGGAGCTTTATACACTGCTTTGTTCAGATTAGAGTTCAATGATTAGTTGATTAATAGATTAAAGTGTGGAAAAAGTAAAAACAAAAGGCAAATATTTTTAGTTCCCAAATATGACGATTTTCTTTTTGGTTGTTGATGAACAAAACAACATTTTTAGGTGTCAGTTTGGTCTCTGGGCATTTTTTTTTCCAAGATTTTTTGACACTCTATAGACTAACAGTTTATTAGTTCATTGGAAAATTAATTGCATGGTTATTCAATAATAATTAAATTAAACAAAATTATGGTTAGTTGCAGCCCTAGTTATCTCCTCCAGCAGTGCATGCGTGCTTCTATATGATTTTGTGTATATGTCTCTTGGCAGCTAATCTGACAAACTACTGGACCTATCAGTGTAATATTTTGAGTGCACATTTATGACTGTGTGCTTAAGGATCTCTTCTTGTAGATCGTGGGGATTCATAGTCATTAAAAACCAGTTTTATTAACTGTTTAATACGTCATTGACTGCTGACTCCTCACAGCTTTTAACCGACCAGTAGGGGCCACAGTTTTTCCAGCAATGGGCTCAGCTAAAAACAACAAGCCTTGCATAGTCTGTCGCAGGCCATATTTTGGCCTTCATCATGGCTCAGATATTCATATAAAAATTTGGTCTCATTTTGAATGGTAGCATCTGCAGATTAATTCCATACCTGATATCTTTTGCTCTACTAAAGTAAGGCACGATGCAAGATGAGTTAGTCAACTGTTCTTGTTATCTTCGCTGTAAGGGAGTCAGGAGGGACAACTTCACCGAGCAGAGCTGCGCCTCGTACCGGCTGAAATGGTTGCAAGTTGCGACCCACTTTAGTTCTGTTCGCCGCATGATGTCTTAACACGGGGTGCACTTCAGAAGCAGAGCATTTCCCTGCCTGATTTTGAAGACTTGCAGATTTTGGTAATTTTTTATTCTTCTCTATTTGTGCCTCTGTCATAAGTAAGTTAGCAGGCTATGCTGTTTAAAGGTTTGTTTATTTGTGTTTATTTTTATTGTGTAATTAATTCCGCCTTTGTTGTGCTGTAGCCTACAGACAAAGTTAATCTCATTAAAAGTCTGGTTATAAACGATATGGATCAACTAATTCTACCTGTTTTAGTTATTAAAAATACATTCATTCTCATAATCATATGGTATCTATATTTCACATTCAGTGCATGTTAGCAGCAGAACTCAATCTGCTCTGTGCAACACACCGCAGTTTCATCAAAAATATATGAGGTGTTTATTTCTGGGATGCTTCTTAAACACGCCATGCCGTGTCTGCTGGAATTACAAGAATTGTCTAGAGTGGGTGTGATCAGCCGAGCAACCGCTGGGTTACCTGTCAGGAGTTCTGCACTGTACTGAGAGCACTTCTCTAGTTCAGATGTATACTCTACTATACTGTAGATACATGTGGTCGAAAGTGAAGACAAAGCATCATCTTAGTACCATTTTAGCTGAATAGCTGCAGGGTAGACTCATATTTTCTATTTTGACTGAAACTATGAGTTGATTTTTAAAATAGTTTCAGGTACTTATTTTGTTTTAGCTTTTGTGTAAACCTGCAAAAAAACAAACAAAAGCTATATATATATATATAGATGTATTTTTTTTGTGTATGTCATATATACTCTATATATGTGCTGTATATGTTGAATGGCGACATACAGTATGTGAATGAAATGAGACATTTGTAAGTCATCATTTCTCTTTAAGTATATTTACATTTTCATCCCCTTCAGCAGGTCAGCCCCTCAGGGAGTTTAATGTCATTCAGTCATTCTGACCTTATGTTGTTTTCATTCAACTTCAGCTCATTCATATAATGTGGGACAAATTAATCATGTTAGGTATCGACCCAGGTCAGACTGCCAGCATGATAAATAGGATGCACAGTCATTCAAAAGCATATTACATCATGAGTCTGTCCAATGAGGGCATCTCGCTGGGAATAATAAATATGAATAATAGCAGACTCATAAAAAGCAGCATCTGCTGCACCATAATTTAATACAATGATTTTAATCCTACAGGCACACATGCTTAAACATATTTTTCAAATTACTACTGTTTTTTTTTTTTTGTTTTTTTTTTGTAACTCAGGTAGATTCCATCTCTGCATATTGGGATTCACAATAAACCTTTTTTTGCCTTATTATGACCCCTTCAATGAAAAAGAATATCTTCTTGACACCTTGTCTCATGTAACATACAGTATGTTGTGAGAGTGATTTTCTCCTCTGATTTTTTCATTTGAATATATTTTGAAGAGATAAAACTATCTGATAATATATAATAAAGAAAAGTCATGATTAGAGCATTGTGTGAAATGTTTGAAAAATATATTTGAATGCTAACAGCATAGCTCTTGAGACTAAGATGATGTTCGATTCAGTTTGTCCAGACTGAAATATCACAGCTATTGGACAGATTGCCAAAATATCTTTTACAAACATTAGTGGTCCTCAGAGGATGCCCTGACTTTTCACTGAGCATCAGCATCCAAACAAAAGTTACATTTGTCCAATTCTGTGGTTCATGTTAGCATTTGATAACTTTTGCTAACATGTGAGGTGTTACCTAGAAAACATTAACATGAATCTGGGAAACACCACATTTGCCAAACATCAGCATGTTAGCATGTTAATGTAAGCTTTTAGCTTAAAGCATGCTGTACAGCCCCACAGAGATGCTCGCACGGCTGTAGAGTCGGGCTCATTTATTCTCCCTTTACACCCAAATATAGATAAGCTTATTTCAAATGTAACCGTCACTGGCCACATACTTCCATGCGTCCTTTATGTTGGCATAGATACATCAACTCGATAACACTAGAGGGCACTGGCAAAAGTCTGTGACAAACATGGTGATGATGGAGGAGGTCATACAGTAATAATGTACCTTTAAACAGAGGCAGTGTTGTAGAAAGTGGTCCTCTGTGAGGCAGTTGAATACATCATGATAGACGGAGAATTCTTTTCACTATATTACCAATTTGTTCCTTTCTGCCATTTTAAAAATGCCTTCAGCCCATTCTCATCTCGAATACCAACACTTTGACGGTGATTTTGCCAAACGGCACCTTTCGTGGCAGTATGATATGCAGTCAGGCGGCATCAGTATGTAATGCGGCTGGATGTAATCTTTTCCAGTGTTATGATATGCCGCCAGTCAGCCGGACGGCACCTGTCATGGCGGGATGATATACCACCAAATGGTGCCTCTTTGCAACGCTGCCAGTAAAAACACAGTATAAGGAGCTGGAAATTCCCTATATGGCGAGTAGGAGGGGTGGCGGATAAGTCCAACAAACCCCTGGCTTTCACTTGGGAGCCTGGTGTTAGCTTCCCATATGAATGTAGAGCTAAGCCATGATATTTCTTTCTGAACCTAACCATGTGCCCTTGTTCGTGTCCCGGAGTTCGTAGCGACGTCCTGGAACGTCAACAGCAGATGCAGAAGGAAACCTAACACGTAATATGTGGATGTGAAAGGCCACTGAGAAAGCAGCCACATGTGATGACTTGGTCTTAGGGTAATGACTGGCTTGAATTACACCACACTGTCCCCACAATTTTGTGGTACTGCTCAGTTTTGTCCGTATCCATAAGCTTTTAGAGAACATGCACAAATTTGGACCACCTGAATGCAGATTACAGACAGAAGGCTCTAGTCATGTCTGTACAGGTATCTAACGTTTAGCATAAATGAGCCTTTAGTCTTATCAGGTATCTCAAAACCTTTGAGATTCTCAGTATCTTGTGAACCCTTGGTCCCAATCCCCCAGGGTTTTTATTTATTTCAGTGTCCCTCCCCGAATGGAGCCCCATGTGTGGGCCACATGACCAGTCATAACATACAGTTCCACAGATCCAACAAGAAAACATGTAAAAGCGTTGATTCCATAACAAAAAGGTCTTCATATGATCGTTACCAGGCCTTTTCTATAAATCTTGCTATGGCAAAAATCTCCTCATTAAAGCCATGCGTATCAGCTATGAGTATTAAAACTAGTCTTTGCAGGTCACAGACACTGAGTAAGTAATGGTGACAGTTCTCAGCTGGAGTCCATTGTTAGCAAACACAGACAGAGGAAGGTGAGAGGTCGGAGGAAAGCTGCCTCCTTTTGACCTGGAAAAAGGAATTTACTACTCCCAGACACTTTTAGCTAATTCCATCAGGGATTTGAGCAGGAGGGGAGAACAGTTGCAGATTTACTAACTCCACTCCCTCGCTCTCATCCGCTCTGTCATTGGTTGTTTGCTGACCCTCGGGGGATCCAGCTGGGTTTCATGGTATCTCAAATCTGCTCTGCTGCCTCTCACTTGTTCATGGGAGTTATTTATGTCTGAGCATCCTGTCTTTTGTTTGTCTTTAACTTTTTTATGTGATGTCTTAAATCAACCAAACGCCTATGTTATTTAGTTTTTATTGTCTTTTCTCTCTCTTACAGATTTTCTCAAACTCATTTCTTTCTCTGCCCTTGAACATCAGTATTGATTGCTGTGCTAAAGTACGCAGGATATTAAGTTTGATTTTTATTTTTGCACAGTAAGAGCGTGAGTGAGAGACCGCTAAGCTTTGTATTGAGCTAGATTTCCGGAGCATCATAGCAGAGTGGGCAAAGACTCTCTCTGAGTCCTTCACACTGATAATCCTCTTACACATTGGTGCCAACACACAGACACAGTCACACAAAAAACGCCAAAATGTGAGCACAAATGCACGTTAACACACTAACTGGAAAAAGCATTTAATTTTTTTTTTCTTTTCTTTTCTTTTTTTTTTTTTTAATCATGGTATTCATGGAAGTCTTGGGTTTCAACTGAGCGTTGCTGCCTGTCTCCTCCACCTCTGAGATAAGGTTCCTGTCCTGAAGGCAGGAATTCGGCGTCTCCATCTGGGAGTCACTAATGTATTCACTCATATCTTTAATACTCTGCCGCCACTCCCAGCTCTGCTCCGAAAGGTTTTACTACGAAGGAACTTAACCTCAGAGCATGTACATCCCTGTGTATGTGTGTGTGCGTGTGTGCAACACATCTACAGTATGTGTGCCTGTGTGTATCCTCCCCAGGTATGAGTTTGCCCCAGCAGGGGTTTGCAAGATGCATGTGTGCACTGAAAGGCATTTATTGAACGGCGGAAAGCCAAGACAGCTGAGTAGCTCCTGGCTCGATGCTGCGGATGTCTTCTGAAAGCCTTGACCCACTTCCAAGTCCCCCCCCCCCCCCCCCACCCCCCCCCGCTCACCCAAACATGCTGCATACTCTGCCACAATCTGCTGAGCTGCAGTGAAGCTCTGCATGCATATGCTGGGAAGAAGAGTGGGTGTGTCTGTCTGTCTAATAAATAAATTGTACGTGTGTGTCTGCAGGTGCTGCAAGGTTAAATGTGTGTGTGTGTGTGTGTGTGTGTGTGCGTGCAGTCAGTAGTTGCAACACCTTGGGGCAAAGTCATGGAGAGTTGCTGCTTCTGCTGAATTTATTAATGAGTCCTTCATGAGATGTTTCTTCACCAGCCAGGCACGAACATGTTCAACAGCAAAGTGTCTTCTCGTCTCTGTGTGACGAAGAGGAAAGGACGAGGAGACGTATGACTGCACAGATTTGGGTCATAGTTAAACCCTTGCAGAACAGTTCTTCAACAGAGTGGTGTGTGTAGGGCTGGAACTAATGATTATTGTATTACTGATTAATCTGCAGATTATTTTCTCTATTAATGGATCAGTCGGTTAGTCCATTAAATGTCAGAGAGGATCTCTATTTTCCAAAATCCAGGTGACATTTTTAAATGTCTTGTTTTGTCCAACCAACAGTTCCCAAAAATGTATTCAATGTAGTGTCAAACCTAAGTGTAGATTTCCCCTCAATACTTGAAACATCTGCATTTGTTCTCCCCAATAAAAACATGAAAGTAGAAAAAGACCTCTATTTTGACAAAATTAAAGACACAGAATAAGCGGTTATGGAAAATGAATGAATGAATTATGTGAATATAATGACTAAGTGGGTAAAGACAAATAATAGAACAGAAAATTACATCACTTTACTGCAATGCAGCCTTTAAAACCAGGAAAAGACAAAACGTCCAAAATTAAAGACGATATCTAGTCTCATATCTCGATATTAATATCATATTGATATATTACCCAGCCTTACTAGGTGTGTGTAGGCTATAGATTAATTTTAAAAATTAATTTTATGTTGAAAGTAATGCTTAATTTTAACATCTAATGTTTATGAGGTTTGAACTTGGCCTGAGGAATGTACGAAATCAGCGAGCCAAACCTACAAGACACAACAGTAGGAATATGAGGCAGCCAGCGTCTTTGTCATCATTATATCAGAGCCAGACACTAAGAACACAGCAATGTCACTAAAACTGAGAAATTTAAATCATATGTAAATGTTAACATCAGGAAATTAGGACGAGGCAAGGGACAAAGTGAATTATTCGGCTCCAGCCTTTGAAGCCGTGCACACTCTTTAATATTTTGGGAGCAAACAGCCCTGGTTTTAAGCTGCCCTGAGCTGGGACGAGGCCAGACGGCTGGCTGATGGGAGTGAAGCTCCACTGGGAAGGAGTGGAGACACTCACTTAGTCATGGCCGTTAGACACAGAGATTTATACAGATTACAAACAAGTGCATACGAGCCTGCGAGCACGCAGATGCAAGTGCACTATCTCACATACAGAGATGCTTTTACCATCAGTAAAGGGATTAGCGCACATTTTGATTTATGGCCACATGCAGAGCAGAAGCTGCATACTTAGCCACATCATATGACGACTTAGTGTTTACATACAACTTATAATGAAAATTCACACATAAAGACACATCTTCTTTTTAGTGGGAGGATCTTTAAGATGCCACCTAGTTTATTTTTGGTGTGTTTTTACTCCTGGTGTTGCAGGAGGTTCCCATCATCTATCATTACTCACCAGGAAATAACCTTTACTCACCTATTTTTCCATCATTTTGAATATCAAACCAGCTTTTGCAGAAGTCTGTGTTTGCTCATTTGCATTGTCAGTGAACTAAAACTGTGCGTTTGTCGTATCCCCCACACACACACTCTGTCATCATATTATCACTCTTCATCTGTCTCCAACTCCTTTGTCATCCGCCCTTCACTCTGTCAGCATCTGATGTCTATCAGGCTGACGTCACTCTGGACTTTACAGCGGCTTGCAATTGAACTCTGGTGACAGATAGATGCACCAGACAGGACTCTACAGATGAATATGTCTGATGGGGCTCAGTATTACACTGTCTGCACAACGAGTAGATTGAAAACACAGTCTCAGCAGCACAGACTCATTTTCAGGAAGCAAAACGCATCATGCTGCTGTCTGAGCCTTGAGACCTGTGCACGTTTTTTACATTTTAATTTCATCTCCTTTTCCATTTACTGTCTTGTACTGTGATTTGAATACAGGAGGAGCTCTTTATATGTACGAAAATAAGACAACTTTATTACACAGACTACAGGTACTGAGAATTTTTCCTGTTTTGAAAAGACAGAGTCGTTTTTGCAACATCCATTTGTAGAAACAGCATCTATACCCTTTTCCGTATACATTTGTGGGGGTTTTTAAACACAGGAAACTTCGTTAAAATGGCCGATAAACTCCTTTACCATTGCCAGTAGTGCAGCAGACGAGTATGCCTTCCTGTTTTAGTTTGTTTGTTTTTTCTGGTATGTCCCATTCACTTTCATGGATTGGCCAGAAAACAGGTTATTAAACAGTAGAAAGCAGCATGGAGCCCAGTAAAAATGTTATAATGATTACATCTTTTTTACATCTGGTGACTAAATGTTGAACAATATTTGCGTGCTTGGACGGAGACAGACTGTTATTTATAGCAGCCTGTTGTTGCATCACACCGGCAAATGGGGCTAAAATTAGGTGTCCACCTGGGTGTTGTATTTCCATCACTGCTGACTGGAACCAATTTGTGTTGGAGCTGATAAATACCTGTGACTACATCAGAGTCATTTGTCCCAGGAGTGAATGCCAGTTGTAATCTTTCCCAGCAAATATGAAAGCCAGAGTGGTTTTTAGGTGTTTCTGTTGAAAGGGAAAAGGGCCAAAGTTTCAGGCCTCCAGGGGGTTGACTAACTTCTGAGAGTCGGTGGTGCTCGGAGACACACTCATTATCCCTTTTGCCATTGCTGTTTTTCTAAGGCCCAGTCATACAGTAGTTATGTGTTTTGGTATGATCTCATCTGACCGTTCCAACTCAGTTGAGGTGGTGTGTGTTAGATCCGCAGAGGGACTTATTATCACCATGAAAACTATAATTTGGGGCCCTGCAGGTTGTCATTAGAAGGGTTAAAATATGGTTGAGAGAGTGCAGTACAACATAATGTTCTGTCAACACAATAACAACTTCACTTGGTGTGCACTTTCTGAAGTTCATGGCGGTCTGATGATGTTTTTTTGCCCACTAAAATGTAGAAAAGTGGTCGAATTAGTGCTGGAAATAATGGTTGCTGATTTGGTAACTTTATTTAAAGACAATTAATCAACTATTTTCATTATTAATTAAATGTATCATTTTTTTCAAGCAAAAATGCAAATTATTTTATGGTCCCACCTTTCCAAATGTGATGATGTGGAGATTGTTTATTGTACATTTAATAACTTGGGCTTTGGGCTGTTAGTTGTGCAGTTTAAATACATCACTGTGCGCTCTGGGACCTTTGATAGGTATTTATTATTTTTTACTTATGCATTAATCAAAATATACATAGTTGCAAACCTGCTGAAGTTACAATATGACGTGTAGATCATGTTGTATCATGCATTATTTATGATTTTCTGTATTGTTTCTGCTGACATGTCTGGATTTGTATGTGCCACTCATGATCAGTGTTGATCTAAAGGAGAAATGACATGATTTTATCTATAAATAAGCATCAAATAATTCATGTTTCTCTTTGTGTCTCCTCTCCTGTCAGGTGTTGTGAATGCAGCGCCTCGCTGTCCCACTGGTATTACGAAAAAGATGGACGGCTCTTCTGTAAGAAGGACTACTGGGCCAAATTCGGGGAGCTGTGCCATGGCTGCAACGACCCGATCACCACTGGCCTCATCATGGTAAGAGAATCCATCCACTGACTCTCATCTCTCATCACCTCCCCTGGTGCTTTGTTTGCTGATACACCTCGAGTTACAGCTTGCAGCCGTGACACTCACAGCACGCACACAGGTCCATACATTCACAGCCTCTGTCACTGGTTTGTGTGCGCCAACGTACGAAGATGCACGTAGGACCTGTGCCAGACCTGTAACTGACCCTGATGCCTTTGGCTGCTTCGTCAGATTGTCTTACAGACCACCAGCGAAAGTCTGAGCTGTTGTTGTGACACAGGAGAGCAGAGAGGTTCATGTGCAGAATAGATGTGGTCACAGCACCGGAAAGCAGATAAACAATAGATTAAGCCTCCGCTGATAAGTGCTGCTGCATTATAGAGAAGACAAGATACTAGCATCAAAGGAGAGTTGTGTCTATTTGTTGATTAGTGATGGAATCACACACATTCAGAGCTCGAAGAAACTGATTAATAAAGCATGTCTGTGTAATAGGATATGTTGTCTTTATACGAGTGATTTATCTAAAGCCAGCGTCAGCACAAATGTAGGTGCAATGCAATTTTCCCTTGGTATTATTTTGTGCCTGTTTGGTAACCTCCTGGCTCCAAATGAAGTCACCCCTGCTGAGGTTGTTGGAGAGGTGCGGCTGAGGCTGTGTTAATGCTGATGAGGCAGCACGGTGTAATTTGGGTGCTCTTTTCAGCACAAAGACAGGCTTGCTTTTCTGCCTGCTTCAACCACCTTCACAAATGCAAGGACATTTTCAGGGCTTTAGTTTGCAGAGGCACACACAGGCACACATGCATTCACCTACACACACACACACACACATATATATATATATATATATATATATATATATATATATATATATATATATATATGTAGAGAGAGAGAGATATATATATGTATGTATGTTGAGTTGAGTTGTGCCTCTTTTAGTTTACTTCATATTTTTCCTTCTCCTGTACTATAGATTGAAATGTTCATTAAAATGCAGCTTTAATGCAGATATTTTGATATAAATCAGTCAATTAATCAATTCTCAGTTGTGAGGATTTGCATCTTGTCTTTGTCTTATGTAATAATACACAAAATACATTTGTATTTGGGAGTGTAAGTCAGACAAAATAAGATGAATGAAGACACGTACTTGGGCATTAGTAAATTGTGATGGCCATTTTTCTGTATTAAAGGTGAAACAATTACTTGATTAATTCAGAGAAAAATAAACAAACTGATATAAGAAATAACCCTCAGTTGCAGCCCTTCGTACTTTTTATTTTTTATTCTACCTGTATTTAATGAGATAAGTCAATTGCAAACGAACAACCTGGCCAAGAGGCATCAGCAGGAGGCAAGTTGATACAAGATATTAAAACACAGATACACCTGGAGCAAAACATTGGACAAAATAAAAACATCACAATATTTACAGTATATACAACAACAGTGCTTCAGAGAGGCAAATTCAAATACAGGTCCAGTGTTAAGAAACTATTGATTGTATTGAGATGATAAAGGAAGGTAACAAATGAAGGTGTGGAGTTTAGCAGCTTATTCAACCTAATTTCAGTCACCAGGAGCGGCAAAGTGGAATGAGAGATGACTGAAGGAGGTGCGGACATTAGGAATGTATGAATTTGCCAGAGAGTAAATTGTGGTTACTGTCTAATTTGTTGTTTATTGAGTTGTGGGCAGAGATGTGGAGTTTTTTGTTTTTTTTGCAAATGATAGTTTTATAAATTAACTTATACCATGGGATATGTCACTGTTGACAAATTTGACTTTTGACCTATCCGTGCAAAAACGGCCGTGCAGTACTCCTTTCTGTCGATGGCACACATTACGTCATATAACGCTGTAAGTGTTGCAGAGATACACCCACGGCCAGTTCTAAAGCCAGACTGCATGGTGGCTAGAATGCTATTAATGTCTTCCACATGTCACTGAATGTAATCCAGGGCCCTTCATGCATTTGAATCACTTATCAGGTTGTGTGTCAGACTGTCTATAAAGCCTGCAGCTGCTCACTTTCCAAACAGTTTCACCACCAGATAAAGGAAGCTTTGTGTGGTTTGTGTGTGTACAGTTTATTAATGTTGGGCAACAGCAGGATTTATGGCGAACATATTCCTCCGTGCTCAGTCTTCACTGGTAAACTCTGCAGAGTTGGTTTTGGTAATCCTTGTTGTGTTCACACCACCCAGTGAGGTAAAATTAGAATTATCAGACATGGCAGCAGACGATATGTAAACTATGTCAGCTGTGTGGGGGAATATGTGAGCCTTGTATTCAAGGAAACTACCGCCTGTCTACTTAGCATGAAGCCGGTATGACAGGGAATTTATCCACAGAAAACAGTGACTAATCATTTGCATTTTAGAGGGATTCATTAGTACCAGGGAGTATAATGTTCAAGAGCTTTTTGGAGTGGTGTTTAATTTAAAGTACCTCAACTTGTGTTGAAATTGTGTGCAATTATGCTTATTATATTTTTTAGGAATGGCAATTTTTAGTTGGATTTCCTTTTAGATCATTTTAATAAAGAAAAATGTAGCTGTTAGAATATGTATCATGGCCAGTAGAGGTGATACACAGCCTCTAAAAACACCCAAAACCCAGCCTTTTGACTAAATCAATAATTCAGTGGCTGTTGGTGGTCTTTTGATCAAGAGAAGATGGTTAAAATAAAAGGCTGACTTCATTCGCTGCACATAAAGCATCTTCTCTGACACATTTGCCTCCAGGTCAGATACAGCAGCCAGCAGCTTCTGGCAGGTCATGTGTCATGGCCACAATGAACAGAAATCATTCATGGCCCGGCCTTTCTCGGCATCTCTGAGCGCGCGCGTGTGTGTGTGGGTGTGGGTGTGTGTGTCTGTCTGTATTTTATCATTCACACTGCCTCCAGACAGCTTGCCCTTTGCAGTGCAATCTCAGTAATGAAACATGTAGGAGACTCTAAAGTGAATTAGGTGGAGAGACTGCAAGACCACCTATCCTCCCTTTTCCTCCTTCTCTGGTTTATTGCTCCTCTTACAGTGCAAAGACACTGATTGACTGTCTCTACTTTAGTAAATTTGAGATCCGTCTGCCAATCAGCCTTTAGCGGCCAAGATGTCCAGGACAATACTGTGTAGGCATGAAGGTCAGCTCCCTGCGTCAGCGCCACGCCCAGAAAGAAGAAGTGTACTCCAGTGCTGCACAGTCACTCTGACATCTGTGCACATAAGCAGGGAAACACAGTCCTATTTTTTAAAATTCTCTGATGCCTCTGCACCTGAAAATGCTGCTGTCACAGTCAGAGAAAACACTCCATGATGCAGAGATGAGTCAGAGTCTGCAGGCAGACACATGGAACTGATGGTCAGCCAGACGGAAACAATAAATGAGTAAGATATGGGATTTCAGCACTCCTAACACAGTGACGTCCACGAGACAAGATGAGCCTTGCTTTGCTCTTTAAAAAAGATAACAGCGTTTGGAAATAGTTTTCTTATCATTTGCTCACAGCTGCACTTTGTAGAGCACCTTGGTAGCCGAGTGGTTACATGCGTGCCCCATTACTGTCCTGGGTTCATTTCCAGCAAATGTTGAAGTGTCAAAAACTGCAGTTCCTTGAATGGCCACTTGAGGCTGACTCCAGAAGCGAGTCAATCCCCATAGACCCCCGTGTTAAAAATGCCCAACTTCACAGCAGAAATAAACATGTTTACAGCCTGGTACAAAACTGTTTTTGTCTCTACAGCTAATTTCAACATTAGTGTCAACTGTACGGGGGTTAATATTTATATGACTCACCTGTTTACATTTTATTAAGGCTTAAAGTTACACATAATTGTCTGTGAGGCATCACTACAGTCATGATACAGAAGCTGAGGAATCAGTGTACTGATTATTGAATTTTAAGTGGTAGATGCTATTAGCACCAAGGTGTATGTAGCCAACAATGCTATTTACACACGGGTGTGTATTCCTGGACGTCCTCGCAGCATCGAAATATGACGTTTATACGAGCCGGTCTATTTAGCTATTCTGCTAAAGTTTATGTACACAGTGTGCAATCAGCAGCTTTATACATCCTAACAACTGAAAATAATAGGTCAGCTAAGTCTAAAAATAATAAGCCAATGTTGACTAACATGGAGCCCAAAGCCCAGTCTTGTGTGTGAAAGTCCTGTGCTTGACCCATTCAATGAGTCAGATCCAGCCCTCACTCCTCCACAGCTCCACCCTCTTGTCCAAGTATGGTCCCTTGCGGCTTTTCCCTAAACTTAACCATATAGTTTAGTTGTAACTGCAACTGTTTCACAACATTAAGCGCATGGAACGTTAATGGTCATTTACGAGCTATTTGTCCACCAGAAGGTGAGCTAATTTAGAAAAAGGATCCTGTGAGTTGTATTCAGAGGGCAGGAACAATTTATGCGGCGGCATGGATTGGAAGATGTGTTGATTTAAATTCAGGTCATAAAACTGAGGGTGTCATGTTGCTCTCGTGGATCAGGACGCAGCCCATGTAGCCTCAGAGCCTCAGAATTTCTCAAAGTGCTTTTCTTATTATGATTATCTAACTGCATATGAAACTCCCTCTCCCTGCAACGGTTTGATGTTGGAAATATGGGGGCTGTATTTAACCATTTTTCTTATCCTTTTCGAAACAGACTTCTTGTACATGTTGGTCCAAATGCAAAACTGCGGAACTGTTCAGTTCAAGCGAGGAAGTAATGGACCTTGAATGCAAATTGTTCTGTCGACTGCTGTTTCCAAGCTCAAGGATAAGCTGTTAAGCTTCAGATAACATGTTTACATGTCAGTGAACACAGACAAAATTCTCTTTTTGAGAGTGTGATTGTAAATTATTTACATTGTTTAGTCAGTGACCACAGCTGCCCTGTGGATGGGGCCATTGCCCTAACTGAATGTGGTGTCTTGGAGTATAATCTTGTATTGAGAGCACTTCCTGTGAGTTTGTACAGTATGAGCATGCTGGTGTGTGTGTGTGTGTGTGTGTGTGTGTGTGTGTGTGTGTGTGTGTGTGTGTGTGTGTGGTGTGTGTGTGTGTGTGTGTGTGTGTGTGTGTGTGTGTTTGAGCGTGCTGTGTCATCTGCTGCTTCTGCTCCTGTCAGCACCTGCAGCCTTGAGTAAACTGGTTGTAATTCAGCCTGACGTTGTTCCTCAGTTATTTACTGCTCTCCACTCAGACTGATGTATGTGCTGAGTACTAGTTAACTGATCTAATTTAATTTCCTCTCCTGCCTCTCTGTCCGTCTGGCACACCTGGTACTGACTGATGAATATGCAGTAATCCCGGCCATCTCCACGTTCACTTTGGAGTCAGTCTGTCTTTCTGCAAACAACTCAGGGCCAAGAGCCAGCTGATGGGAGCGGGGCCAGACATCGACCTGGGCCTGTTTTACTTCCAGAGTTTGAGAGAAGATTCTGAGTTCACGGTTTCTCACTCTCACTGCGTTATCTTTGCCGCAGTGTTCTTTGCCAGCCTGCTCTCCACACTGCTGCATGTCTTTAGAGTCAGTTCACTGTTGACCAGCAAGACCTGAAGGATTAAATACCATGGCCTTTGGTCAAACCTTCTTTGATTTAATGATGGAGTGATGATGTAGGTGAATTTATGTGGTGAGGTTATGAACTTTAAAGTGTGAGAGTGTAATCTCTGAGGTAAACCAGTGAAAGTCCTGGAGGCTGTGTATACTGTGTGAATTTGAGATGGAACTACGATTGGTTTTGTAAATGACTCAGGAGTAACAATAGATGGAGAAGTAGATTAACTCCTGCAATCATTACAAGCAGTCTGATTGGAGAAAAGTCGAAGTGTTTGACACAGGCATGACGTTCCCCGTCTATTTTGCAATTGTTGGTGGTGCTTTTTGTGGTTGGCTTGGACTATGGTGGCATATGGCTGAGTCACTCATCGGGATGAGATAATCAGCTCACCAGACTTTAAACTCTGCTCCTGCCTCCTAGCTAGCCAGGTGGAGGATTCAAATGTAAACATAATTAAACATCGAGGACAAGATGGAGAAGATGGGCACCAGCTGAACTAGGATCCTGCCAGTCATTGTACAGGTGTCAGATAATAAACTGGGTGACCTTAATGTTAATCAGTTTCAGGAGCTGTAATATCCTTTGATTCATGGAAACTTGGCAGAATTCTGGACAGCACCATTCAACCATGTGACTCTTTTTCTATATGCCGATCTGACAGAGCCGAGGACTCTGGCAAGAGAAGGGGAGGAGGAGGCCTGTGCTTTGTGGTAAATAAGGATTTGTGTGTCAGCGGGAAGTTGAGGTGCTGTCCCGTTCTCACTTCGGATTACTGCTGTATACTGTTAAGAGGTGTCTACAGAGCAACACTGCCCATGTTCAACAAGAGGAACCATGCAGCCAGCTTGTTGAGGTCGGGATGTGTGGACAGTTAAATTATTCTACAATTAGAAACCATGGATCACCAGAACCATCTGAAAACACAGACAATTGTAAAGCAGCAGCAAACAATGTAAGAAGATACAGTAAGAACTAAATTACAGTGCACAAGTTAACCCTTAAAAAACAGACAACCCGTGGACGGCTGCCAGAGATTGTTGTGTAAATAATTCTCTCTAAGCAGATCTAAAATAAGAACCATAACACCTAGAACACTCATTCTTTGAGCAGCAGAAAGTTAAGGCTTCTGTCTTCTTCATCACTATGTCATCACCTGATGTTACCGTACCCTACCTTACGTGCTGTGTAAAAACAGTGTTTTGTCGTAATTATGCTGGAATTTCCCTGTAATGGCCACAGGAGATTGTTGTTTGCATAAACTGTATATATCAATCTAAAATAAAAACCATAATAGCAACAACATTCATTCTTCTTCTCTCTCATGTTGTACACTGGTAATGACATCACTGCGCTGCCTTACATGTGTTTCAAAAACGTGCGGTAGTGCCAAAGGAATGAATTATGCATCCATCTCAGCACCTTTTGCACTTTGCTCATAAAAATTAGCATATTGGGATGTCAGTGGATTAGTGGATAGAGCAGGCACACCATGTACACAGGCTTCGTTCTTGCTGCAGTGGCCCAGGTTTGACTCCAGCCTGCGGCCCTTTGCTGCATGTCACTCCCTCTCTGTCTGACTCTTTTACACTTAACTGTCCAATCAATTAATGGCAAAAACACCCAAAAAATAATCTTCAAAAAAAAAGAGGATATTTAAAAAACTAAATAATGTACATTATCCAAATAACTTGTGAAGTGTTAAGAAATATTGTTTTCATATTTCTACATTTGAAAGTACTTTGGATCAACATGTTGTGTGCTTTTATTTTGTAAAATTGATGAAAAAATGTATTTAGGACAGAATTTCAATACTTTTATCAGTTATTATGGTTTATTGACTTACACAAACGTTTAGCTTAGGTTGTACAGATTTTAGGGATAAGACGCATTTGAAGATACTTGTACCGTTTATGTTTCTGTGTGACAAATTAATAACCAATTGATTGATTCTAGAGGCCGGGTTATGCTAGAAAGCATGAGTTCATATAACTAGTTGTCAGAAGACAGTGAAAAGCAAAAGTGTTAAAAGCTGTATTAAATTGCCTCACTCGACAGAGAAGGAAAGGACCCAATATTGTTTAAATACGGAGTAAACAGCACACATTTTCAGAAAGTTTCCCTAGGAGGACATTTGTAGCCAGACATCTGTCTGATTATACACCGGGTGCTTTGTCATGATCAATCATGAATTTGCTGTTTTGTGTATTTCAATCATGTTAGTGTTTCCAGAAAAGCTGCTATCAGGTGGCTGTGATCTGGGCCTTACTGGCATTATGCTAAATCTCAGGGAAGTTCTTTGTTTTGTTTTTTGTACTTTCTTTGTTTGTGAGCTTGCAAGAATTGCTCAGAGAGCTGAAGGTGAAATCCAAGAGGTTTCCCAGAAATCGCAAGATCTTATGATTGTCTGGGACTTTTTGTCAGCATGAATCCAAATCACGTGTTTTGAAAGTTACATCATGTGCTGCACTTCTCCCCTCGTCACATCTTTACACCAGTCATTGTTTTCTGTTTCAGTCTGATAGATGTGTTTGGGTCTTTTCCTTATACACTGTTAATAAACAGACATTTCTTCACCAGTAATAAATGGAAAACATAAAGAAAAGCACCAAAGAAATGAAATAACTAAAACATGGACATCATTGTCTTACATGTTTGAGTGTTTTAGGGAAGTTTGTTTGGTTTAAAAAGTGCTGAATTTTTATTTATTACATAAAGTTCCCAGTATTACACACTCAACGTGTGGTATGTGTTGTGTAGAGTTTTAAATGATTAAACCAGAGCAGTGGAACATTGAGAGATCTGGGTTCAGTGTCTTGAATTTATTCTGACTTTATGAGTGGTATACAAATATTGTCCCTCTTATGTCATTAGTGTTGAGAAATTTAGACATTTTAGGGGGTTGATCAAACCACCAATGGAAAGTCCCAGATTTTAAATGTTCTTTATAACCTCCCACTGGTGTGAGTTAGCTCTGTGGGTGAGTGGGAATCTGTAAATTGTTTCTAGAAATGCCTGATGATCGTCTTGCCTCTAAGTGAACACAGACACATGTGTAATAAGTGTTGGGAAATGTTCTCTGTTAAGACGTGGTAGCCGTGCAGGTTGGGACATTGTTTTCCTAGCAACAGGATCAAGTGTTGATGATCTCATCAGTGACATTGAACGCAGCCTGAACACAGCATTCTGTTACAGTGTAAAAACTTGTTTTGCATGATATTTAGGATAAGAGTTGCCTTTTCAATAAAACCCCTCAGGGAGGTCAGAGGTCACACACAGAGAGGGGTCTTCATGCAGCTGCCTGGGCCTCAGTGTATTTGCTCGAGGGCACTTGTGATGGATGTGTCAAACTTCAGGCTTTATGCTGATCTTCTTTTATGTTTTAAACATTGTAATCAGTATTAACACTGGGATTTAGAGAGGTCATAACCTAACCTTGACTTAAGTGTGTTTTGAAACTTGTGTAGCATTTCCTCTTTCCAGAGTGGAAGCTCTGACGAAAGCAGCAGCCCCTGTAGGCTGAAATCCCCCCCATGGCAAGGCTGTGGGCTGCTGGGTTTCACTTCTGAGCTGACTGCCAGCAGGTCTGACTAAACTCAACCGCACCTCAGTGAACATGAAGTCAGTGGTACAACTTTTTACTGTTGGTGCCAAAGATGATAATATCGATGTTGTGTTCACAGCTTGTTTGTGCTGCCACCAAGCAGCCAATAGCTCAGTTATTGCAGGATAAAATGCACAAATATAACATTACAGTTGTCAACATAATGACTCAATTAGCCTCCATAACATATGAGTCATGTCAGAACAGACAAAGCTGAAGCTGTAAAAACCCTGAGTGTAGTGACTTGAGTATGAATTTGTGTTATTGCTTGTGAATATATGAAGAAGAATGTCTTGTTTTTTCTTTCAGAAGTTAAATAGTCTTGTTTTAAAAGAGATTTACTCCATGTCAATACTTGACAGGTGCAGTGGTGATAAGAGTTGCATCCTTGGATCTGTTTTATTGTCTTGTGTATTTTCTCTTTACTTGAAATCACTGGCCAAATAAAGATGATGGCAAGATATTTATAATGGCATCCACTGAACAGCGGTAATGGGAGACAAATTATCAGCTGCATGGAGACAGACTTGTTAGAAAAAACTTACAAGATATTACCATTTGCTCCAGTTTATCACAGACATGTTGGCTCTGAGATAAAGGCACATTTGAAGTTCCCAAGTTCCTTTTTTTTTTGCACATGAAACAACATACTTAAAAATGCACGAACTTACTGAACATCAAATAGAAAATGTTTAAAAGTTTCAGTCCCTCTCCGCTCAGAAATATGCCTTTCTTCAGTTTATGTCCCCCAAAACTTCCCTAATACGACTTCCTACTTCAGTGGTTCCCAACTGGTGGGTCGCGGTCCAAAAGTGGGTTGTGGGTCCATTCTGACTGGACCACAAGTGACTCACAAATGTGTCAAGATTGTAAAAAGCACACTTCTTTTTAAGTACAGTGACATTATGGCACAGAGCTTTTATGTTGAAGTGCCGTTTCCTGCTGTAGAGTGAGCGAATAACAGACACACCTAACATTTGGTATGTGTTGTGCAGAGTTCTGTTTAAACTGCTTAAAAGATGAAACCAGAGCAGTTGAACGCTGAGAGATTTGGGTTCAGTGACTTGAATTTAATCTGACTTTATAGATTGTATACAAATATTGTCCTTCTTGTGTCATTACTATTGAGAAATTCAGACATTTTGGGGAGTTTACCACTAACAGCTACTTGCTATGAGCTACTTGACAGATACAGTGAAGTAGCTCCACCCCATAGCCAAATCCAGTGAAGTAGCTCCACCCCATAGCCAAATCCAAGTATGACGCTGAATTTATTAAACTGTGTGGACTTTGAATTAATGATGAAGGAGAAATCTGGACCCTGTGGCTGGACTTGTTGGGAACCACTGGGCTAAAATATCTGACCTTGACTATACTGACATGCAAAGTTGTTTTCCCCCTTCTACTGAAGGGGCCGACATCTGTGCACTTCCCTAAAATCTGCAATTCAAACGTACCCCAGGCAAGCCAGATTAGTCATGTCACTAACACAAAACCCAGTCACTGTCTAATATAGGAAACATGTATTGACAGAGGAAGTAAGCATTAGCATAGTGAGAGTCTGAACAGCAAACATGGTAGAGTGTGCAGTTTTTGGATAGAAACTGGACCCTTGAGCTTCATTATTCGACCAAAACCCCATAGCAGATATTATTCTGTGTCTTACAAACAGTAGTGTGGTGTCAGCCATTGCTAGTTAATCTAACAAGCCAATAAACAAGATAAATAAACAGTGCTAACTACCCTCATCATCCTGGCACATTTGCTAGTTGCCAATTTTGGTGCACAACAGACTCCTCATCTGAGTCTGGGTTTGACTGAGGCTCAAACATGTATGGCTGAATCTCTGATGTTTCCTCTGATACTTTTTTTTAACTGTTAGGTGGGAAAATACATTAAATGTCAGTATTAGTGTCAGGAAAACATGTCTGTAGAGGGATTTTAATATGATAGTGGAACTGTCATTAATAAGACAATAAAAGGTCAAAGTTTTTGGTGACTTTTGCTTCAGACTCTGTAAAGCTGATGTCCAGTTTAATATTTTTAGTTGTGTGTCAGTACAGTCACAACTGATTTATACCTGCTGAGTGCTGCAGTTACCATACAGTAAGTTCTGTAAACAACCTGATGATTCAAACAGCACGTAAACACCACTGTTGTTGTTTCTGTTTGTTGACCTTTCCCCTGGATGTGTGTGGATTTCTCTGGACCAGTTACCGGTGCAGCTCCCATGCAGTAACTTAATCAGGTTTTCTGTGCCAGCTGTCTCTCTCTCTGCAGCCTTACATTACGTGCAGAGAAGATGGCATATTAATATCCGCCCACTCAGATGGTCCTCTGAGGGGGCGACACATGGCACGCAGGACGTGTTGGGGACATGAAGAAAGTGAGACAACAAGGGCGAGTAAGACGTGGAGCTAGGGAGAGGGGAGTGGAAGAAAGAGTGAGGCAGCAACAAGATAAAGAGATTATACAAGGCAGGGGGAGCAGAGAGCAAGACAGGGTAATAAGTCAGCTGAACGCTATTAATAAAGATCATAGGAGCACATCATGTCTTGATTTGTGCTCAATGCTTTATAAATGTTATCTGTTCTCTACATTGAAAAGAACACAGTGATACTACATGAACTCTGCATGAGACACAACACTGTGTTCCTCCTGAAAGTGGAAATGTTTGGCATTTTCTCAGTTTTATTTTCAAGTGGAACAAGAAGATCTAGGAACAGTTTTTATATTAAGCAATCAACAAAACATCATACAAGGACTTCTATTTATAAATTAGATCATTTGTCAATTCAACAATATTGTGGGGCCTCCCTAGTGTAGTGGTTGGAGCACTCGTCTCATGCGGAAGGTCCGTGGTTCAAATCCTGCTGGGGTAGGCGTCAGCAAAGGCATGCGGTCACAAGAGGTTCCCCGAATCAAACGGGATCAGATTCCTTATGGAGGCTTCAAGCCCGTTGTAGACAGGAGGTCCCAGACGTAAAAACGCAGATTGAATCATCAACAATATTGTATTAAATCACTTAAATCACTTATCAGACATAAATGTGACACACGTCCTGGTTCAATGGATTCTCATACAACAGTTTGTGTGATATCTATCAGATGAGCACCCCTACGAGTTAGATTTAGGAAAAGAATCATGGTTGGGTGACATCACCTTACCTTAAGTTATGTATTTAATGTTATGTGATGATGTATCCTTGAATCACTCAGAGTTTACTTGCTTACACATGGGACACAAACACCAATCTCCTGGGGGAAAGAAGTGTGTTTATTTGACCTATCCACCACCCCAACCTGCCTCATTATGCAGACTTTCGCTCTTTATACAACTTCCTACTTCAGTGGTTCCCAACTGATGGGTCGGGGGTCATTCTGAATGGACCACAAGTGACTTGTGAATCTGTCTGGTTGGTAGAATACACACTGTATTTTGAAGTACAGTGGCGCAGAGCTTTTATTTTGAAGGGCTGTTTCCTACTGTAGATTGGGTGACTAACGGACAGCTACTTGACAGAGACAGAAAACTAGCTCAACAACATGGCCAAACACAAGTATGACATTAAACTGTGTGGACCTTGAACTGATGACTAGGGAGAAATTTGGACCTCGTGGCTGGACCATTTGGGAACCACTGCTCTACTTGACTCTGGTCAACATGTTAGTCTTGTGATTGGAGCCTTTGTGATTACATCTGATCACACAAATCAATGTCTCATGATTACATGGGTTACATATGAATTCTGGTGCAGTAGTTTAGGTATACATGAGAACAGTCTGCCTGGCTCCACCCTCTGAAAGTTTGTAGTTTCCCCTGGTTTCTCATCAGTGTAAAGGCCCTGACACACCAAGCCGATAGTAGGTGTTGGGCTGTCGTCGGGTGTGCCCCACATCGTTGGCCCTCATCAGCCCTGTTGGCTTTTTTTTATTTTTCATTTATTGGACAATTCAGTGTGTTGAATGAGTGTTGGCAACAGTGGAGCCTGTGGGTGAATGAAATCACTGTGATTGGCAGTTTAGCTCAGTACACAAGAAGATAAATGGCAGTGAGGAAAGTAAACATATGGCTAAAGTCAAGGGAGGATGAGATTAAAATGAACTTGTTACATAAGGTAAGATTATTTTTCTTTAGCCATTGAGCTCTTTAGCAGAAACGTTTTGTTATGGTTTGTGTTATTGTTCACTGGCCCACCTTAAATATACTTTGTTCTTTCAACATTGGATTGTGTTGTTAATATGCTAACTGGCTAACAAGCATCAAGACGGTCCTCCGGTTTCCCATTTTGAATGGCGATTTCAGAAGACTGCCGTTTGCTGGTATGGAGTTCTTTCCTCTCACGCAGGTGCAGAATGTATGTGCTGCTTGGCTGTCAACTTTTGTCTTTGCAGTGTGTTCATGTGCAACTTTCTGACACAAGCGACATGAGACGATGCTTACACAAGTTCTCTGAAGTCTGTTTGCTGTGTCTGGGCCTTCAGTTTTTGATTGTCAAGCACTCAAAAAGAGCAACTTAGAGACAACTCCAGTGGTTCTCAGACATGTTCACTATTTTTGGACATTTTATTGACTTAATGATTAATCGATTAATTGCCAAAATAATGGACAGACTTATTGATGATAAAGACCATCATTTTGTAGCATTAATAAGCACGTTATAGTGATCAGAGGAACAGAACAGAATTACATACAGCAGTGATACTTAACTCAAGTTGAGACAGGGTGCCAGGTGGCTCGTTGACCATTTCCTAATCCATCCATCCATCCATCATCTGTAACCACTTATCCTCCTCAGGGTGGCGGAGGGGCTGGAGCCTGTCCCAGCTGACAGTGGGCGAGAGGCGGGGTACACCCAGGACAGATCACCAGACTGTCACAAGGCTCCATTTCCTAATTCACAACGAAACTAAAGTGATTCATGCTGGGGGGGTTTGGACTTTGAATGTAAATAAGGTGCCAGGGTGCATTTAAAAAGCATCATAAAAGAGCTTATTTATCCAAAAAAAGGTGCCGGGTTGACGATGCCCCAGGTCCGGGCTAAGCCACGAATGTCCTCAAAACCCATAAATGCCCCTGCACACACCTGAGCCGTGCAGGGCTGCTGCGACTGGATAAGCCTCTTGACAAAGATGAGTGAGGACAGCAAATGTCAAAAGATTGAAAACAGGCAATTTATTTATTATAATTATACATAAATATATATATTATATACTTATACACATTATCAGTATTTGTTTCATTTTGCAATCAGTTTGCAAAAGTGGCCACGTGGCTACAACCTATGATGTACAGCACTGTATTTATTTACTATGTAGGCTTAAAACAATGCTGTCATGGCTTTGTTTCACCTTTATAAAATAACATTCAACACAAACATAAACAAATTATTATCCTCACAAAAGGTCCCATGAGTCAACCCTGTAACTGTCACCTTTCTCTGGTTTAGAAATGTGATTGCAGGAATGGGGGGCAGCAGGGGAGAAGAGGGGGGAGCGAGGAATTTACTGAAGACACCAGGGGGTGGGGGTAGAGCAGTGTGTGTGTGTTTGTGTGTGGTTGAAGCAGCCGGGTGGCGCGTGTGCAAGAGTGGGCGGGGCCAAACAGGAAACGATGAGGTCATAGCAAAAGTGTGAGAGAAGAGGAAGGCAGGGTGGGAGGGGGGAGAGCCAGGAGGAGTGACACTGATTCAGAGATGAGCTCAGCTGCAAAGGCGTGGGCTGCTCTCTCTCTCTCTCTCTCTCTCTCTCTCTCTCTCTCTCTCTCTCTCTCTCTCTCTCTCTCTCTCTCTCTCTTCTCCCTCCCCCTGCCAGCTCTGCTCTCCGGCCGGTTTGGCTGCTGCCAGTGTTTTGTTGTGACAGCGGGGGAATCGCCTGCCTCACTAGAATGAACTAGAACAGCGAGGAGAGTCGCCAGCTCTCGCTGACATGGTGGGAGATTTGTTTTTCTGGAGCTTCTGCTGTCTCAGGCTGTGGAAGAGGGATAAGAAGGTGAGGCTGCTGCTCGGGGTGACTGGGGGTCCAGTGGGTGATGAACAGGGAGCCGGTGAGGAGGCAGGGAGGCAGACTGTCTCAAGCTGGCTGAGGTGGTTTGCCGGTTGCTCCTGCAGAGACTCTTTCCATCTATATCTCTTTAATTTTGAAACTGGAGTGAAAACATGAGGCTGTGTTTTTAAAACTGAAGCTGAAGCATGACACTGTACGCTGGAGTATTTTGTGTGTCATTTCAAACTGGGTCAGCGTACTGCCTTGTAATTACAGATCTGTTCCTCTTTTTCTGTCCGGCGCTCTGGCTTTATCTTTTTTTCATGTCATGAAAAACTGATGAGCCATGGCACGTGTGCTATTTATAGGGAGCATTCTTCCTCAGATAAAAGTAGGATTTAAAGTGTGTGAGTGCACACATTCAGGGACGGACAACAGTTGTCATTTCTAATAACTGTGTCACTGCATCATGTTATTTTTATTTACCACCTACTTGCTGGAAACCACAGTGGAAGTGCGAGTTGCAGAGCGGAGGGAAGAGGCTGAATACATTAACAGCATTTCTAAAGCCGAGGCCTGTGTATACTGTGATACTGTACTGTTTGTGGCTGAAGGGGGGTTTCCATTCAGACAGCATCAATGTGGCCTTCTGTCTTCTCTCTCAGGCTATCAGTATAATTGTGTTTGCCTAAATGATGTGTGCTGTAGAGAGTCTAAAAGTGAACCAGGATCATGTCGTCCTTTGACTTTATTCCTACTCCAACAGCCTCGACTGCAGCAGTGTGAAACATCTTGTCTATTGGCGCTTTAAGAATTCCCTTTGACACATTTTTGAGATCTGAACCAGCGCTAGCTCTCTCTGTGGGGGAGTATCAGATACCCACTACACATGTTTTTACTATTTCTTCAAAATATCTGCATGAGATAATTTTTAAACCTCAAGCTCTGTGTTGATTCTGGGAGCTCAGTCACACATGGACTGTGTTTATGAGTTTAGCCAATGAGGGAGGCTTATTAAGTGAAGTTCATTACATCAAACATGAGGTTAAGCAGAGCCAGATCTCCCATAATTTAGCGAGGCCATTCAGAAGCACCTTCAGCAGTGTTGTTATGAGATCATGGTTCCACATTTAGCCAGAGCCAGTGAAGTCAGAGGGTCCAAGTGGTGTTTATGTGGGACTTGTTGAGGTAAAGAGACCAGAGGGTATGCAGGAGTTCCTGATGAGGTCCTGCTGTGTATAAACACATGTGCACTAACACACTTAAGTCATCCCTGACACATACTGTTTTATATCACTTTCAATCCCTTTGTTGAATGAGAGCATCCACCTGACCCTTAAACTGTTTTAAACTTGTTTTTAGTGTCACAAAATGCCCAAAACACAAAAATATCTAGTTTAGAGGCTGAAAGCAGTGAATTGTAAACGATTTATAAATCAAGATAGTAAATGAATTGACTAACTGGTAATTAACTAAAGGTTTTAGCTCAACTTATGCCTATAATACACTTTGAAAAGACTTTTTACAGACTAAAGTATTTTAAAGTGTGATATTCTTAGTTAATAATCACACATGCAAAGATTTTGCAAAAACTCGAGGTCTTGCATGGTCAATATTTGCAAGACTATATACAGCTAAAGTCTTTTTGAGATTGCACCAATGTTACACCAAACTCCCTTTAAGAAATACGACATATTAACGGTTCCTTACGTGTGCGCAAAAACACTTACCCTAGAAACACAAGATAAAAGGTGTCATATGTCGACAGCATTCTTGTCAATTCGGCATCATTATGACCTGTAAAAATAAACTGTATTTGCGTACAAATTTCACATTTTGAAATTTGGTTGCCTTGAATCGCTACCAGCCTCCATTGGTTAGGTGCGCTATTTTAGTGAGAGGAGACTGTGGAATTTAGAGAGGCGAATCATCTCATTAATTAAGATTTCTCACTAAAATAAGTACTGGTTGGTGGATCAAACGCATGCTGAATTAAATACTGACCCTTGCTCACTCCACAACTCCACCAGTTTCTCCAAGAGAACTGATGTGTTCTTGCGCCTCCCCTCCGTTCCCTCCCTCCATGTTTACTGTCTACCTGGTTTGCTGCTTCTTGTTTGGTGCTGGAGTGAGCATACCTATTGGTTGTTGACAATATTCACAGCACTGAACTTCGGTATTCGCATGAGCCAAAGCAAAAACCTGACAATAATTTTAAACATGTTTGATTTTGTCAGAACGTCAAGATGAGCAAAAGACCCAAGACTCAAAACAGCTCAGACTGAATTTTATGACCAACTTACACCAAATGATTGAGATCACAGGAGCATGCACTAACTCAAGTGATTTTATTCCCACGCTGAAAATATGACAGTGTAATCACTTGGAAATTAGTTTATTATAAAGGCATTAGTGATCTCCTCCTCTCTTTATGAATGATCCCTCAGATGTATCAGCTCCCTGATGCGCTCAGCCTACATCTGATAATTATCTTGCCTTCTTTTTAACTAATTTCTTTCATTTGTGATTGAACAGTTGGCATCTATTGCTGCTTTTTATCTGTGATTTTTACTACTGACGCTTGGCAGACACACATTCATCTTCCTTTCATTACCAGATAATCAGCAAAGGAAATGTGACAAGATGTGATGTAACTGGAAAATGTCACAGAGGGAAAATCTGAAATGTGGTGAACATGTCATGAGGGCAAAACAGAAACTAAAAACCAAAAAGAAAGTAACAAGTAGAGGTCAGACATGTTTTACCAGCTGCTTAAGGAAAAGATAAATACATTTAATTAGATCATTTACCTCTGTATTATTAGTGAGTTTGAATTTCGACTCAGCTGGTATGAGTAAATAGTTTTTAACACATCCAAACATTTAACATTAGGTGCTAACTAATAATAATGTCCAGAGAGGTGACCTCAGCTCAGGAAAAGTCAACATGGGTGACTTAGGACCAAAATGAGTCGTCAACATCCCTGACTTACTACCACATGTTTCTTAGCTCTTTAATGTCTTTAAGAGCATCAGACCACCATAAATTCCTCCAAATGGCTTAAAAGGGTTTTTTCACATTCCACAGCTAACTTCAGGTCGCACATATAAATCATTAAAAACAAATAAAGCTTAAGGGCCCTGACACGCCAAGCCGACAGTCTCTGTGGAGGACTGTCGCCTGAAGTTTTTTCAGGGCTTGAGGAATGACCGCCGTCAGCGTTGTCATGCTCTAAATAAAAGATTGGGTGCTTTTTAACCTGGTAGTCAGGAACCCATAAGAGGTTAAAAGAGGATTCTTAGGTTCTGTCTTCATGTATACAGAAGTTTTTTAAAATGGAAATATTTTGCTTCAGATTGAAAAAGCACTCTTGTCCACAAGACCTTAGCTTTACAAAATGTCTCCGTCCACACTGGAACGCAAAAACGTATCTATGTGCTCGCCAGTGTTAGCTGTCTTCAGCAGATCTCATCACTGTTGATTCCCCTTTAATATAAAGACCAAGGAGCTCAAGCAATGCTGAGTTTTCCTTCCACTCCTCACTGACAACAATCCCACTGTTAAAGTGTCCCACCATTTAGCGGTTCAACCAGTCCTGATGATCCAAAACGGTCGTCTCTGGCAGACTTTAAACCGTAGACGCTGAGGTGGAGGAAATAACATTGGGTGCAGCTGATGACTCCGTTCGTCTGTGAAGGGGTGCAGCAGTACTAAGTTTAAGTGTCAGGGAGTCATTCGTCCAAGAAGTGCAAACAAAACATAAAAAAGTAGTTAAAAGCAATGCAAAGCAACAAAAGACATGCACGAGTTGACAAAATGACGTCATTGTTTCCCAAATGCTCCGTTTTACACATAAGCAAAGATAAACAGTTATCAGAGTTTTGAAAAATACACACCTTAGAAGGAATTGTTAAAAAAAAAAAAAATCTCTGTTTTAGTGTTTAGTGACCTGAATCTCTGTCTGCATGTGGACAAGAATTAGCAGAATCACAAAATATCTGTATACATGTAGACAGGGCCAAAGGGATCTTAGGATGATCACCAGAGTACGAAACTGGTGTACAAAACTACTACTACTTTTTTCTCTCAGCTTTGACTCCTCTCTTGTAAATAATGTATAACTCTCTAAGAGTCTGTTGTACCAGCTCTTCGTAAGTTCAAACGTAGCCTAGTCATAACTAAAGTGTTTTAATACATTTATCACTAAAAACTGTTCTTACAGAGGGAATAGATTAAAAATGTTGAAGAAATACTTGAGTAAGAAGTCAAGTATAATAACTTGAGCATGTCAGCTACAGAAACATAGTGTCTCTTCTTGTACTCTTCTGTTTCTATCAGTTATCCCATAAACAGGAACACTTTTCACAGTTTCTGAAGTCAGTGTTACTGTGACTGAGCTCCTCATCACAAATGGCGACTGAACATTGTGCTGCCACTTGATCCATTTACTCCTGGACCCTGTCAACTCTCTCTTCCCTCGGGCGGACATGTTTACACAGCTTTTGTTTGTTGCACTAGAAGAAGCCACGAGGCTACGTGACCGGCTAACACTGAGTCACACAATCATGAGCACGATGAGGCAATACACAAAAAATTAAATACAGTCTCCGAGGCTGGAGGGCACATGTACACACAGTGGAGCTAATGGTGTGTTAATACATGTGATGTTTCTTGTATCCGTCTTCTGAAAACCGTTGAGCAGTCACATGGTGTCGGTACCACGTAGATTTATTTTGAAATTTCTCCCTGCCTGTCTTTGTATCTACAATTTGGAGAGGAAGCATGTCCTCAATGTGAGCACAGCAGCTGTCGCCTGTCAAATGGGCTTTTAAAGAGGGTGTGGGTGGCAGTGTGTGTGTGTGTGTGTGTGTGTGGGTGTGTGTGTGGGTGAATGTGTGTGTGTCATGCCTGCTTGGCAAGCAAATGGCAGCCACAGTGTCAGGTTGTGCAGAGCCACACACCCTTTTCATCTCCGTCCAGCTGTCCTCTTTTCCCATCTTTCCCATTTGTAGGGCTGCACCTAAGTGACACACACACGCAGACCAACACACACACACACACACACACACACAAACAGAAAATTCACAGCTATCCACAAATAAATCATGGTAACATGGTTATTTTAAAATTTAGATCCTTCTGTTAACTCATCTCCTTTTTGTACTTTCAATTTTCTGATGCGTTCTGTTTACACTCCCCTGTAACGTCAGACAGTAATTGTTTATGACTCCTTTTTATGAGGCAGCTAGGAGGACAAATAAAGAAATTATGTCGGTCATTAAGCCCTACAGCCGCTTTCTTCCCTTGTCCATTACAAAATCATTACATCTGCCCTCTCCTCCCGCTCCCTCTCCGTCCCTCTGCGGTGATGTTGTGTTGCTGTCGTGCATGAAAGCTTTGAAACAACACTGCAAAAGGAGGAAAATCCTAAATCAGCAAGTTGCATATTGTGTATTTTATTCATTGCAGGGTCAGTCTGTGTTGTTCCAACTGAGGATATAAAACCATTAACTCAGAAAATACAAGAATGTCCGGATGTTATCTTATGAAAACCAAGTGGTGGCATGTTTTCCTCACATTTGGCTGAAGGCTGCTGCTCAGATTAATTACTTAAAAAGCAGATAATTAATATGCTTGTACAGTGTCTTCCTCCCTGCAGCCTGAGGGCCGTCAGCATGTGTTTATCTGTGTGTGTGTGTGCACTCGTGGTTTCACTGCTGCTCTCCCAGGAGGGTGGGGCAGCAGACATATGGCTGCATGCATTGATTTTATTGATTCTTTGATCTTCACATTTTCTTCCTTTTTGTCTCGTTTTGTTTCGGCTTTACGGAGCATTTAGAAGTCACATATCTTTATTTGGGCAATTGATAGGTTTGCTGTGATTTTCCAGTTACTTTTAAAGGCCCAGTGTGAAGGATTTCAGGGGATGTAGTGACAGAAATTAAATACAAGTATGTTGTGTATGTATAATCACCTGAAAATAAGAACTGTTGTGTTTTTGTGACCTTAGAATGAGCTAATTATATCTACGTAGGGAGCAGGTCCTTGTTTATGGAGATTGCCGTGTTGCACCACCATGTTTCTGCCATAGCCCCCAACGGACAAACCAAACACAGGCTTTAGATAGGGTCATTCACGGTTTTACATTGGCCACTGGCCTCTCTGCAACGAGAGTGTCTGAAAAACACAAATTTTTCTAACATGACATTGCTTAATCAACCTTTTTTCCCGGTTTAATTCACTTGTTCTGTTTGTTTTGGAGAAGAAGAGACCTCTGCAGGTAATTCAGTTCTAGCTAAAACCCTCCTGAACAATTACCACTGAAGGAAATCAAACCTGGAGAAGTTTCAGCTGCTTGCAATCCTCAATCCTCACCACTAGATGCCACTAACCCCCCTAAATCTTATACACTGTACCTTTAAGGGTGCGTCTCAGAATTGTGGCTGTGTCCATGAGCTCATATGTTATGCAGGTTTGATCTTTACAAATATAAATGAGTAAAACTGTTATGTTCTCTGAATTATGTGCCGTAATAGAGTCTAAATGTGCCTTTTTGAAAAGAAACATTATGCAAATATCTTCTTCCTCCTTAAATAATGACACTAAACAATACAAATGTTCTGTTTTCTCCTTTTGCATTTAAGTGGTTGGTCTTTGTTCAGTGCTCCTCAGTGAAATGCCCCTCCTCACTGTTGGTACACTGCATTTGCATTGCAGATCGTTGCAGTTGAGACGTGCTGTCAGAGGGCCCACTCCCTCCAAAAAATTTTCTGCCACTCAAAGCACAAAATGAAACCACAAGCTCAGCCTCCGGGGAGCAAACAGCTCTGGTGAACTCGACCTTTGGTGCTTAACATCGTTGCTCATGTTTAATCATAGAAGTCATCAGGTATTTGAGTGGGCGGGTCATTTGCATCGCCGGGCGCTAAATTACCTGAAGGAGTTAAAAGAGGTCGATAATGATGTATGTGTGAGGGCCACTTAATCGATTTCTCCGTCGGTCAGAGTCGCAACAAGCAAGGACAAACAGATTTAATGTGCAACAATGACAATGAGAGGGTTGTTGCTGATTGGAGTTGATCTTTTCATTTTTTTGTGATTTATCGGATCATTTAAGGGTTTGGTTTCCTGCTGTTGGTCTGGAGAACGCCACGAGCTGAAAGCTCCAGCGGCAGCGTCGTCCTCAGATCTGCCTGCGTGATTAATCTGCTCATTGCCTGCTCTGCTTTTTGGCCATAACTCATTTCCCCCTCTTGTTTGCAAAACTGCTCTAAGCTCTCAGAGGGGGATCTGGCAGCAGCAAATTCAATCTCCCAGCTCTCAGTATTACCCTCAGCGACCAGACCTCGCCCTACTTCTTCGACCAGTTATTAAAGCCTCACGCTGCCTGTTGCTCTGGTCACATCAAATACACTGTGAATTCCTGCCCTGCAGTGTTTCCACTAGAGAAAACAATCCCTTTGACATCCTTTGTACATCAGATTTCCACAGCACCAAAAAGCAGAATGTCCTGTTAACTGTGTCGTTGGTTTTCTCCCAACAGGTCGCAGGGGAACAGAAATATCACCCAGAATGCTTCACCTGTCTGAACTGCAGGGCATTCATCGGAGATGGAGACACATATGCTCTGGTGGAGAGATCCAAACTCTACTGGTGAGCCTCAAGCACAATATTACAAGACTTGCACCCACTGAATATCACAGTCAAATCAGACTGTGAGATGTAGACGTTGTTACATTCCTCAGTCTTTAACTGGCTTCATTTTTAACACAATTAAAGCTTCTGCAGTTTGTGGTGTGGTAGCTCCAATTCCCTGCTAATTCACCAAACTATTTTTTCTTTTTTTAGTCCATTTTTCCAGTTTCTCTTCTCACTTGAAATCCCTTTGAAGTGCAATAAAACCACATAAAACGCACAAGAAGACAAAGCTGCAGTTGAGTGACAAAAGCTTAAATTTATGCAGCTCATTTTGAGCTTCAAAGGATTTTTTCGATGTTACTACCAACTGTGGCAACAACTGAGTGAGTGAATGGTGGAAATTCACAGCAATCACGGTTTTACCAGACATGTTGGGACTTTTTGTTTGAAATTTGGTGCTTTTGGCATTTTGTTCCAAATGGAAAAGTACAAGAAACTACTTAAAGTACAGTTGTTTGACGCTGTGGCAGAGATGAACTGTGGTAAAGAAGATTCAGAGAGGATCTTTTGTATATTAACAGCTCTGAAAGTCTCTGTTTTAATGGCTCTGATAGTAAATCTGCAAATTCAAATCCAGTACATTATAAATAATTTCCCTCTCAGGTCTTTTTGTGTCTGTTTGGGGCTCAGATTGTTTGACTCGTGTGGCTCTGCAGTTGTGTTAGTGTGACTGTCATAAGCCTCAGGCTTCAAAAACAGAGAGTTCAGTGTGCAACAAGCTGCACTACACAAACAGATACATTCGGACAGAAGAGCCTTTGTCCTGGTCTCTGAGTGGAAGTGGATGATGACAGTGTGATTGTCTCAGATCATTACATTCATTGAGAGGTTTAGTAGTTTGGGTCAGATTGGTGCGCTTTAAAAAGAAAGTCATCCAAATTAAATTTCAGCTCTGGTGTGTTAGTTTTGAATCATTTGATAGGTATTTCATGAGTCCTCCGTACATTCTGATCATTCTTCATGTGTTTGGGGAGTGAGAGTCAGCTCAGTGTTTTCCCAGCTAAAGCAACATCTTGTCAACATCATGTGATGCTGTAAAAACTAGGCCTGTAGAGAATAGCTTTGCAAATTCATTCATAACACTGACATTTAAATCTTAAATCAACATTTGAAAGCTGCGCAGCTTTTTAAAAAAAATTGTATTCATTCTGTTGTATTCTTGGACAGTTGCAGATAAAGATTTAGCTACATATACTATTTGTAGAAATAGATTTTAGTAGTGCCTACATGTTTCCGACTCATGATCCAAATATATCCAATAACTCCAGCAGAGCTGCAATAATAAATTAAGTAATTGATTTGTTTTCAGCTATTAGATCATTAACTAATAATAACTAATACCTGTTAATCAGTTAATTGCTTTACTTTTGTTAGTAAAAAAAAAGTCAAAATTTTCTGATTCCAGCTTCTTAAATGTGAATATTTTCTGGTTTCTTTTCTCCTCTGTGACAGTAAACTGAATATCTTTGGGTTGTGGGGAAAAAAAGACATTTGAGGACGGCATCTTCAGCTTTGGGAAACACTGAACAACATCTGTCAGCATGTTCTGACATTTTGTAGAGCAAACAACTAATCAGTTAACCCTTTAAAACCAGGAGCAGCATCATGTCTTCTGCCATGCCTTTTGCAAGTGTGTAAACCTTGGAATCCTGAGCAAACTGGTGCGATTTCTTTCAAAAACGCGGTCAGAAAATGATTTTTAAAAAACAAGAAAAAAAGCTAGGGAAAACTATATTTATTAGTGTTACATTTTGAAATTATGTTACAGAATTTTTTTCAATAACTTTTAAGCATCTTTTCCAAGTCATTTCCTTGTTTGTTTTTAACTTTCTTTCTTTTTACTAATTTCTTGCAAGTTTTTGGGTTCATTTCTTCTTTCATTGCTCATTGCCTTCTTCCCATGTTTTTGAAAGAAATCAAGCTGATTTGCTCACGTTTAAAAGGGTTAATCGACAAAATAATCAATAGATACATCGACAATGAAAATAATTTAGTTACATAGTTGCAGCTGGGGCTGTGTATCATTTGAAAAATGATGATACCAGTACCCTTGAAGTGATGCCGGTACCAATAGATCACTTCATTTGATATATTTTTTCTACTTTGATACCCATTATATGAACAGAAGCATTAAGTTGCATAAAATTCCCCCAAGCTGCCAATTCCATCAGATACATTGCGCCAGGTACAAAAAGGATCAGATGTAGGTATTGTTTGACTCAATATAACTTGGCACTGGGTTATTTCGGTAGATACCTAAGAGGTATCGAGTTCACATACCCAACCTCATTTGCAGCCCTAAGCTCCGAAGTTTTGTAAAGACCATAAGTCAAAACTAGTTGAAAAAAGATAAATGTAATCATCATTTGAACTATCAAAGTATTCTGCTTTAGTCCATATTTGTTGGCATTTAGCCTTTCAAAAACAAAAGTTTCACTCAGGTCAGAAAACTGTTTGTATTCCCGCTTGCCGCAGGTAAGGTGGTCTAGCAGCAATATAACAGCACCACATATGGCATTTATTAATTAATATAAGTTGATTTAAAGAAGACTAACCCATTTAATCTGATGAATCATTTTATTCAAACTGAGGATTTTGTTTGAGATTTTTTTATTTTGGGGGGGGGGGGGGGGGGGGGTGATACTGTCATAAAATGTGACAACAGCTTCATTCAAAAACCTCAGTAGAAGCTTCGTACAGCCCTCGTAAAAACTGAGAACTTGATGTTCCCCTCATGACTGCATGGACAACTTTAGAGCCAGACCCCTCACCAGGATTCCCATTTAACTTCTCTCCTCCTTAAAATATCTCTATCCTCCCTCCTCTTCCTCTCTGGCTCCAGCGGTCACTGTTACTACCAGACCATCGTCACCCCGGTGTCGCTGCCGGACTCGCCATGCTCACGAATCCCTCACACGGTCACACTCGTGTCCATCCCGGCCTCCGCCGAAGGCAACAACGGCCGCAGAGGGCGAGGTTTCTCTGTTGCCATCGACCAGCCGCTCAGCCCAACCAACGGCTACAGTCCTGAACATGGACACACCGTCAGAGTCTCCCAGTGAGTCCGTCTCTCCGTGTTCCTGTGTGTGTGTTTATGCATATTTTGTGGATTGTGTGAAGAGAAGAGACAATGACTCCAGTAGAGGTTAGCATGGTGGAGGACAAAGAGTGAAGAAGGGCAGACAGTGTGATAGATGAGATTCATTTGGGATGTATAATAGAGGGGAAGGAAAAGGAAATGAGCAGAAATCTAAGTCACTGTTATTCAAATGAGCCGAGGCTTTATCAGATCTGAGGCCTGCGTCTGAACGAACATGTTTCATTGTGTGCAGAAAGGTGTTAATTTTTTCTGCTCATCTCATTGCTCTTCTGTATCCAGGGTGGACGCAGACTGCATCAGTCCAGATGTGAAGAACTCCATTCATGTTGGAGATAGGATCCTAGAAATCAACGGGACGCCCATCCACAATGTCCCACTGGATGAGGTAATGACCACACTGAAATATTTCACCTTACTGTAAATATGCAAATGGAAATCTTGATCCCGTTCTTTACTCATTGCAGCACTGTGAAGTATTCAAGTATTCATCTATTAGAGCATTTCTCTAGCTACAAAAACAATCTTTGCTTCTCAATTCCGAACTCTTCGTCTCTAGATCGACCTGCTGATCCAGGAGACAAGCCGGCTGCTGCAGCTCACCATCGAACACGACCCTCACAGTCAGGAGCAGGAGGGAGGCTCCTCAGGGGCTGAAGAGCAAGGCGATGGCCCCCTATCGACTCCTCTGTCAGAGGGCCCCAGCCCCATCCTGCCCATCACACAACCCCCACACCCTGACATCAACAGTCTGAGGTCCCGCATCATCACGTAAGAAACAGAGATATTGTTTTTCACCTGGGGTGTCTCCCCTTAATTGCCGAAAATTCATTGTATTCCTTTAGGCTCAGCTCAGACTGAGGTAGCAACATGATGGAGAAGTTGTAGAGTATTTTAGCTTCTTCCTGCCCAAATATACTGCACCTGTCCTTCATCAATAAAAGCTTCAATGAAACTTCACACCTTGCACTCCTTTCCTTCTCCTCTTTCTCTTCCTCTAACTCTTCTCATGTCCCCTCTCACCCTTCAGGAGGAGCTACAGTATTGATAAGTCACCAGGCTCTAGCAATGCGGCGTCTCCCATCTCCCAGAGGAAGGACATCAATCGATCAGAGTCGCTTCGCGTCGTGTCCAATCAGACGCATCGCATCTTCCGCCCGTCTGACCTCATCCATGGAGAGGTGCTGGGGAAGGGCTGCTTCGGACAGGCCATCAAGGTAGAGCTGGGGGCAGGGACACTCCTGTCTGTGTGTAAAGTACATGTGCAGCATGCATCAAATGTAGTCATACTCACATTGTCCAGCAGATGGCAGAGTTTCAAAATGTCTGCTTTCCATGCTGACATATAGAAGGTGGAATACCAGTTTGTTGCTCAACTCTGTTTGTATTTTCCATCACTGTGTGGTGTCATAGGTGACCCATAAGGAGACGGGGGAGGTGATGGTGATGAAGGAGCTGATTCGCTTTGATGACGAGACTCAGAGAACATTCCTGAAAGAGGTGAGTGGAGATGGACAATCCCAGATGGCGTCATTAAGGAGTGTATTCAAAGCCTGAATCAACTCGTTGTCCTAAACAGAAATCTGCAATCAATACGTGTCGACCTCAGATTATAAAACAACCAGTGTGTTCATAAATCATTTCCTTGAATACAAACATTGCTACAGTCAGTGAAATGAGGGCAGTCAGTACCGCAGAGCTGAAGAAAGTTTGTTGCAGGTTTGAATTCAGGACCAGATGGGCAAATCTGTGCTGAGAAAGTAAAAGAAAAACATTTTTTTGTACACGACCAGAAGGTGAATAATGTAGTTAAAATTAGCAGCGCCTCTGTGTGAATGTAGGGCATGACTGAATAAAAAAGAAAGAGTTCTCTCGCCTGAATAAATGAAAGTAAAATACATGAAATTACCTCTGAAATGGGACAGAAGGGAGTGTTAACACAATCCTTCCTCCCAAGAATGATGGATGAGCAGAGTTCATTTCACCTCCCACACAGAGCTTCATCTTTCTCCTATCCTTCCATTAATCTAAAGAGATAACAGAGACCGACTCATGCACAGAAGTTTAGACTTCTCTAAGACTTATTGGGTTATTTTTACCCTTGAACTGATCCAAATTACTCCTGATGTTCCTGTTTGATGTTCAGTGTCGTAAACTCGCTCATCCAGCTAACAGCTTTATAATTGGGATGTTTGAAGTTCAGGAAAATCGTTCCCATATGCGTGGAGTATTGGATTTATTTTTAGGTTACGATATCACAGAGTCTTTGCTTTGTAATTGGTGCAGACAACGACAGAGTAGAAAGAGCGGCTATAAAACAAACCCCGACCACAATGAGGCATGATTATTACTCCCACTGGCTGTTTGTTTGTAGGTGGCCGGAGTCTCACATTACGGAGTCTCTTGTGATCTTGTTGAGGAAAGAATGCACCGAACATGTCAGACAAAGACATCATGAGGGCTGAAGGGTAATATTTCAGGTTTATGTGTGTGTAGCAGTGACCTCCTCCTCCTCCTCCTCCTCCTCCTTCACAGCCCTCCAGGAGGGAAATATTTTATGAGGTGTCATACTGTCATCATGCTGTGAGGACTACTTGTAACCTCTCACACCACATGTGCTGGGAAGCTTTGCCTTTGCTCAGCGCTCTGGATTTATTTAGCAGTCTGAACTATGCAGGAAGTTTCTCTGTTGCCTTTAAAATCAAAATAAAGAGAGCAGAAATCTGCAAAGGTGCTCACTCAGGCCAGAACAAACCTTGTATCTTAGGATTTGGTTCAACTGAAACCGAAACTAAAATGTCAGTTTGTGAAGACATCAACATATATCTTTGTATTTGCTTTATTTCACGTTTAAATATTGGTGACTACATGTGAAATAGATGCAGTTATTAAACTGAACACAGGGTGGAGCACTTCTGTGTGAAAGGCATGTACTGTAGGTAAGCTCCGGTGTCGGATGGGGAGGCAAACAGTTTTTGACCTTGTTGTGGAGGCATGTTGAAAAGCTCACAGGCGTCGCTCCATTAAATAGGCTTCGTACTGCTGTCTGCACGCGTCTCCCGCAGTGGCATCAGTGTTTCTTCAGCTTATGTAAATCCTGCTAGTCGTCATAACAAAAATTCTCATGTTGTGATAGTAATTGTCATTGATCCGTGTCTCAAACTATGACATGTGTGGTCCTTGAATTTGAGGCAATTGGGCCTGGGAAGTCCTTAAAGGTCATTGAGTTTGATGTTTAAGAACACGGGAAACCCTGAAGTTTAGTCTGCACATTTAATTGACAAGTCTCAAGCAACCTGACTCCCAGAAATTAACTGGTACACTTCATTGCAGCTGGAAAAAATCGTCTAACTTAATCATGACTCTCAAATGTTCATACCCAATATAGTATCATTAGATTATAAGTTAGAGGAATAGTTTGACATTTTGGGAAATAACTTAATGAGCAGGATGAAAATACTGATCTCATGTGTGTACTGTAAATATGAAGTTTAGTTTAGCCCAAAGACTGCTCATAACCCAGCACATAACCCCCCTTAAAAACCCAACTTGTTGTTTTTACACTTCGGTTTTTGTACAGATGACACAACCAAGGTGTAACATGTTAGATTGTGAGCTTTAGAGATTTCTTTACCTTTAAACGGAGCCAGGATAGCTATTACCTATTTCCAGTCTTTATGCTAAGTTAAACTAACCAGCTGCTGGCTAGCTTGGTATTTATTTGTATATGGGAGTGGTATCAATCTTCTCATCCAATGGCAATAGAGGGAATAAGTGTATTTACCAAAGTGTCTTCAACTTGTCCAAAGCTAATATTCAGTGTGAGTGTGTAAAAATGTCTTGACGCTGTCTCATCAGGTGAAGGTCATGCGTTGCCTGGATCATCCCAACGTGCTCAAGTTCATCGGAGTCCTCTACAAGGACAAGAGACTCAACTTCATCGCAGAGTACATCAAGGGAGGCACCTTGAGGGAGATCATCAAGAAAATGGTGAGAGGGCAGCGTGTGCCTGTGGACATACAAGTGTGTCTACTTCCTGTTCTATATTCAAAATGCATTCAGTAGACCTTAAAGTAACTGAGGAAGTGGTGCGATCTTGCATTGCCTCAGGTGGAGTCTTTGTGTTGGATTAATCAGCAGCTAAAGTGACACTGAAGATATTTGTAATTTTTGCTCACAGGACAGCAACTATCCCTGGAACCAGCGGGTCAGTTTTGCCAAGGACATAGCTGCTGGGATGGTGAGTTCAAAGACTGAAAAGTGTTTTTAACTTTGGTAGTTTCTTTCATTAAAATAGTGCACCTATGAAACCTCCTCAGACAGTCAAATTGCCTTAATATGCAGCAGTGAAGGAAGGTGCACTGCTTCCTGTTCCTGTCTGCTGTCTCCCTCTAGTGGTCATAATAGCGAGCTGCAACACTTCCACTAATAATGTGTGCTCAGTCTTTTCTATCCCCCGCTATGGAAATTAGAGCATGAATTCCTGCAAGATTAGGCCATCAGTTCCCAATGTTTTCCCTTGATATGAGTACAATGATGAATGCCATGTATGACTGAATTATTGTATTTACAACGACAGCTGTTTGGGATGAAACAAAGCAGGATTGTTCCACTTGGCATGGAGAGTAGGGCATCACAAAAACACTTCCATTTTCTGTTTATTTATTTTGTATTCTTCATGCCTCTCTGTCCTCTCCTCTCTGTCTATCTGTCTGTCATCCAGACGTATCTGCATTCCATGAACATAATCCACCGGGACCTGAACTCACACAACTGTCTAGTCCGAGAGGTAAGAACTTGTGTATTCCTCTGTGTGTGTGAGTGTGTGTGGACATACCTATGTATATATCTATGTTTTCTTTTAAGAGTTCAACACAGTGCACCTGTCACTTGCTGGGCCACTTCAGAGACAATAAACAAAGGAGAGCCTTGTTAGCAGTAGCTATAAGAGACTAAGCCTTCTTAAAACACACTCCACTGACTTGCAGCAGAAAGTTCTAGCTACTCAAACAGAGGAAGTGCATGTGTCACATGAAAACAAAAGGTTTGTATTGTTGAGCCTACATCTGAAGTGTTTGGAAAATCCACACTAAGAGGAATTAAAATGTTAAACTTCCTTATATCACTCTCTCTGGCAGTATCAAGCAGCATATATCCTTTCAGTCTAATAACATTTTATGTTAAATTGCCTTTGTGTAGAACAACACAGTGGTGGTGGCAGACTTCGGGCTGGCTCGGCTCATGGTGGATGACAAGCACGAGGAGAAGTTGTCGCAGGGTAAACTGCCCGGCCTGAAGAAGCCTGACCGCAGGAAGAGGTACACCGTAGTGGGAAACCCCTACTGGATGGCTCCTGAGATGATCCATGGTATGATATGCAGCAGTGATTCTCAAACGTTTTTGTGTATTGTACCACCTTTAATGTGTTTTTGTAGCCAGCGCAAAACATTTTTAATAGAGACACACAGTGAGCAAATTAAAACCTGATTGTGGTCGTTGCGGCAGTTAAGGATTGCACTGAAAATAGGAATAATGAATACAAAATCCCAGGGTGAGGGAGCCCTTCTGTGCGGGGTTTGCATCTTCTCTCTGTGTCATTGTGGGTTTTCTCTGGGTACTCCGGCTTCCTCCCACAGTCCAAAGACATGCAGGTTAATTGGTGACTCTAAATTGTCCGTAGGTGTGAATGTGAGTGTGAATGGTTGTCTGTCTCTATGTGTCAGCCCTGTGATAGTCTGGTGACCTGTCCAGGGTGTACCCTGCCTCTCGCCCAGTGTCAGCTGGAATAGGCTCCAGCACCCCCACGACCCCCAACAGGACAGGCGGTTGTAGAAAATGAACGAATGAATACAAAATGTGGTTTATCAAACCTACATTTACATTTTTATTGAACTTATTATAGTATAGTTAAGGAATTATGCATGATACATTTTTTTAATTAACTTTGTTTTTTTTTTTTGTTTGTTTTGTGTTTTTTTTAAATCTGAAGTACACTTTGTAGTACTCCAAAGTACCCCTAGGGGTACCCATATCCCCGTTTGAGAAATGGTGATCTACTGGGATGCTTGTGCTGTTTTAAATAATATATGGACCAATTAATTTATGTAAATCCAGTGTGTGAGATTTAGGGGCATCTATTGGCAGAATGGCATATAATATTCATAACTATAATGTTAATGTTACCTTAGAATGAGCCATTTACATGTACATACCACACGTTTCCTCTTCCTCAGAGTCCACCTGTTGTTTTTACAGTAGCTCAAAATGGACAAACTAACCACTGGCTCTAGACAGGGTCATTCACATTTTAGCATTGGTCACCATAGTTCTCCTACACGCTTGGCACATGGGCAAAGTTTTAGTCCTGCAACCTCAACTCTAAATGCCACTAAATCCTACACACTGGACCTTTAAACCCAGTCACACTTTACTGAGATGAAGAAAACTACTCTCACTGCAGTGTGACAGCTGTTGACTTTACATTGCATTCCTTTTAAAAATTAACAACAGCCCCATTTTGTCATTTCTGTTCCCAGGGAAGAGCTACGATGAGAGAGTCGACATCTTTTCCTTTGGTATCATGCTCTGTGAGGTGAGTGACCTTCCTCTCTCAGTACTCATCATAACCCAACTCATTTTTTTATTTCTTGAAAGAGGCAATTGTTTGATAAGCAGAACTTAAAGCACCTCATAGCTTTGTCCCAAAAGCTTAAAATTCAGCCAACCTGTCATTTGTAAAAGTTGCTGTCCTTGTAACTTTAAAATTAAATCCTTTCAAACCCTCTGAACTCTGACGTAATTAAGCTTTGTTTTATTTAATATTCATTGAATTTTACCAACGTTTATCACCTACAAACTCTTTTATTATCTCTTCCTGGCACAAATTCAGTTAGACTTTCATTTGTGCAAAACTGCTCCTCTCTCCATTTTACGTCTTAGTCTGGCATTAACTAAACTTTTCTGTAAATTAAGGAAAATTCAGTGACCTGTCAAAAATGTTAGCTCCTCACATTATTTGCAAAACACCCATTTCCTTTTATGAGGGAAAGTCTCGCTCCTCCAAAATTCCAGATATTTGCTTTCCAAATGAAAATCCAGCCCCAAAGTGTGGTGAGCTTTGGGCCTGGCCACACACACCATCCACATAATTTGGACTCAACAGCTTAGTTCAGTCACTGCGAAGCCCCAGGATATGACTTCCCCAGATGGACACCATTAGCCAGAGAATATTTCAGGGATTAGAGGGAGCAGAAAAGCAAAGTTGTCTTCATGTGGCTTCTGACAGGCACACAAACGGTAGTTGTGGTCTGCTGGCAACGATCAGCCTCAGTTTAGAGGTTTAGTGCTTTTCAGCAGATCGGCACAGGAGGATCCATGTTTAACTCTTTCTCTGTCTCTTTGTTTCTCCTGCTGTGTCCAGATAATTGGCAGGGTGAACGCAGACCCAGACTACCTCCCCAGGGCAATGGACTTCGGACTGAACGTGTCTGGCTTCCTGGAGCACTTCTGTCCCCCTGATTGTCCCCCCGCCTTCTTCCCCATGGCTGCTGTGTGCTGTGACCTTGATGCAGACAAACGGTCAGACATCTATACATTTAAATTAACTACAATTCAAGTTTACTACAATTGCAAATAAATTTTACTTTTTATTCATTGGATTAAAATGTACTATATCGGGATATGTATCGTTATCGGGATATGAAATGACCTATATCGTGATATGAGATTTTGGTCATATCGCCCAGCCCTAGTGGATCCTCTACTGATTCCCACCCCTAGAATGCACCATGCATGTCTTATTTTCCGAGATTACATTTCTTATTCTATTTTTTTATTGATCCAACTGCAGACAGAGATGATGCACGACATATTAAACTGTTTCATAGTCTGATTTTACAGCCCGTTTGTTTGAACGGTACGAAAAATGAAAACAGCACCTAGCAGTACTTTTTTTTTTTAAAGAAGATCCCACAGTAGAACCAGCCTCTGCATGGGACCACATGTACAGATATATACTACTAACCTGAAACGCTTGAGTAGGGAAACAATAATTTGACCAATATTTTGTCATACATATGATTAAAAATGATCTTGAAAAGGATTTAAAAGCATCAAATCCAAGTTTCTGATACCTGCAGACACCCTGCAACTGTTAAACCACTGGAAATCACACTGACACTATCTGGAGAGATAGCTAGAATTTGGGATGAGTGTGCGTCTTATTGTTTTTTGGTTGTGAATATAGATACAATACTCTAAACTGAGATTCCTGTCTACTTTCTTCATCTTTAGGCCTGCTTTCTCCAAACTCGAGGAGTGGCTGGAGAACCTAAAGATGCACTTGGACATCGGTCTGCCGCTGGTGTCTGAAGTGGACCAACTGCACAAGGCCTTCTGGGAGAACCACAGCATTACACGCCCTGAAAACGGCCTGCACACTCACCCCGAACAGCCGGAGTAGGGCTTAACATGACTGGAGGGAGTGGGAAGTTAACGTTAACCCCGCACGGGCAGCGATCGCCAGCCTCGGGCAGTGCAGTGGCTGGAGGCGTCGTGTAAATAGTCCTCCGTGTTTGGAGCTGCAGGCGTAGGCTGGCTCAGGCTTAACGAGTAGACTCAGGGGGAAAACGTGGATCTGAAAAGCCACCTGTGCACGACGCGCGCACACACACACACACACACACATTTAAAGTCAAATCAAGAGACATTAACTACGATAGCTTGATCCTGCTGCACCTGAAGCTAAAGTAGAACATATCATATGCAATCAGACCCAACATTCAAATCATGACTCAACTCTTGAATCATGTAGATTTCACATTAGTGGTCAAACCATTCAAGAATACTTACTGTACTTACTGTAGTGTGTATATTCATGTGGACAACAAGTCCCAAAAACAAGGCAGACCTTCAGCCTCTACAGAGTACATTGTGCAGTATGTGTTTGCAGGTGTTTCTGTGTGACTTTGGTTTGATTTTGCTTTTTGATTTGGATATCAAAACTGGACTTGCAGAGGAGAGGGGCCCGTCTGTCGCTTAAAGTGGAAACAGACAACTTTTTAACTTTTCCCCCTCTAGTGTTTCCAACTGGCATTATTGTTGGCGCCACTGTCACAAAGAGAACCGAATCGCCTTCTGTTTTCCTCAGAGCCTAGCAACAACCAACAACACAGGACACACTACATTTCATTTTTACATTAGGCTTGGGTAGTATCTATTTCTTCATAACTCCTTACCTCCCTGAAATTTCAACAGGGTATACGGCTACCTAACCCCTCACCCCCCAACCTAACTAGAAAGTTTGCTAAGTTCTGCAAGCTGTCCTAGGTTTTTCAGTCAAATTAACAAACAAAAATGTCAAGAAAGGTGAAATTCTTACACTTACTTTCCTTATTGAACAGAGAAACACAACCATACAGCTTCTAAATGAAAGTTACTGTCTTTCACTAAACTAAGACTAGCTTAATCGCCTTGTTAAGTGATGGTAAAACACACTTCATTCAGAGTCGACAGAAACAAAAGTCACCAAAACCATCTTGGTCAGTCTTGTTGGACATTTCATTAGTTAGTCTGGTTTGGTCAGAATAAACCCTTAAAATATGCTGTTTTCCGCTAATGTCTCTCTACAGTTGCTAGCCAGTTGTTGACAGTCCTGTAACGTTATCCCCACCGCTGGCAGTTGTCATGTTCCTAAGCTCAGCCGCCTGTTCCCTAAGTATTGACTGACCTCTGGTGGCACATGATGAGCACTACATACAATACAGCCTCTCCATATGAGTTTAATAAAAAGAGGAGCTACTGTATTTTTTTTACAGTATTGAAAATCATTCTGTCAGAATGTCTTAATACCCTGGTATACCATAATGCTGTGATACCGCCCAAGCCTATTCTCCCCAGTTACTTCAGTTGTTCCAATATTTGCCATTTCCACTACTGCAGACAGTAACTGCAAAGACCTTACACTGATACTCTTTGGTAACTGGGGATGACTACTAATACCCACCGGGGAAAACAAAAGTGCTGTCCTCTTTCTGTTTTGGTTGCACAATGTTTAACGCACTACTTTTGTGCTGTAAATCAAGCCTAAGAGAGGCTTATAGGGAATCAAGCTATACGCAGATGATGTCATTATTCTATAGCCATTACATTGTGCAGTTAACATTACTTCATAATGATGAGCGAAAGCATAAAAACTTGTTGATCTCCACTTTAAGACGCTAAGATTTAGATCAAGTTGCTGTCCACTTGTACAAGTCAAACAAAACCTTTTAAGCTTTAAATAGTCCACTGAAGAATGCATGAGTGTAAATAATGCTGTCAGGTCATATCCTGGTTCATTGTGTCGCTCTGACCTCATTTGGTCATAAACTATGAGACCTACCTACATGCGTCTGTGGCCCCTCTCCCTCATTTATTGTGTAGCACTGACTTTAACAGGTTCACATCTTTTGCATAAATTTGGTACGTTGTCTCCCGATTTTAAGAGTGTATCTCGTTTATATTGACGTGGCATCTTAAACTTTCAGACGCATACCAGTGTACGTAGCTGGCGACATTGTAAATGTTTTAAATATTGTAAATGTACAGACATATTTTATATACGTATGCTACATTGCCATATTTTTATTGGCCGACCAGTTGAAATTGAGAGTTAAAGTTTGACTGCAGTCATTAGGGCACAGCTGAAAGCTTTATTGTTGTTTTTTTTTCTACATTTCCACCACTGTGGCAGGTTAGGGGCTTTTAGCATTTGAGATAAGAGGAATCTTATCACCATAAAATATCTCCTCCCCTCGGTTCAAGCTCAGTAAATGTTACATCCTGTCATTTCCCTCCATCCAAAAAGTATTTCTTAACATTTGATCTTGGAGTTTTCATGTATCCATAGAAGTGTGCTGGAGTAAATTTAATAATACTAGATTATTTAATCCCATCAGATGTGCTGAGCTAATTCTGCACATCAACTCTAATTATGTGTGACGTGAGAGTTTTTAGGGCGATGAATCTGTTGTTAGTTTCTCTCGTCTCATGTACTGTACAGTAGTTCAGGTGTGGGGATAATATCACCAGGTACTGCCTCATCATGTCAGCTGTCTGTCCACATATGTGTCTCTCCTCCTGTGGATGACCCACTGTTTGTTTACATGTAAATGCTAGCTGTAAATATCACTGTAAATAAGCATCTGTCCTCACATCTGTCTGCGTGCATTGCATAAATATGCGCACTCCTCAGAAATAATCTCTTCCACTGTCAGATTTCTCTCTTCTTGCACCTTCTAACATACATTTTCTGTCTCTATTTTTTTTTTCTGTTTGTATTTCCTGCTTTTGTTTCCCGAGCTGCATGATGTACTAGTTCTCCTCAGCTTCTAAACCGAGCTCTTTTTTGTCTCTAAATGATTTAATTTTAAATAAGAAAACAAAGAATGAAAGACAAAAAAAGTTGACGGAGACAGTCAAGCTAAAAATGTAAAGAGAAAAAAAACCCCACAGCATCTGTTTTTTATATATATATAAAACCACTGAAATCTTTTTGTATAGATTTGAGTACTTTAATTTGCACTATATTACCAAATGGCTGGTTGTAGCCATGTTTGTTAATTTCCTCTCTTGGGCTACTTGTGATAAGGAAATAAATTATGTCAGTTCAGGTTGATATATGAATGCAAGACACTGATAGAGCCTTTCAACTGTTAAAATGGGATCTGGGAAGTGCATCCTCTTGATAGCAAAATGTTTCTGAATATTTAGATGCATTTTTTGTGCATGGTTCAACTTTTAAATATTGGCAGGAGCCTGTTTGGTCCCTCTGTGATTTTAAAGTTGCATATCTTTAGAGAAAATGACTGTAATTTACTTTTTAAGCTTTGGCAGAAGTCTTTGAAACGTCTTTGCTGCCATGAGGATGTGATGTCCCAGCTCTGCCTGCTGCCTACAGACCGGTCCTTTGTGAATGATGTCCTGTGTTGTTTCCGACTGCTTGGTTTCGTATGTGATGCCCACAGAGGCTGCAACCACTGCTGGTCTTTCTGATAGTAGAGCACTTAAACTGGCCTGTCTCACCTCTCACCTCCCCATCACACTCTTTTGGCTCAGGGCCGTACTTTTCTGGAGCTTTCTTCACAATTCAGTTAATTCAGCAGCTTAATAGGAAAGCAGCATTCAACAGTAATAGTGAGACTCAAAGAGCATGTGACCTTCTGTTAGTGTACAGGCTGATAACACAAAATATGCTTCTGTAAAACAAGCCCCTCCTGGTTGGTGTGTTCGTCCATGGGCATGTACTGTACATGAGCGGCTTTGCCATGTTTCTGTCTCCGTTCCTGTCTGAGCCATGTCAAGCATGTTAGGTGTGTCTGTGAGGACGTGTTGAGGATCAATGAGAATGTCGCCGCAGCACTTCTCTGCAAAGGATCGTTACCTCTGAACAATGCTGTGCCTTTGTTGTAAGCTAGCCTTGCCAACAACTCGAAAACGTGAACTGATTTCCTTTTTTTTTATTGCATCATAAGTGCAAGCCTGATTCTAGTGGATTGAATATCATTGCTGATACTATGTTGTATGAGATTTCATCTTGTTCTGTATCATATTTATATTTTCCAGATCTCCATTGTTAGTTTTGATATTTTAATATTTCTTTTTTTGTGTGTTATTTAATTTTTTTACACAAGCTGTGAAAACAATTCTGCACTTTAATCCTGAACGTGAACATTTAGACTCTGAGGAGGTGACTGTTTTTTTTTTTTCCCCTTTTTGTCACAGCTAAAAATAAAACTGTTGCTTCTAAAACAAACGAAAGACTCAAAGTGTTTTTGTACATTAATGATGTCTCTCGCATTTTCTGTTAGCTTATTCATAGTCACTCCATCATTAACTTTCCTCTCCATTTGTACTACTGAAGCACACAGAGAAGAAAGTATGACAGCTCCAATAATATGTGCCGAATCTGCCGAGTTCACATCAGAAGAGCACTGAGTTATTGGCAGAGAAAATGTGTGGGTGAAAGTGATAAAAGTAGTGCTTGTACTTGCTTGGGAAAGAAAAATGAAATTTATTAGAAATGTGTTCACAAATTGACCACCAGATGTCACTGTTTATCTCTACAGTTTATTTCTATGGTGAAAATAAAAGGGCAAGAATATCATACAGTGTAATAAAAACCCCAAATATAGCTGCTCATCTCCTCACCTGGTGGACACTATGTATATATCAAGTGTCACTCATTCTACTACTACGCACACATTGCATAATGCCAGGGGAGGATAAAGTATTTAGATCTTTTACTGAATTAAAAGGCACTACACCACAGTGTAAGAATACAAGAAAAAGCCTTGAACTCAAATTGTGATCCTTATTTGTACAGAGGTACTATCAGCTAAATTAACTTTACTTAAATACTTATTTTATGTTATTAGAGCTCATTTTCTTTCTTTAAAATGCATCATAATTGTATAAACTAATCATTTGTTTTCTATGCAGAATCTTAATTTCATAACTGTCAGAAAAAATATAGTGGAGTTAAACTAAAACATTATCCCCTAGAATGTGGTAGATTATAAGTATAATGTAGTAAAATGTAGTCAAAATAAAGGTACACAAGTAAAGTACAAGCAATGCTGGGAGTGTTACTTCAAATGTAATAAATTACAGATTACTAGTTACCCTGTTAGCAATGTAATTAATAATGTTACTATTTAATTAACTTAAACAGAGTAATGTAGGTCATTACATTTTCTCATTTTCTTGCCAAATGTTTTAACTGAGCAATAAAGCTAAAAAAAATGTCCAGAAATAAGCTATGCAGAAAGAAGAGATTCTTGCACGATGAAAAGATGCAAAGCAACAGAATAAATGTATTTTTCAACATACTGTATAAACTTTTTACCAAAAAGAATATATTTGGATATAACCTCCTTTGTATTCTCCAATTCAGGTTCAGATTCAGATTCAACAACTTTATTAATCCCACCAGGGGCAATTAGTTTGAACAGCTTGCCTTACACACATACTATAACATAACAGTAACACGGTGACACATAAATAAATGGTAAAAAAAAAAAAAAAAAATAATAATAATAATGATAATAATAATAATGATAATAAAAAATATGCCAAGGAGTTCAGTTAAATAAAGGAGTGCATAAATGAATATATAAATATCTTAAATTAAAATTAAATTAAAATAAATATAATTAAAAGTTAATAGACAAATTATCATTAAAGAAATTTAAAAAACAACTATAAAATCAATTATGGAGAATTTAAAAGATGACTAGCAGAGGGATTAAAAGATTTTGAACTCTGAAACATGCAACAAGCAGGTAAAGTGAATGACATCCTGACGACAACAGAGAAAATTTGCCTCAAGAACAACATCTTGATTGTATCTGTAATTCAATTACATTTTATTCTCAGTAACAGTAACGGATCACAATTACATTTATTTTGTAGTTTGCTACTCCCAACACTTAAGTACCTCAGGTGCAAATTCCAGTCTTGTACTTTGCCAAATTCAACCACTGACTTTAAACCACTAGGCCTAGGGTTTCTATTACTACAACCACTACTACTACTACCACAATGAAAAGATACAAAGCAACAGAATAAATGTTATATTCTGCATTTAAAAAATGTTTACCAAAAAGAATATATTCGGATGTAACCTCTTTGTAATATCCAACATCTTCATTAGTATAAGTAGCCTAATTTAATTAGGCTACATTTTTCTCACTAGCTGTAACAGACTACCGTTACATTTATTATGTAATTTAATTACATGTAACTAGTTACTCCCAAACACTGAAATACCTCAGATAAAATCTTGTACTTTGCCAAATTTAACCTCTGACTTTAAGCTACCAGTGTTTCTACTACTACTACTACTATTATTACTGCAGAAGAAGAAGAAGAAGAAGAAGAATATAGTGTAGCATATCAGTTAACTTGGCTATAATATTAAAATAAGAGGGTTTTTTTAATTGCTGTATTCTAAATTATACATTTTAATAGTACTAAACACAATGACCTTGTAAACACAGTGTGAAGGTTCAGTGATAGTATTTATGTGACATTTAAATACATTTATCTTCTATCTGTTTGCGCCTCTGATGCTAACAATTACCTGTCCACCATTTTCCTGATGAATGGCGCTTTTTTTCCCCCTTACAGGTGCACGTGACCCCTCTCCCATCGCATCCACGTGCGATTGTTTTCATTCCGACGCTGCTGCAACGGCTCGTGACGTCACCGTCCTGGCTGGCTCGTCAGTTTTAAACGGTGTGTGTGTGTGTGTGTGTGTGTGTGTGTGTGTGTGTGTGTGTGTGTGTGTGTGTGTGTGTGCTGCTGCTACCAAACAGACTCTCACACACTCACTCACTCACACTCACACACACAGGGGGGACGGGTTAGTCCGGTCAAACACTACACACGGGCTGTCATTTCACCGCGGCTGTGTCGGGATTGAGAGAGGAAATTAAGGAAATACCGAAGAAGAAGAGGAGGAAGAAGAAGAAGAAGAAGAAGAGGGTCGCAGTCAGCGCTATCTGAAACTTTAAGAGATGGATCACTCGTCCAGTAACAACCGGTTTCGGTCCGCAGTCTTCAACCACGGTGAGTAGGCTATCCTCACATCTCATACTGCATGCGGGATGTTTTATTAGTTGCTCCGGTGATGCTGCTCCGGTGTCGCACATTTGGGCTGACCCACACTTGAGCCTGCACCCTCCCTGTGAATCCTGCTTTTATCCATTAAGGACACACGGAGCTGCAGCGTTGGCATGCACCGTTAAAACCCATCACAGTGCTCATATCGGGCCTTTAAGTCACATTTCACCCGTGTTTGTGAGCCGATGATAAGAGCAGAGGTTGTTTATGTGTGCAGAGAAATACCACTCACTGTACCAGAAGGTACACTTCGTCCTGCTGAACGAAAATCCCTGAAAAGCCTGGCAGTCTGAGCCCCACACGGGACACGGCAGCAGCAGCAGAGCACTGTAATTCTACAGTTATGCAAGAGTGGTACCAAGACTCGCCACAATAAACTATTTCTGGCCCACGGAGATATAGTGTTAGCTGGGTAGCACTCTGACAAACTATGGGGCTCCATGACAGACTCGCCCCATCACCACAGTGTTTGCTTTCTTACCCTACAGTAGTCGTAAAACAAGCTGTTCTGGCTCAGTTAGTTGTGTCAGGAAGCTTTACACTTCCACTGCCTCCGTACTATAGCCTGTGCAAAACCTGATCTTTGGATCAGATGCCAGTATCAATACTTTAGAGTGCAGACAATCACATGTATTGGTTATTTGAAGGAGCAGTGTGTAGGATTTAGTGGCATCCAGCGGTGAGGATTGCAGATTGCAACCAGCTGAATCTTCTCCTGTGTGCCAAGCGTGAGCTCCTGATTAGGATTCCTTCAGTGTTCATTGTTTGGGACGTTTTTGTCGAAAGCCGAACCTTTCACAGAGATCTGTTCCTCTCCAAAACAAATGGACCTGGTGGTTAAAACTGGTAAAAACAATGAATAAAGCACCTTCACTTCATAAATCAGTGTTTTTCTGACTTTGTCTCCTGGCACATGGGCCCCACACCTGCTAATATGTGCTCACCTTTTTTCTCTGAGACCTTAAGATCCAGATGTTCAGGTGGTTTTTACCTGAGGGCTAGTTATCCGCAGAGGTCTCTTCCTCTCCACAACAAATGGACCAGGGGTCTGATTTAAAAACTGCATGTGCAAAAACGAGGGCTGAAAGGGTCGTACTTCATTTCCCCACGCAAAGGTTGTGATCCATAAAAACAGATTTGATGAGAGAAACTTTGACACATGCTTACGAACATTTTGGAGAAGGGAAACCGGCGATGCAGATAGCAAGGTGGAAGCCCGATTGTAAAAATTGTCAAATATTTTTTGGTGCTTGCCATGTTTGGCTTTTGTCCGTACGTACATTTTTAGTATGGATCCTACACATTTTTTATAAATTAGACCCCTGGTCATTTAAACCGGTTCAATCACTGAATAAAGCAGTTTACGTTACGAATCAGTGTTTTTCCAGCGTTGCTCGGCGTGTCCTGGAGGGGCTTCTAACTATGGTGGCCAGCGTGAAAACACAAATGGCCCAATCTAGATCTGCTGGTTGGTTTGTCTATTCCAGGCTACTGTAGAAACATGTCAATGCAACATGGTGGAATTCATGGATAAGGACCCGCCATGAATGTATTTTGAGAAGCATACAGCATAGGTGTCAAAGCCCTGTTCTTTCCTATGAGAGTTGCTCATTGGTGCATGAAGCCAAAATGGTTCAATGGGCACCTATAAAATTACCCGGATGATCATCACGGTGTGCAGCCCATAGAGCGGGCGCATTAGAGACTTGCAGCCGAGCGCGACCAAGTGCAGCCGAGCATTATACATCCACTGCCTGAATGGCTGACTACCGATTAGCGCTCGGCTTACTTGAATGACGAAAAAATTATGTAATCTTGAGGCTCTTCTCGACTTTCGAAATGTTATCAGACTGAATGGATCAAGTCTTGATAGTAAAACGAGTCATTTTGCGGGGTTTTGTCACACAAAAAAAATGTATCCATTGATTTACAAACATCTCTTTCTCAATGTAAGTCAATGGAAAACGTCTTTTTGGGCCGCAGGGCATCACGTGACGAACCCCACGAAATTGCAGTACCACTGTTTGGCCACTACAAAATTGGCTTCAAGGCCTGGGGCCTGCTCCGTATGTAGAAAAAAACAGCTCATTCTATGCTAACGAACATGTAATTCTTATTTTCAGTTAATGCACTATACACTAAAGACAACATGTATTATATTGTATTCCATTCCTGCCAGTACATCCCCCTAAATCCTGCATGCTGGACCTTTAATGGGACATTTTTTTACCTGTGTAAAATAATTAAAAGTGCTCTCTGGTGGAAAAGTGGTCACGTTTCTTACTTATCAGCCAACATGTACACTGCATTAAACTATCATCAGTTGATGTATGGGCCTATCAGGCTAGCTGTACTCCATACTTCCTGTCTGATGGCATCAAAGCAATTTAAACTATATCAGACACAGATCACCTGTATCTTATCATGTCTGAAAACTATGTTAGCTCTCAGCCTGTCCCCATCTTATGAGCTCTCAGTCTGTTCAAAGGAAGTGCTTTATTACCAGGCACATCGGTCTCATGATATGGAGCACTGGAGGCTGCAGTCACACTGAAACATCTGGCTCATTGAAGCAGCTGCCTTGTGGTATACAGTATAGTGCTGCTCTGTTGGGGAAGAAGAAGAAGAGGAACTATTGTGCAGATGGAAAACAGAGATAGTGCTGAATCTCCATGTTTTCTTTGCACGTATTGATCACATCTTTGCAGCAGCTCAGATGTAATGAATGTGTTTTATAACAAATATATACCAAAGTTTAGAGAGAGCTTGAATGCTTGTGTCCAGTTGCTCCCTCCTCCTCACGCACTAGCCCTGTATTCATACATATATGACTGAAGTACATGAATCAGTCTAAATATAGCAGCATATATTACTGCATTACCTGAAACCATGAAAGTACCATGAGAAACAGACCTATTTTAAATCTATATTGCACGTTTCAGAGTTTATTTCCTATGTTGGTTGGTTGCCCCGAGATTCACCTTTAGCATCTCTGTCAGTTCTTGTTTTTGTGGAGCCACTTCAGATTTCACATCTTGGTGACATGTTATTTTTTCCACGTCTGACGTTCATGTGTTACTAATCCTTGTTTCAGCTTACTGGAAAATCTCATCAGCATTCTCAGGGAACTGAAAACCTTGCAAGAAAGACATGATATCTTTATAAAACTCAATTTTTAGCTGAACTGACTTGGAGCTGTAGGTGCAACTAGGATCTAGGCCTGCTTTACTGAGAGCCCATGACCCACTTAACAAATAAAGCAACACGTTCCTTTACTACACAAGACAACACAAACCCCTGACATCAGCCAGACTCACTTAAAAACAAAGTCTGTGTAAGGCGCCCACTGGGAAAGTGAGTGGTGTGGATGGGAGGCACAGTCAGCAGTAGCTAACATTCCTCAGGGAAAGCCTTGCGGAGAGATGCTACCATCCTCGCCGCTGTCTGTGGCTGCGCTGACAGCATCACTGGTGGAGGACCTCAGCATGTAGGTCAAGAGATAAACCACAAGAAAAATGAACAAGTCAAGCGAGCAACCTTTATAGCACAGCGCTGGAATTTGACGTTGATCACATGTTCTGCATCTCCGTAATAAGATGTTTTCAGCTGTAAATTTGCAGCCATTTTTGGAGAGCTGCGGTTGTGGATGTTTAATTTATCTGTTCATTTGTTTGCTTTGTCAACAGTGCACAGTAGTCTTATTTGCATGTCATCCCGCCACGGTGATTCCTCTCAGAGTGCATCTGGAGTGATGCATACTGATGCCAATTCTGTTTTAAAGAGCAACAGCAGCAATATGCAGCTCATACATTATAAATTGTCCATATGCAGGGACTGCTGAAGGGCTGCCTGTCAGCTGGAACATTCCTGCTGTTCCTGAAGTGATTGTAAATGGTGGTAGAGGCTATAATAATATTTCAATCCCCTGACCTGTGTCTCAGCATCGTCTGCTCTGTGAGCTGACAGCCAGTGATGGTCTGGAGTTTAAAGTAGTGAATCAATATTTGTAATACTGCCAGTAAGTTTCCCGGGACAGGCGGCGTGGAGTAAAGAAATTTGTTTTGCCTCTTAAGAACTGAAAGAATCACTAAATGGCAAACATCATGAATAATTTGCAGTGGCGTCTGCTCCCTTAAAAAATACCGGAGAGGCCAAATGATCTGAAAGTGCCAGACTTTTGAGACAAGTGCCAATTTCATTACGGAGCATGCCACATGCCTGCTGTGAAGCAAAGCACATGACCTGCAGGGTGTGGAAATGGAAGTCCTCCAAATGTATTGTCTGGTAAAAATTTATTTTCAGTATCATTGAAACTCATTGTCCTTGTCTTTAATAAATCCAAATACCTCGAGCAGTGTGAATCTGAAAACCAGGAGCCCCTGCACCAATTTATTTGGAGAACACGAGCACATTCAGCTGCTGAAAACTAAATTTAATGCAGTCTTTAAAGTGTGCAAACTAGGATACTTACGCAACATCATTACTCAAGCTTTATTACAGACATGTGTTTAGTAAGTCTAGAGACGTGCAGAAGTTTAATTTATTGGTAGGCTGTCTGATTCGTCATCTAGTTGCTTATTTAAGCATATTTAAGTATTTCTGCGCCTCCAGTTCGTGTAAAAATATGTTACTTGGCTGTCTTGCCATTGATAAATTACTAGTCCATACCCATTGGTAGCTTTGTCACCTTCTACCTATGCCAATCCTCAATGCTTATGTGCAGTTTCACATAGATTGACCACGTCAGTGAGTAGAAAAACGTGGGACAGACAGAATGACTGACTGACAGTTTTTGTGATTATGTACAGCATACCATACCATGACTTAGTCATACCAAAAATTAGAAAAAACAAAAACAAAACATTGGGCCACAGGGGGAGCCACAGCGATCAGTCGCATTTTAGCCATTTTTAAGCATTTTTCTGTTGTTATAGCGCCACCCAGTTGCCAATTAGAGTTAAATTTCTCCAGTCACCTTGAGGCGTCCTGTTCTACATATCTACCAAGTTTAGTAAAAATCGATATGGCGGTTAGGCCTAGATAGGAAATTAGCTCTCTAGCGCCTCCATTTTGTTTGATGGGGTCAATAATGGAGGGGTCCCCTCAGATTATGTGTGGTCATATGCCTACAAAGTTGTGTGGTGATCGGTGAAACCCTTGAGATGTTATACACCTTTATGTGATGAGCCACGCCCTCTGCAATATTCATTGCCTTATAGAAGCTCAGTTTTAGTAAGTTTTCCAACTTTCGCCAAGAGGGAACTTTAGATATTGGTCCCTAGATTATGTTCACTGAGCTTCATGCAGATTGGTCAAACTTCCTAGGAAGAGATTGATTTTAAGTGTTTTTGAAAAAATTCAAAATGGCGGAAAATCTTTATAACCGGAAGTTATGGGTTCTTGAGGCAAATTTGTTCCTCATGAGGAGAGGCATCTCTGTGCAAAGTTTCATGTCTCTACGACATATGGGGCATGAGATATGCCCATTCAAAGTTTGCAATTTCAGTCGGTTGCTATAGCGCCCCCCCTTTGGCCAATTGATGTAATATTGCTTCATTCGCATCTTCCCATGACCCTCTACCACTGTGCCAAATTTCACATGGATTGACCAAGTCAGTGAGGAGAAAAACGTGGAACAGACACACACACACACCCACACACCCACAGACAGAGTTTTCGTCATTGTATAGTAAGATAGATAGTTTGTTTTTTGCATCATATTTGCAACTAATAAAGTAAATATGTAGCTGGCATGACTTGTTTTATGTGACATGTCTAAACAAGTAGGGTTCCCTTTCTTGGAACAAATAATGTCACTCAGGCAGATCCTGAAACTGGATAATCCAGGTGTCGAATATTATGTGATTACTACCAAAAGGTCAGATGCCATCTTGAATCATGTCAGCATCGATCACTTGTATCTCAGGTTATTACCAGCATGTTATTCACATGATAAATGTTGTGCACCTTACTCGTTTTCAGCGTGTTGACAGTCTTGTTCTTCTGTTTCTCTCTCATGTGTGTGTCCTCCATTGGATGTGGATTTTGGATTATTTCTGCCGATCAATCATCTCACCAGACGATGAGGTAAGAAACCAGAGTTTTCCTGAAATTTGCCACTGAAGAAGAAGTAGGTCAGTGGTGAAGAGAGATTTGGCCTCGATTATCTCACCAAAATGAGGACATTGTGGTTTGTTGATGTCAGCCCATTTTACCCCTGATAGCCACCTCTTTACAAGCGGGTTTTTGTGTTGTGAATGTTCATTTAAAAGGAGTTTATGCACTACTTTTGAATAGGTTTTAGAGTTTCAAACTCTGCTGAAGTCACAGGCTTTCTGTTGTAGTTTCTCACAAGATCTTGAAGCTGAGCATGTGATTTTACCCTGAATACTCTGAGTGGTGTGACTCCTCTGAGCTTATGTGCTTCAGGGTTTAACTTGATACCAAAGAGGACAAGCTATGTGAGACTAGGTGTGTTCTCAAAGCCCAGATTTTCTTGTTCCCTGTTTCGCAAAGTGACTTCTGAGAGTCTGCGGTGTGTGTGTGTCAGTTTTGTTTGTGTACCTGCAGAGTTTCACTCTTTACGTGTTAGTGTTGATAGTCTCCTCTCAGCAAACAGCTGGACCGTCCTTCAGCAGAGTCAGCAGCTCTCCTGATGCGTGTAGTGTCAGAGTGATGGTGCTCATCTGTTATCGCCTCTCCAGTAGCCGGTAGCCTGCCACCTCAGTGTCAAAACTGCCCCCCTCCCTCCTCTTTACTCCACTTCTCCGTGTCACTGTGTACATCCCAAAGCCTTGCAGCTGTGTTTGGCTCAGCTGAGTGGGGATGAAAGGGGGGGCTATTTGTTTTCAAGCCGGGTGGAGAGAAGTGGATCTGTATGGGTGTGACAAACCCGAGTTCCTTCCTCAGCAACATTCCTAGCCTATGTGACAAAGCTGCAGGGTGTGCTGACAGAGGGAACACCTTGTGAGGAAACTTTCAACATCTGTCTACAGCCCTGAAGCTGTTGCTGCTGCTGCTGCTGCTGGCGGCTGGGTGACGGCATTCACTGGTTACGCTTATGATGGTTTGGCACATCTCCCTCTGGGTGTGTGATTAAATAAGCAGATGTCCAAGTCTACATAAATTTAGTTCCTGCTTTGCAAACCACACCCATTGTGTGATTCTCATTAAACACAGTGTATCTCTCCTCTGGCAGCCATTATTTAGTCCAGGTTGACATAACTGAAGTGCCCTTCCCCTTCGCCCACACCCCGTGGCCTTAAACCACGCAGAGTTCTGGGGTGTGGTGGAGCGAGAGGGTGGCTGTGGCTTCCCTTTGTTAGCCTTAAAATGCCACATAACCTCACATACATGCACACACACAGAATGGCGTCACTGTTCTTGGGCAGTGCCAGCTGTGGACAGAGAAGCAGAGGAGGGGACGGTTGTCTCTCTCTCTCTCTCTCTCTCTCTCTCTCTCTCTCTCTCTCTCTCTCTCTCTCTCTCTCTCTCTCTCTCTCACACACACACACACACACACACACACACACAAACGCACACATTCACTATGGTGCATTCCTCTGTGGCTTTTACTCAACTAGCCATTAGCTTCCTGTGCCTTCAATTGCTGCTTGCCACTGCAGCCAAAGTGTAGGCAGTCTATACTTGGACTTTATTAGCCCATTAGCTTGCTAGCTACTGCAGTGGATGCCCGTTTTCCCCTCTCCTCTCTTTTCCCTGTAGCTGCGTCTGTTTTTCTCATTTGCCGTCACTGCCAGTGTGTGCACGCTCGTTGCATTCATTTGCAAACTGGAATGACAGAATGTGAAGATATGCTGCACCACACCCGTCTGTGCACTGACATTTCATTGTTGAAAAGACATACAGTACATTTTATTGTGAAGGAAACATTGCAAGTAATTAATGTGAATGTCAGATAATGGGTGTGAGACGTGAACTGATGACACTTGGTTACAGTTTGTTCACTTCATCGTTCAACACATGAGGAGGAATTGACAGAGGCTCAATCAAACTTCTCCTCCTTCACATATATCTAGTCGTATTCGTTATCATGTGAATGCAAACGTCCATACAGAATTAAATGTTAGCATTATACTCCTGCCTGTGCAGTAATCCTATCATCCATTACATTATCTCAGTGAATCCACACACTAACAATAGTGCCACTCTACTCTGTGAGCCCTTCAGTGAGCGAGGGTGGCGTATCACTCATCAGTGAAACCTGACCCATCATTCTGTATAACTCCCCGCTGGGTAAAGTGTGTGGGCTTTACTCTCCGAGCGTGTAGTGAGATTCACTGTGGGATGGCACAGCGGTGCAGACACAGAGGCCGTAGCGGCTGGGTTTTGGCCCATGGGCTCAGCTTTGACAGGCGGCCCTGTGGGCTTTTTGAGTTTGATGCAAGGGCAAACAATCGGGTTAGGGAGCAGGCACACAACACTTGACTGAATATGAGGCCGCTGTGAGACAACAATAAAGGGATGGTGAAAGATGAGTGCTTGAAGAGGGATTTGTTGTGAACATTAGATGCCATCGTGTGTTTAGTATTCTTTTGTAAGGGCTAGTTTTTCCACAGGAAGAGAAGCTGTGGTGTAAGGTGATTGTACCTTTCTGTCATTATGAATTATGTAGGTTAATGTTGGGTGGAATCATCTAACCCTATCACAGGGGAAATACTTTTAATACTAGAGTTGTTTTGATACCAATACCAGCATGGGAAATACCTCCAATACTGCCTCAAATGCTGGATGGACTATCTGTGAGTACACAGGTCTATGCACCAATCTGACCAACACCATGTCATTTATAAGTTAACTTTAAAGTAGTTTTACACCCAGATAAAATGGCAGAAATTAATTCTTCTTTGCCGCTCACCTCACAGCAAGAGGGTTCTTGGTTTGAACCCCTGGTTGGGGGAGCCCTTCTGTGCTGAGTTTGCATGTTCTCCCTTTGTCAGCATGGGTTTTCTCCAGGTACTCCGGCTTCCTCCCACAATCCAAAGACATCCACATTGGTGACTCTAAATTGCCCGTAGGTGTGAATGTGATCGTAAACAGTCACCTGTCTCTATGTGTCAGCCCTGTGATAGTCTAGCAGTCTGTCCAGGGTGTACCCCGCCTCTCACCCAACATCAGCTAGGATAGGCCGCAACCCCTAACAGGATAAGCGGTTATGGAAAATGATTAGAAACTATTATTATTAGAAACAACATGCAGTATAATCAATATAATCTTATGCAATACACCCTTTTCTTGGAGGACATTTTGAGGTGTCACAGCAGGAAAAAGACAGGTGTAAATAATGACAGTTGCAGGGTCCTGGTATTGTGCATGGTGGCTCACTGTCAAGCTGTCATGACTTACCGCTTCACTTGAATGGAACAGAGCCTTCGTCAATGTTGTGAGTAACACCTGGTGTTTTCCTGCTGTGTCTGCTGTTTAGAAGACCTGAACAACAACACCACATGCTAAAGCCTTACAATGATCTAGAGTTGATGCTCAGTTAAACCACAAATAGTCAGTACATAAACACTTAAGCCAAATGCAGTAAAGAAACCCACAGAATGCATATTTTTCATCCACACATATTATGTTTTACGTCCCCTCTGCTTGTATGCATTCTTCTGCAAACCTCTCTGGAATAACCCCTTGACGACTGTTTGAATAGTCTCTGCCTCCTTTTCCTAAACGGCAAGCTTTAAAATGGCTCACTGAATTGCCCTATTTGGTTCTCCTCTGACATCCTAACTTCCTATGCTCACTGCTTCCTTCCTGTCCCTGCTGGGCCTGCTCACCAGACCCTCGAGCTAATTGGCTCGTGCCTTCATCTCTGCAGATGTCCCACGTCAGCCCGAGCTAGCCTCCCAACCTCCAGCTTCGGCACTCTGCAGAAGTTTTGGTCAGAGGGCGACCTCAGACATTCCACCGAAGCCTCATAGAAGTGGCCCCTGCTAAGCCCCCCACCCGCTATAAATAATCTCAGCCCAGTTCCCATGGCCCCCACCGAGGTCCCTGCACTCAGCTAGCAATGCATGAAATGCGGTGGCGACACCAACTTGTCCTGCCAACCCAGGGATGATTAGCTATCTGGTAGGAAGTGGGGCAGGTGTTGAGGTCATGGCAGTGGTTATCAAAGCGGTCTCGCCGCTATGATTAAAGGAAGGAAAAGAATTATTTCTGTTTATCGTTTGTTTTCTGCTCCTTTTTGTTTGACAGACTTGAATTATCCATCTAGGAACTGCACGTCCTCTACAGTGGTGACAATAAATGATGTAGCTGTGGAGCTGACTGCATGCTTTGTTATCACACTTAAATTCACATCTCCAGTGTGGCTGTTTAAATTTTAGTGTGCACAGATTCCACGTTCGCATTGCATAATTAGTATTTGCACATTTGCAGCATCCATTTCTAACCTCTAACCCCGTGGGACAGCTCTCAAATTCCTCCTCTTCTTCAATCTGTGGTTTGGAGTGTAGTCATGTCGAATCCTTCTGGGATCAGCCTATTGAAATTAAAAATATATTTGCATGCAGGGATGTATGTGTGTGTGTGGATAATGCAGTCATTAAGCCATAACTCAAGGAATACTATAAAGGGTAAATTCACCATAACACACTGTAGCTCAGCTAAAACATTAGCACAAATATAAGCATTTTGTATGTTCCATTGTTTGATGGTTTATTCACACTTATTCAAGGTAAGATGTGGAAGAAGTGAAAGGTATAACTTCTATAGCTACTGTGGAGCTAAATAAAGAAAAAGGCTTTATACAATGTCAGTAGTAAACACCCTTTTTTTTCTGTTTACCAACATTTAACAAGCACATGGCAACTATTCCATGGCACAAGGCCTAAACATATCAACCTATGGCTTAAGGCTCAATAGGCAAGAGTACCCTCAAGACACAAGACCTTTTTCTCCAAAGCCTCTGTCATGCTGTTAAAGCCCAGAGTGTGATGAGGCAGATAATAAGCATGCTCTGTGAGTGTTGTTGAAAGATGTTTTAGAAATCTTAGGAAATGTCTGAACTCTGAACTACAGTTTATCTTGTGAAGTTATGTCACTCACTGCAACTTCCCATACTCAGAGTGTTGCAGGGAAGTTCCACAGAGCTCAGGCGGGTGTATCAACCAGACTGATGTTGGCTAGAATGGACAGTAGCCTGGGCTGAGAGCCAAGATGCCGTGATATAATCTTTGTCCTTCTGGGAGCAAAGTCAGAGAGTTTACTCTTAACTGCAGGCGCAGTGAAGACACGGCTACCCATCAGGCAGATAACAAATTAAGACAGTCTTTAGAACATCGGTATCAGAACAGATACATACAGATGGTCATATGTGAAAGCAGCTGATGTTTCTGAAATGTAAAGGGACGTCTGCAGAAAAATAGAAAGCTGTTTTCATACCCAGTGGGGTGGCAGTACAAAAAATATTGTGAATGAATTTATTTTTAGGTGGATAATGTTTTGCAGGTCACATGTGAGCCCCCAAGACCTTCATTTCTGTTTTTCAAATACCAACTAATATAATTATTCCTCAGCATATCCAACATGTTTAACCCATCAGCAGTAGCAGACATGGCCTCCAGCCCTTTCTGGTACTCTAGATTTAGATATTGACATCTTCTGATGGTAGCCATGAGTGCTGAAGTCTGCATGTGAAAATTCTTGCATGTGAGTGTAAGTCTGTATATGTGCTAATGCATAGAGATGACATTTGTGCATGTCCAAAGCTAGCATGCTCTTCAGCTGCAGCGCCCTCCACTCCCCTTAAGAAAACACTTCCAGATGCTCCCACCATGCTGCAGGACAGCAAGAGGAAATGCCAGGGACGCCAAGAGGAAGAGCAGGAGAGATGGTGGAGATCTCCTCAAGGACAGGGAATGTAGTAAAGGATGGCTGGCATCCCTGGAGGACATAAATCCTCTATCTTGATTCAGCATATCAGTGAAAATGAGCGCCTTATCTTCAGGATTTGGACTGTAGATATATAAGGGCAGGGATGTTGGATAGACGGAGACAATGAGGAGTAAAAGGAAAAGGGAAGACAATCTGCAGGGCTTGTAGATGACCCAAAAAGAAATGTGTGGAAGGTGTGAGCAGTGATGAAAATCCTGCATCTGAAATACAAAATGGCACACTATCCACACCATCAGCACCAACACAACCAGCAGCCACACACACACAGCCACACACACACTCAGACAAAACAGATACAGATGGTGGTATAAGATTTAAGCACTTGGGTGCAAGTAGAGCAAGGAATGTGTTAGCATGCTGTGACATGCATGGAGCAGAGAGGAGGCTGGGAGTTTAAGACACGTAAGACAAAACCACAATATTTAGAGAATGTTACTGTAAGTGCGATTTAGGAAGTGGTTCAGTGAGAGACGTAAAAGAAGAAATAAGGTTGAGCAATCAGCCAGTTTTTTATTGGTGTGGATTTGAGTGAGCCGTTTGATTCTGCTGCTCTCCTAACATCACAGACCTCCGGACTGTGCGGCCAACATAAACAGGAGACCCCAACCTGCAGTGGGCAGATAGGCACTACACAAACAAACACGCAGAGTAGCTGCTCACCTAGTGTTGGTAAACAGTGTCGCAGATGTAACAGGGTGAGACAGAGACCAGGTGCAGTTTTATTGACCATGAGCATGATGCGTTTCCTTCCTCTTTGGTGTGTGTGTGTGGTAGCACATGTGTAATCCCTATCACTCCACACTGCAGGCCTTTTGAAACCAGACACCGGAATAACCACAGTACTGACACACCACCATTCAGTCAATATTTACTATTCTTTGAGCGGTTTATGCAAATATTTTCTGGAGTTCCATAATGTCAAAATTGATTGGCGGGGTCGTTCCTGTCAGGTGTCATCTCAGATTTGGAGCTTTTAATTTATCCATGATAAGATACAGATGTCACAAGCTGTCATTATGTCACAAAAAGTGCATTATAGGACCTGGTTCAAACAAACCTTTTGGGAAAAACATGCATGAAACACACCAAACCTTTCGGAAAACAGGACTGAATGATACAGACAAAATCAAATATTCTGTATTTTGACCAAAATAAATATATATATTTTTTTGGAACGTATTTTTATTATTAAGTAATTTAGCATCCACATCCAGGGTTCCTGGTTCGAACCCAGGGTGGGGGAGCCCCTCTGTGTGGAGTTTGCATGTTCTCCCCGGGTCAGCGTGGGTTTTCTCTGGGTACTCTGGCTTCCTCCCACAATCCAGACACATGCAGGTTAGGTCAATGAATGCCTTAAATTAAATGAAGGACACGTGTTGCAGTGCAATACTGTCCATCTTAGTCGAGAGCTGAGAAACGTCTTGTTGAGTCCTTCCTGAGACGGATGTTCAGCACCCCTCTTTGAATATTTGCTGTTATTAATACCGAAGCTCTGCAGCAAAATGGTATTCAGACAACCCTACTATTTTGTGATCTTTTGTCGATCTGGAAACAGATTCTGTGTCCAGTAGTGTTGAGCTTCAGATGATTCCCCTGTGACTTTTAGTGATGTAAATTGCCAGTTTCATCCCGATAGGATATTAAATTGATTCTTTGGACAAAGATACAATAATTGCAGATAATACAAACACTGCCATGATACAATTTGGATTCAATGCAATTCAGGTGCCTTTGATCTTCTTCTTCTTCTTCTTCTTTCTGCTGTTCCCTTGCCACAGCGAATCATCTGCCTCCATCTAACCCTATCCTCTGCATCCTCTTCTCTCACACCACCTGACTTCATGTCCTCTCTCACTACATTCATAAATCTCCTCTTTGGTCTTCCTCTAGGCCTCTTGCCTGGCAGTTCCAACCTCAGTATCCTTCTACCGATATATTCACTATCCCTCCTCTGAACATGTCCAAACCATCTCAGTCTGGCCTGTCTGGCTTTATCTCCAAAATATCTAACATGAGCTGTCCCTCTGATGTACTCATTCCTGATCCTATCCATCTTCGTCACTTCCAAAGAGAACCTCAACATCTTCATCTCTGCCACCTCCAGCTCTGCCTCCTGTCTTTTCCTCAGTGCCACTGTCTGTAAACCAAACAACATCGCTGGTCTCACCACCATCTTGTTGTTTGGTTTAGAGACAGTGGGCTCCTGCGCTTCGCCAACTGGGTGTGGCCAGGCGGATTTTGTAAGTTTGGCACACCGTACACGCTGGCGCAGCTACTCCTCTTTCCCACCTCCGTCCCTCCTACCTGCGCAAGTCGGAAAGAGGGAGGAGAGAAGGCGTGGAGTGGGTTTTACACACATCACACCAATCAAATGAGCCCCTCTCCTCACCCTTAAATATGCCGCATGAAGGCGTAATGACAGTTTACTCAATTTGCCATGGCAGAAGAGAGCAGCAGCGTCAGACGGCCAAACTTCTCCCAGGAGGAAACTGATGTTTTGGTCCGGGAGATCCAAGCTCGCAGTGTCCGAATATACGGAACTACGAGCAGACCTCCACGGGCTGATGATGCAAAGGTAGCCTGGGAGGAGGTCACCACAATTGTAAATCAGTGTTGCGTTTCTCTCGTGCGTGCGCGCTCTCTCTTTCTCTCTCGCAGTCTCACTCTGTTTCTTTTCTGTTGACTTTTCTAAGATGACAGATGCTGAATATATACTCCCTATCTGATGCTGTGGCTGTTTGTGGTTGGCTGAGAGGGATGTGAACTCATTAGTTCTGTTAATCAAATAAGGTTGGGTTTCCATTACGCTTGCCAAACGTGCCAAATGGTGCCAATCCCCTTTGATCTGACATCAGATGTGATGGGACAGTCGATATAGAGATATATTTATGTACTGATTGCAGATAGTTGCATTGAATAGTGGTTTTTGTGGCTATTTATTGCATCGTTAATGTGCCTGATATTCTGGAAACCTGCCTGTGAGGTTTTGGTGATGTGTGTGTGCACTGTCCACCGGTCAGCCAAACTTCCACTTCCACCGGCTGCACTCCGCCTGCGCTGACAGTAGACCTGGTTTCAGCTGGCGAGCTTTTAGCGCACCTTCAGCGAAGCCTTTTGGCACGAAACTGTCACTGTGCCAAGCTGCATCTGTCGACACCTCTCCCTGCTGCGCCGCCACACCCATCTCAGCGCACCTCGGTCTGCCAAACTACCAAACTGAGCGCGCCTTGGGTTGCGCTGCTCGAAACTAGCTCTGCGCGGGGTTCGCCACCCTACGCTGCGCTGGGAAACTAGATCCCACAGCCTGTGATCAATATGAGATGATATTAAAAACAACTCATAAATAATGAAAATAACTGTAACCACTTGAGTGCAGTAAATTCTACTTCATACTGACTCCAGCAACACACATAAAACAGCACATGGGGTAAGTAAGCCTTTCTGCCAGAGAGTCCTTTCTGGAAGAAATCTTTTCATATTAACCCAAACCATCATATTTTTCCTAAAACTTCAGGTCTGTCTGCCTCAAAGCTCCGAAGGCAAACTTCTCCCAGGAGCCATAAAACAGGGATTAACATTAAGAACATCATTTAACATTAAGTATCAAATTCATCTCAGAGACAAGACAGTTGTTTTTTGCTCGTCACCCATCATTAGCATTAGCATGTGGACGATGCATAAATTAGCCTAGCAGCTAGCAGACTTTTTTTTCCTCTACTCATACCTTAAATTACATGCCACATGTGACACGGACTTTCAAAATAAAAGCGTTACCTAAAGATGGTGATATGGGTTGATGTTTTGAATTTGCATCGATAATATTGGATTGTTCATTGAATCGATATATTGGTCCAGATCGATGGATCGTTACACCCCTAGTGACTGGTGTTTTGTAGACATATAAGTAGCACATAATATTCACTGAGAATCAGTTGTGATCTGCTCCTTCTGTGTACTGATGTTACTACATGGGCTAAAATCTGTTTCATCTTTCTGGGCACTTCAGTCTGTTTTCTTTCAAAATATCTGCACAACTATGTTTGAAATCTGACAGCAGCGAGACCTTTTCTTTTTTTTTTAAACTGCTGTTGGACAGAAATACGAGCTGTTTTTGATGTTCCCAGTCTAACAGGATGTCGTGGGCTACTTCAGTATTCTGTGTGTGGACAGTTTTGATGAGAGTCTTCATGTGTTTGATCATCTCATGACATGTTTGGGTACTTGGGATATTGATTGGTTTGGTGTTGCTCTCTGGCATTACAACCTTGATCAAAGGATTGTAAGGTATTTCTAACTCTTCTGTTTCCTGGTAAATGCTTTGAAATATGAAGTGTTTGGGGAATTGAAAGTGATACTGTTGCCAGTGTTGGAATTTGGGACGGAGGTGTCTGAAATGGGCTCCTGTGAGAATTAGGATCACACGAACTGGGTGAACACCACAACATGTGCATCTCTGAAGGATCAAAGAGAAGACACGTGGCTCCTGCCTCCGTCAATCCCTAGAGAGCCTGCTCCCCCTTTTTTCCCTTCACCTCTCTCCCCTTTCATGTGCTCCCCTTTTTTCTAAACTTGTTTCTTCTCCTCTTTGTCTTCCGGTGTGTGAAGGAGCTCCCCGTCTGTTTTAAAATAGCCCGTCTCACTCACAGGATTCACTCTCTTTCTCTCTTTACACTTCACATAAATACACTCACATACCTGTGGCTTGTTGACCTTCCTATTTGTCCAGAAGCTCAAACCACACAGGCATCCCTCTGTATACCCATCTCTGTCCATGTGGCTCCACCCTCACTGCCAAGCTTCTGACACAAAAAATAAACAGAAAGAAATAGGTATAAGATCTGGGAAAGAGACAGATTTAGATCTTCATAACTCATGCAGTATGAATGTGATGTACTTAACATCAGTTAGGCGTTTTCCGAATTCTTTCCAGATAGTGAAAGTCACTAAAGACATTTTTTTGGCACTTTACCTGCATAATAATCTCATTTATGAGCCTTTTGTGATCAGTGCTGTGTCATTGTATCTGTTATTGTTGAATTGGCCCTGTTATTTAGGGGCCTATTAACATGCTCAGTTACTGCTTATCAAAGATGTATGCACAGGAAATGCCAAATTAAGGCTGTGCTGAAAACCATTGAATCCACTATAAGACAAATACACACCTCTTTTTAAATTGCTGAAAAGAGTGATGAAGGCATCAGCTGTTCAGTTAAATTTTGATCATTTGCAGTAAAATAAGAGTCACAAATACTTGTTACACCCCGTATATGTGTTCTGCTATTTATATTCCCTAATTCTGGGGTATCCACAATAAATTTACAATGATATTGATTTAGATTTAACCAAAATTGCTAAAATATAGAGTGTTTAAAAACCTCTCACAGGCAGGAAACCACACGCTCATTTAACGCTGCTCTGTGTGAGGTAGTTTTAATTACAGGTGTCTTTCTTATCCTGTACGTGTGTGTTTGTGGTGTGTGTGCGCACATATGATCATCTTCAAAGGTTAAGAGGACACAGAGCTCAGATGCCCATTACCAACTGCTTTATGGAGCTGGCCTTAGTATTTAAGCTCCATAAGGAGCAAATGACTTCCTTATTTTTACTGTTGGAAAGCCTCCCCCAGTCTCTTTTTTAGACTCCAGGTCATTGAAAGGAAACAAGAAAAACATCCGGTAGTTTCAGCAGATTAACAGGTTGCCACGGGTAACTCTTTATGGGGTGATACACACTGGCAGTGTTAATTCAGACTTTCCTCAGTATCCCTAGTATTTGGTTTTATTATGTTTTTAATGAATCAATGACACAGGAAGCCAGGTTTTTACAGCAGGTGGACCACTGTTCTCAGAGCTTTCCATAAAAAGTCTGTACAAAGAACGGGGTCACAAATACCTCTGAGGATATTTTTAAGTCGCTGATGTAAGAGCAGAAACTGAAGAGGGCCGGAGAGCCAAAAAACATTGTATTTGTCTTAAAATAACTGTAACGTCAGAATATCTGTGCTGCTGAGGGTGACCGCTTTATTTCCAGCTAAATTAATCAAATCAGTTTCCCATAAAATCTGGAGCCCTCCAAGGTCAAACCAATGTTTACCCCTAGATGTGAACTGTATTTCCAGCAACAAACGAGCTCCCAAATAGCTCACATATCTGCGAACTGCTGTGCATGCACACCTGCTGGACCTGACCCAGGTTTGACTTTGAGAGATGCAAGCAAGTCATTGTCAATATCAGTCCTTAAAGGGACAGTTCACCACCAAATCAAAACTATATATTTTTTCCTCAGTCCCGTAGTGCTGTTTATCAGTCTGGATTGTTTTGGTGTGGGTTGCTGATTGTTGGAGATATCAGCTGTAAAGATGTCTGCCTTCTCCTGAATATATAATGGAGCTAGATGGCACTTGGCTTGTGGTGCTCAAAGCACCAAAAATACTTTTGAAAAACTCAACAGTAATGTCTCTTTCCAGAAATCATGACCCAGTTACTCAAGACAATACACCGACCTTGTTCTGAGCAGATTCATGTAGGAACTATTTTCTTTCTACCAAACTACACCTGCCAAATGTATCGGTGCATGGTAGGAAGGGTGTGTCTACTGCTACCTCACCTAGCACCACTGAGCTTGCTAAAGTTACAGCTCAGCTGAGGAGGACTCCATTAATATTTACATCTCACACTGTCACGAGCCTCTCATGCATGAGTAGATACACGCTTCCTTCTGCAAAGTGATACAATTAGCAGGTGTAGTTAAAAATAGTTCCTACATGAAACTGCTCACACCAAGGTCTGTGGATTATCTTGAGTAACTGGGTCATGATTTCTGGAAAGAGACATTGCTGTTGAGTTTTTCAAATGTATTGCTTTTGCACTTTGAGCACCATAAACTGAGTGACATCTAGTTCCATTATATTTGAGAAAAGACAGTACAATTAGCATGACTATATGGATTAATTGATTAGGGATCGACTATTAAATTAATTGCCAGCTTGTTTGATAACTGATTTATCGGTTTGAATAATTTTTTTGAGAAAAAAGTAAAAAATTTCTGATTCAAGCTTCTCAAATGTGAATATTTTCAGTTTCTTTATTCCTCTGTGTCAGTAACCTGAATACCTTTGGGTTGTGGACAAAACAAGACATTTGAGGACGTCATCTCAGGCTTTTGGGAAACAGTGATCAACATTTTCCACCATTTTCTGACATTTAATAGACCAACTAATCAACTAATCAAGGAAATAATCAAAAGATTAATCGACAATAGTAATAATCATTAGTCACTGCACTACACTGTAAAACATAATTCACTTACTCAACTTAAAATAATGAAGGTAACAATTTGTATGCATCTTTTTAAGTAGTTCCAACTCTTAGTTGGTTTGGTCTTTTCATTAGTTTAGTACAGCCCACATGATTTGCTTTGACCTTGAAAAACTATTAATTAGGTTGAACTAACTTAATATTTATCTGAAACTTGTGGTGATATATTTAGTGGTCAACTTATTTATTTAGATTCCACTCAAATTAAAAAATGTCTAAAAAAATCTGGCTAAAAATGTTTTATGCTGTCATTATTTCAAGTGTTATCCACTAACCTGATGATTGATTTTTTTAAAGTGTAGAAGGCAAACTCCTCTACAGCTGATGCCTCCAACACTCCACAACTCGCACCAAACAGTCTAGATGCATGAATAGCACTACAGATACTGTATTTGGGTGTATTTTTGGGTGAACTGTTTCTTTAAGTGACCTCATTAGACTGTAGATTAGTGCAGATTCATATAGAGAGGCTGTTGCTGTTCCTGTGATCTTTGTCTCATTACTCATTATCACTGGTTCCTTCCTGCAGGGGGTAACTTTACAAAAAACAATGCTAAATTGGATTTTAATGAAGGCTACAGCACCTATGTGATAGAGATATTATCATATCATACCTCAGTCTATATATGTACGCACGTATTTCTTCAAAAGAGTTTTTTCAACCAAAAGATAAGTTGACCTGAAACTGTCTGTCTTGTTGAGATGTCAGGGGAAAGAACAGAAACCAAACTCACTTCATGCTGGCAGTGATGCTGGAGGAAACTGGGATGGAAGCACAATTGAGCTTCTGATGGTGGGTAATAGTTTAACTAGAGGTGCCTTCAATGCTTTATGTATGCACAGTCAGCTTCTTGGCTCACCAGCAAAGAGCTAGTTAACTAAAGTGCCCATGGAGAATCATTTACTAACTAGTAGCCAGATTATTACTTGTTTTAATTCAGTGCTACAAGTTGTCTTACAAGCACTTGGTATTGATTTTGGGACCCAGAGTGAATGTTATTGAATGTACTGACTGTTTAAGTAAATTCTCTCGATTTTAAAAATCAGGCCCAGGAGTTAAAGACTTTCTAAAGACCCCTTCAGGCTCTTATAGTCTCCCGCCGCAGAGCAGACCACAGGGCAGTAAATTAACATCCTTGGTGCCCTTGCCCTTCCACTCCACCTGTTAACCACTGCCACAGCAGACTGCCAGTGGGCGTCTTGTGCCACCTGTTTGTTATATTTATGTTTGTGGGGAATGTGACATATTTTAAGAGCACCCTGAAGGAGGGGAAATGTGTTTAACCTTTGATGATGTATTGGATCAAATTACAAAACACACATGGAGGACATTGTAAAATTGGTGTTTAAAATATGTGACCTTGGCACCCTGTAACGTCTCATTTAAGCAGTTAAAACTGCTCTCAGAGGTGTCAAATGTCACTGTGACTAAAGTAGACAAAGAGTGTATTTCAGGCATTGTCAGAGTCACACTGGGGGTGGTTTTCTTGTCATTTTGGTTCTAAGACAACAGAGAGAAACTTTGTAGGCGGACAGTAAGATGCAGCTCAGAGGCCGTGTTTATCTAAAATGACACTTGTGGCCTTTTCCACTCAGCCGCTTTGGTTATGACATTGTTTTCGCTGGGAAAGATACAGCACGAGTGGTCCGCAGAAAAAGACATCTTGGTATTGCACAACATCACAAGACAATGTACACCAATCCCCCGGTGCTTTAAAGAAAGCAAACCTCACACACGCATCAGTGAGAATTCTTGTGTGACATAAAGGTGCTTGAGCGGTAAATTTCTGTCACCATAAAACACAGAGAGTTAGTTTATAGCATGACGGAAGTTTGGCGTGCCTAAAAGCACAGCTCAGAAGCCTGTCAAACGTTGTTCGTCTCCTGCTGGATTTAGGCAAGTTTTTGACTGATTTACAACCGGCTTTTGTTAGTGTTGGAGCTGCAGCGTACCAATATTCTCTAAATACCTCAGAGTTTGTGGAGACAAAAGTTTCCCCACTCTGAATGAGCAGTCTGGTTATGGCGTAGCAGTGCCTCTCTCACATCGCTGCCCAGTTTCCCTGGGAGTGGTGCCAAACGGGGTGCCCCCTTCTCTGCAGTATTAGCATCAGAGAGAGAGATGTTGAAGGCTTGTGCATTGTCATGTCGCAAACATACCATTCTGCTTAAAAAGACACAGGCTTAATCTCAGTGCAGCTGCAGATGTTGGTATCTTAGAATAGGGACTAAAAGGTTTAAGATCTTTGCTATGTTTGGACTGTGTGTGATACATTTTTAGCTGCATTGTACTTTTCATTGTGAACACTGAAGAATGACTAACTTGAATGAGCTGAGAAGGTGATTCAGGAGCTGTGTTTTTCTTTCTAATCAACAGCTTGGTCCATCTAGAGCCAGACTGAAGCAGGGCCTGGCGAGCAAGCTCTGGCTGCTGACTTAGGAGTCTTGCGCTGGTTGGTGTCTGGGCTATTAATAGAGCTAGCCTGAGAATTCAGACTAAGGTCAGCAATCAGATTCCTCCTCCCAACTAGTGGAAGGGAACAAGGAGGAAAAGTCCTTCCCAGAAATTATGCATTTTTCTCATTTCTATTCATGTATGTAAACTTCCACTCCTGCAGGATGTCTGTACTGTGAGGTATCCACTCCTGCTGCTGTGCCGACTGTTGGAAAGTACTTTACCCATGGGACTGAGTCCTCAGCGTCCCAACTACATTACGTCTTTTTAATTCATGTGGTGAAGCTTTTTATGCACAGGAACCGTGCTTCAGTCTCCCTCCGAAATGTCCTTCAAAAATGAGAAGTGTAAACAAGTGACAAACGACTGTATCTTGGTTCTGCGCCCTGCAGGTACACTTTATTAACTCTTTAAGCCTTATTAGTGGATGCAATGCATTAACACTTTTGGTGAATGCATTTTTGTTTCTGATAAATTGAACTGACAGCACGACCACCACTTCCTATGACCGTACTATAGTTAATAAAGTTAATAAAATGACTAGACGAAAATCGTAATTATAAATATTAGGTATAAAATCTTCATCAGTGCAAGCCTCAATATGTGTGTCTCCATTAAATCAGACCGAATATACCAGCTTGAAAAGGTGTGTTTTCAGACGGGATTTGAAAGTGGAAAGGGAGTCGCAATGAACATCGTGGGGGAGAGAGTTCAGAGGCGGGGGGCAGAACGGCTGAAGGCTCTTGACCCCATGTTAGTCAAGCTGGCAGGTGGTGATGTGAGCTGGATTGCATAAGAGGATCTAAGAGTAGGGGAGGGCGTGTAGATATGATGGAGTTCAGACAGGTTAGAAAGGGGCTTGACTATGAAGGGCCTTAAAAGCAAGAAGCAGAATCTTGAAATTGATGCGATATTTAACAGGACGCCAATGAAGTTGCGTGAGAACAGGAGTGATATGATCTATGGAGGGGATTCTGGTAATGATATGGGAGGCTGAATTCTGAATTCTGGACCAACTGGAGTTTATGAAGACACTTGAGAGGGAGACCAAAGACTGTGTAAAAATGCTGTGAACCTTTACGTTGTCGCAGCCTTGCAACTCCACTGGTAGAGCTGAGAATCAATACTTACCCTTTTAAGGTATAGACTGAAAAAAAACACAGCACCAGTTAGTATCCTATCTTTTTAGTCAAATGATACCCACATTCAATATTTTTTGTGCTCGGATCTAGAAAAAAATGGCTATTTTTATGGTTTTGCTTGCAGCCAATCACCGCAAGCGTTCTTTGATTGAACAAGACATGTGATTGGCCCATTACTGCAGCAGCTACAACCTTTACAGTCTGTGGTGGTAAAGTCAAGTGGTGTATTTCACAGAGTTGGCAGTTCATTGTGCTGAGATGCTGCCAAAACGTTCAAAAGTATGGCTGAACTACGTGCCTGTGGTGTGTGCTGATATTTTACACAATTGAATGCTTCTATGGCATAATGGATATCAAATGAAGTAGAAAAGAAAAGGTGTCAAATGAAGTACTCTGTTGGTATCTGTATCACTTTAAAGGTAGGGTCTGGAGGATTTTCCAGTTGCTGTTTGTAAACACACATTCAAATTTGGCCCCTCCTATCAGGCTCAACTCTCCCGGGTGTACGGAGCCCGGAGGTACGGAAGAAGGCTTCACAGAAGAGGTTCAGGCAAGGCTCGCTCTGGTGCACGCTCGGACACGCTCGGACACGGCACCTGTGCTCTCTCATTGGCTGGGGAAATCTCCGCCCAGAAGCGGTCCGAGCTCACAAAAACATCAAAATACAGTTAAAGGGCAGGAGCTCTGCAAACAGAGTCACCACCACACATGGGTAGAAGCCCATAGGTGATAATTAAGCAGGATTTCATTTGTATATGTCTATATTTTGTTTTGTTTGAAAATCCTCCAGATCCTACCTTTAAGGGTACTGGTATTAGTACTGTTATCGTAATTTTATGCCCAGTCCATTGGTGACATTAGTGGTTAGATGGCACTTCATTTATTTCTCCTCTGAAATAGCTTTGGTTTTCTTTACGTTACAGATGTGTCTGACTGGATTATTGTCATTAGCACAGCACAGCTGCTGGCTAGACGATGGCAGTTTTGTCAGCAATCTGTCTACTCACACAGAATAGATAAATAGATGCACGAGTGAGTGATCATAAACAGACAGACACACACATCTGGAGTTTACAGCTTAACTCACAGAGATGCACAGGCCCGACTATCCCTCACTAATTTAAACAAATATCAACACAGGGCTGCTTACTCCTCAGTCGCAGATGGCCTGCATGAACCTAATATGGCCCCTACCAGATTAATGTCTGCACATCATGACAGATTACATCCCACTCAGAGTCTTCACATACGACAAACAGAGCATGAGTGTGGGTTTGCTAGTAATTCACCACCTTTGACATCATCATCTGTGTGTTTGTTGTCCGTAGCATAGTTTAGTGTGTGAATGTGTATTTATAGTGACAGTAATCTGTTCTGTTTATTCTTGAGTGTGTGCGTCGGTCACTTCGTGTAGCATAAATCTGCTATTTTTGGTTTATGGAGATTATACTGTGAACATCTGGGGGAATGACTTTTTGAGTGCCACAGTGAAGTGCTCGCTGCAACAGATGCAGAAACAGAGCACTATCTGAAGCGCTGGAGGCCTTTCGCTATGTACAGTTAATCTATTTTTACAGTCATTATAACCATATTTAACTTGAATGAAATGCAGGAATGTGAACTTCATAGGCAAGCTGATCATTTTTGTCCTTTTGGGGTCATGCCTGGGAAGGATAGAGCGAACAGAGCCAAAGGGAAAAAAACAACAACCCTGGATAGTTATGAGATGTCATTTGATTCTGGGCCTCTGATCTCAGGATCGCCGTGCATCAGTCTCTGCATTGCTCAAAGCTTTTTCTCTCCCCCTCTTGCTATCTTCATGTCAGTGTTGTTAATTCCTCCGAACTTGCCCTTCACCCACATCCGTCTCTCCACATCACTGTCAACGTTGCGCTATGACGGCTCAGTCCCTGCTGCTCCCAGCTAGACTCACAGAGCAGAGTGTTTCTGACTGCGGCTCCCTTGAAGAGGCTTCTAACAGTCCCGGATGAGTTGAAAATATCTCTCCTGGTGGAAGTCTGTGCCATGCAGCCAATTGTGAAGTTATTTATCGCCCAAGTTAAAACTCACTCTGTCTCCAAACTCTGTGGCTTTGCCAAGTTTGTGTGTTTGGCCTTGGCTGCTGAAAAAAAGCACCCAATGATTAAAAGAAAAAGTTTTCCTCCAACCAAGGAGATCAGAGAAAACTGCACACAGAAGTGAATATACCTGATTTAACTCTACATTTAAAAATTGAATACTGTAGATGTTTTTCTCAATTGTTATAAGAAGAAATATCTACATATAGTCTACATGCTACATGTGTACACTGTACATGTTCACCTTCATCAATGCTAATTGAGATATTTCCTACCTTTTATTACACTAAATACTGGATTTTCACACGCTTTCCAAACAAATATAACATGCTAACGTTATTAGCACAAGCCAATGGCATTTTATGTTGTATAAATTAGCCTATCGACGAGCAGAGATTTCCTCTACTCATATGAAGCCAGGATAAATCCCTGAAGAGTATTTTAGTGGAGGCTTTATTGTCTTCACAATTTATTGTTTCTAATCCGTGAAATGAAAGTAAATAGCGACATGTACATTTCTTGGAAGGTGCACGACAGGCTACGGCGTAGGCTTTTTGTCAACGCAGAGCCTACACCATCGATTCAAAGCAGAAGTATAAATTCCTCCTCACGCTACTGTCCACAGGTCCTCCCTAATGGTGCAGTGACCCACTTTAGGAATGAGGATGAATTTGGCATTGTTATCTGCTTTTTTTTCCACAGAACTGAAGCCATGACAGTTATTGACTTACCATTGGCAGGCAAGTAGCTCATGATATAAGACTGACTTCTGTCTGACATTTATTACTCAAGTGTTTTCACATCTGCAGAAATCCTGGTATTAAACCCAATCTCTTAGCACATTTCCCTCTAGTCAAATCAAAATATTGATGTTGAAACACAGTATTTCCAAATTAAATGTTGGCAGCTTTTATGGGTTGCCAGTTGAGCAAATCTTTAATCTTTGTTTTAGAAAAACAGTCAAATACCAGCATAGATTAACTCTGTAGTAATATCAATCATCATCACAATGTACGGCACGATTTATAATTCATTTCTATGTGTTGGCCCTGGGTTCATCATGCTGTGTGAGACCCTGCAGGATGCCAGGTGTCTCACTGAGTCTGTGCCATTTCCTTTTGACACCTCGTTTACTTGAGGTGTGTGAGCCGGTGACGCACACCATGTACTATACATAATTTCAAGCTCTTTTATTCAGATTCAAGAATCGTGCAGCACTGTCCAAAGTCTGCAGCAGTACTCTTCTCACAACTCTGTGTGCACTTGCACTTGCCTTTTCTTTGGGTCATAGACAATTGAACAGTAACGCTCAAGGGAGATGGTGACTGAGAATATTTTAGCACATTCGAGGCTACAGAAATCAACGTAATCAGCAAAAGACAGAAAAGGTTTCAGTGTTTTATACAGCGAGTGCTAACTTTGACGCTGCAGGCTGTCATACCCAACTTTAACTACTGCTCTGTTCATGTATAAGTGAGGGAGCAGGCTATGCACAGCCTAAATAAATATTATGATGCCCCACTGAATGTACCCAAACACTCCATCCAGGGCAGCAGTTACCTAAACAAACCAGAGGTGACAGTCCTCTCTGCAGCTTTTAATCCGTAGTGGTTGTCCTGATTCCACCACAGTAACCTTGGGTTTATTTTCGCTTTGGCTTTCAATTAACCATAAAAATGTGTGCTGTGGTTCTGAGATGAATAACTTCATAGAATAAAGTGGTAAAAAGTCCTGTCAACGATGATGACAGGAGCAGAGCTGTCGTATAATCATGTTTTACAGCTGGAGTCATTTTCTACAGCAGTCTTCTGAGACATGTCATTAGTCCAAAACCAGGTTTATTGATATTATCATAGGATGATCTGAAGTATGAAGTATTAAAGGTATACTATGCAGAATTGTCAGTTACTGTTTGTAAACACGCTCGCTAGAGAAAGTGAAAGTGAAAGCCAACCCCAGATTCACTCTTGTCTGGTGTTTTGCCTTGTATTTGCATTTTTTCAGTGCTGTGTCTCCTGGATGCCGGCACCTGGTCGCTACCTTTTTATAAAGCCCCGACTTTACCCTGTACACCTTGCTAGTACCGAGTTGGACCCCTTTTGCCTTCAAAACTGCCTTTATTCTTCGTGTCCCAGATTCACCAAGGTGCTGGAAACATTCCTCACAGATTTTGGTCCATATTGACATGATAGCATCACACAGTTGCTGCAGATTTGTCGGCTGCACATCCATGATGTGAATCTCCCGTCCCGCCACATCCCAAAGGTGCTCTATTGGATTGAGATCTGGTGACTGTGGAGGCCATTGGAGTACAGTGAACTCATTGTCATGTTCAAGAAACCAGTTTGAGATGATTTGAGCTTTGTGACATGGTGCGTTATCCTGCTGGAAGTAGCCATCAGAAGATGGGTACACTGTGGTCATAAAGGGATGGACACGGTCAGCAACAATACTCAGGTAGTCTGTGGTGTTTAAACCATGCTCAGTTGGTACTAAGGGGCCCAAAGTGTGCTAAGAAAATATCCCCCACACCATTACACCACCACCAGCAGCCTGAACCGTTGATACAAGGCAGGATGGATCCATGCTTTTATCTTGTTTACACTAAATTCTGGCCCTACTATCTGAATGTTGCAGCAGAAATCCAGACTCATCAGACCAGGCAACGTTTTTCCAATCTTCTATTGTCCAGTTTTGTTGAGCCTGTGTGAACTGTAGCCTCAGTGTCCTGTTGTTAGCTGACAGGAGTGGCACCTGGTGTGGTCTTCTGCTGCTGTAGCCCATCTGCTTCAGGGTCCAACCTGTTTGTTCAGTTGAACCAGTCTGGCCATTCTCCTCTGACCTCTGGCATCAACAAGGCATTTTCTCACTGGATATTTTCTCTATTTCAGACCATCCTCTGTAAACCCTAGAGATGGTTATGTGTGAAAATCCCAGTAGATCAGCAGTTTCTGAAATACTCAGACCAGTCTGACACCAACAACCATGCCATGTTCAAAGTTACTTAAATCACCTTTTTCCCCATTCTGATGCTCAGTTTGAACTTCAGCAGGTCGTCTTGACCATGTCTACATGCCTAAATGCACTGAGTTGCTGCCACATGATTGGCTGTATGGCTCTTGGCGTTAATGAGCAGTTGAACAGGTGTACCTAATAAAGACTGGTGAGTGTATTTTCTTGGGCTGTTATAGTGGGCCTGGGGTCTCCAGGACCCCAAACACAACATAAGGGTTAAATGATGATGATGATGATGATGTTTTGTGTGATACTTAAATATTAGAATTATGAGATTTAGATGATTACAGTTCTGTGAAAGTTAAGCCACAGCAGTGCTCTGTGTTTGATACTGCAGCTTCCACCTGTTTTCTTTCTGAACGACACAAAGCTTTTCCTTCCTCCTCTCTGCCTGACCCTCACACTCAAGCGATCCTCTCTCTTTTCTCCTTTTTTACTATCGCTGCTCCTTTTGCAGCAGAGCACCAGCCAGTCATGCCCGGGATACAGCTGCATCACGTTATCAATGTTAGCCTGTAACACTGTGTAGCTCTGCTGGAGCTGGTTTGTTCACACGGACCTGGAGCAGCTCGCAGTCGATCGCTGTCCTCCACTGGGTTGTGTGTGTGTGTCTTGGCCATCTGCAGAATGGTAAGTGCAGCCTGTCATCTGCATTGTGATGAGAAGTGGGATAGGCACGGTTACAGGCTACCTGTCCTGGTTTATAATGTGAGGAGGCATACAGACGTTGGTCATGTTTTCATCAGTCAGCCTTCGGTTTTTGACAGATGCTCTGGCCAGTTTATTTGTCTTTCCCTAAGCATGGTGTCCTCCGAACCAGTCGGGAGTGTTTACTAGAAAGATGGTGTTTTGTGTCTTGACTCTTTACTCCAGGTCTACTCTACCTGCTACATGTCTTGATATGTTCTTGGTGGCAGTGTCACTGAGGTGAAAACTGGGGCTTCTTCATGTGTATGGGACTGCTCCTGGCAGGCAGATGTTCCTGTAGTTTCACTCCAGCTGCACAGCATATAAGGCAGCTGTAAACCAGAGAGCTTAATCAAATCTGCGGCAGAGGAGCGTAAACCCCATATGAAGGGGTTGCATGCTGGTTGCACATACGGTTGCACAACGTATGTTGTGCTGCTAAAGTCACTGGCACCACAGATGAGTCAGTTGGCAAGCATCCTATTTGTGTGTGTGTGGGTACTTGTGTTGAGGTTTCCAAGCTTTTTGTGTGTGTGCATGTTGTTTTTTTCTTTTTTGTGGCTCTTGGTGTGTTTGGGCATCAAGATTAGAGAAGCGGATTACATCCGCGAGGAGGAGAACAGATGGAAAGAGAAAGAGGAAGGGGACAATTATGTGTAGTTCATGTTGGAGCCCAGGCCGGTTGAGCACCACCCCAGAAGTCACCAACGCCATCTGTTAAGGGTACAAGTCACGGGCCGATGCATATCTCTGAATTCTTATGAAGAATTTACAGGAATCATTTATTTTGTCGTGTGTTGTGAGTGATTTAAATGTACATGTTCACTTTTTAAACGCTGGCAGACATCAGACTGACTGTTTAACCACGTGAGAGCAGAGACTGTTGAGGCCACATGGCGGGGAATCGGCTTTGGTTGGCTCATTCGCAGGTGAACCCCAGATGTAAGAGCCATGTTCCCACAGTCACTATAACAGCTTTTTATCCCCAGTGTGTAGGAAGATTTTCTAAACTGTTAACAGCCTCATAATCCTGAGGTGTCTGGAGCTTCAATCACACACTCATCACACACTCAATTTGGGGAGAGTGTCGCTTGTCAATCAGTGATGCTGTTTGGAGCTTAATAATCTTTGACATACGAGATAAACAGCTCAATCACCAGGGAGATGACCTCAGACGGCCCAGAAGGGGTGGCACAAAAACCAAGGCAGCTTTGCTCTTGACAAATATTGGATCCAGATGAAACATCATAATTGTGTTTATTTGGGGAAGACATGTTAAACTATTGTATATTTGTCTCTCCAAACTTTATTTTTGAAAGCCCACAGACCAGAGGATGTCTATGTGGTAGATGTATAAAATGATGCTTTCATTGGAGAGGAGCTGGTATGGAGGATTTTACCCTCACACACTCAAGTCATCTCTGCTTGATAAGAAAGTAACACTTTGACTTGTTCTCACTTGAAGTAACACTTTTGCTTTATAGTGTTGGTGATAACTGTTGAGTAATGGCTGTGCCAAGAGTGTACACTGACCATCTGCTTCAAGGCCTGTTGTGTGTATGTGTGTGTGTGCTACATCGTGCTGTGATCTCAAATATACATTACTGTTTAACATACAACACAATTTGTGACATTGATACATCAGTCTGAAGCCTGTTGGTGCTGTAATATGTCACCTCTTCTTTGGTCAGTATTTCTGATATCAGAGAAATAATCTGTAGTAACTTGCATCGTAAATCTTTCCTCTTCTTATCTTTGAAATCTTGTTCCCAAAGACAGTTTAAGTTATTGCAGATGTTGGGGGTTTCCTGTGTAAGGATATTATGAAATGAAAATGATGTTCAGTGCTGTGTGATCCTATAATTGCTGACTAGCAATTGTTACCATGGTCAGCTCAGCATAGTGAATCCTGTATCATGCAATGGAAGAATGAAGTGTATGGACTATTGACTAGGACAAGTGTTGTATTCATCCTCAAACACACCAAACCAACATCCAAGAACTAGTGGAGATGACAGCCGGCCGTTGCATCTCCTCACATCACCTTTGTCTCAACCAAAAAATTGCTCATGAACACACAGCAAAGACAATAGCCAGCGGTCAACTAGCATCAAAGTTCTGGGCCTGCATGAGAGGAAATAACTCTTCTTAGCAGCAGGCGGTGGTAGTCTATATTCGTCATTTGTCAAAAGGTAAACCTGAAGAATCAACAGGATGGATGCAAGACGCTAGTTAGCCAATTAGCACATTGACAACACAACCCAGTGTTGAAAAAGAAAAAGATATTTACAGTGCACTGGCGAACAATAGCAAAAAAATTCCGAACCTTTTCTATTGAAGAGCTCAATGGCTAAAAAATAATCATACCAAACAAGTTTGTGTCAACGTTACGCCCTCTTGACTGAAGTTATTTGTTTGCTTCCCTTACTTCCATTTCTCTTCTCGTGCACTGAGCTGAACTACCAATCAGAGAGATTTCATTCACCAATGGGCTTCACAGTCTCCAACACCGATTCAACTGGCTAGATTGGTAGAACAAAGCCCACTAGACCCGACTAGTGCCAAAAGTGCAGGACATACTGCAAAACTAGGGCGACAGATGTTCGCCAAGGGTGCGACAGTCAGCTTGGTGTGTCAGGGCCCTTTAAAATGCTGTCTCTTAACTTTCAAAAGATAGAATTACACACAGGTTACATTACCGCTGTGCAACCAGTCTTGGAACCCATTGCCATTGGTCTGACAACAATGAGCCTCTGCGGGCAACTGCCAATATTTCTGGGGCTCCAGTGTAGCCAACACATATCCTGGCCAAGACTTACTCTTCCATGCACCTCTCATTACTTACAGTCCAATTAGTAAATTGAAGCACTATATAGCCTGCACAGAGTCATGACACACTACAAACAGACATCTGGATATGAATGAAGATAAATTAGAAACAAGCTAATAAAAAGCTAGACAGAAGATAAAAGAGAGCCGATGGGTTCCAGGATTGCATTTCGGTCAATGTGTTTTGCCTCTTCTGCTCTCCACGTGGACTGTTTACCTGCATGCAACCAAACCGCTCAAATATGATTGGTTGATATTAGTCGGATGAGATGAGATACGATGCGATGCGATGCGATACGATACAATATACTTTATTGTCCTTGTGGGGAAATTTGTCTTGCACTCAGGAGTTGCAAAAGTATTGTAGTATAAAAGCACATACTACATTAACAGTATAGCAAATTGGCCACTAATATATTGCACATAACACCAGCACACAACAGAGCACCATAAGCGAAACACAACACAACCCCTAAGCATAAAGCAACATTATTTAAAAGCTTAATTGAGGTTGGCACAAACACAAACCAGAACGCTTCCAACACCAAAATCTTGTCCCGTTGCCTACAAATTCTGCATATATGTAGATATCAGTTTACAGTGATTACTATGCAACTGGCCTCTGATCCATATATGCTGTTGATGTTTCTAAATGTTTCATATTTTCACCATCTTTAGATGACCAGAGATCCTTTTGCTTTGTAAAATCTAAGTAGATTTGAACTTAAAAATGTCATGAAAGAGTGGCTATCCACACCAAGCACCTTAGAAGTAGCCCCCGCAATTTCGTTGTATAGGTAGCATCCTTGTTAATGTGCAATGACAATAAAGGCTTTCTAAACACTTGCTAATCAAATACTTCCACACATCCTGTCCATTTCATTACCAAAATCTGCTCTCCCAAATGACATTATATGATAATGTGTTAGTGGAAATGCCCTCAGGAGGTCTGTGGTGTGAGATAACACAGTATCAAGAAATGGGGAAACAGGTGGACTTGTTTTATCTACAGACACTAGAACTCGACATAGAAGAAATCTTAAACCTTACAAAACCTTTTCCATGAGGTAGATCTTTAATGGTAGATGAACACCAATGGCAGTGAGCTGCCATGCAAGAGGGTTTAGTGTCTGACACTTTGACATGTTGACAGTAGCAGCCGGGAATTAGACTGCCAATACTGCCATCAGTGGATGACGCACTATTCCTGCTGAGTCACAGCAAAGGGATTGTTCAAGATGGTGAGTGTAATTGCAGAGATGGGTACTGATCAGATAGTCAAACATTTTAAAGTGTGCACACAGCAACTGGTTTGGGTTGCACATTAAAGTCGAGGTGTTGCAGGGCTCTGAGATCAATCTGTGGTATAACTCTGTCAACAAAAGCACATGTTTGCATTTACTTTGGAAGGCTGAGCTCAAATTTGACAAAATAGGGCTGATAATGTTAATGTGGTAGCAAAGCTGCAAGTTGTTAAACTTCACAGATGATCTCCCAGGCATGAGTTTTGCCTGTAGTGCAAACTGAAGTCAAACTAGTTTATGCATATTGCTCATGATGTAATGAATAGTAAACCTCCAACATTGCCTGCCCTGGGGACCGCCGATTGCAGTTTCTTAATCTGCTGTTGCAAAAGTAATGAATCTAAGAATAGTTTAGCTACTTTCTGTTTGTTTCCACTCTATCGGCACCTTTGGCAAGACAGGAAATCCAGTCCAGACACTGATGTAAATTCTCTTATTGGATTTGTTCAAAACACAATGCCGACACTGTTTGAGCAGATCTGTGGCTCCGACTTCAGAGTTCACCCTCTTCAGTGGCATTGTGATAAGGCCCAGCAGGAGCCAAAAATCACACAAGGTGGTTTTGTGTTCATGTAATGTGGGAGTTAGACAGGCTGGAATTCAGTGTTGCAGAAGCGAGGCCACACAACAACCGAGTGACTTCCTTTGACCAGGGTAAACAGAGTTCACCACCCAGCAGATGTTGGGCTTGTTTTGTCTGCTGTCGCCTTCGGTCCCGCAGGTGTTGGTTTTTCTCTGCTCTGTTTGGGTGCAACTCTCCAGTCTGACTAAATATTAACAACGCCTTTCTGTACTGGACCCAAGTCAGTTGGTTCTGTGTTTTTCTTAATGATTCAGCTGTCAGTGGAAACCAACAGACATAATAATTCCTGGTTCTCATTTTGAGTAATGGCTGAGAATAAACAGTACAACTCATTAAAATGTCAGGTCTGTGCCAAAGACTGAGGAATCAAAGCATTCAAGGCAAACCAGACTCATTGTTAAGGCTTCTGAAGTGTAATTTCAGCATCTTGTGTGTGTGCTTGTCTGATTTCGATAAGATCTAAATCTGATATTTTCACCAATTCTTTCTTAATTTAGCCAGGTTACATTATACCATCCATGCCTCTTGCTAATGATGCCGTTCAGACGTTTAAATTGTTGGAAAAGATTACAGACAGAACAAAGCAAACACCCCAACATTGAGAATACAGTTCATATGGCCATAATTGGCTTATTTTCTGCCGTTTCCCTCTGATTGTTTGTGACTTGTTTTGTAGCTCTCTCAAGAGTAATGATTAAAATAGAAAAAAATGTAGCCAAAACTGTGCTTGAGACAGATTTTGGGCTGGCTGGAAATCACACTCTCTGCAGGCAAAGCTGTTTCTTGTGGGTCAGTGGACACGGACAAGCCACAGATGACTGCGCCTGGCATTACATGACACATAAATCCGGCATCCCATGAATTTAAAGTAAAAACTAGCTATTTGCCTCCTAAACTTGTAAACTGTTAGATGACTTGACTGTAACTTACAGTGTGATTAAAATGACTTAACACGAACAAAGGAATTCCTCGCTTGTAATCTGGAAAAGCCTCTCCCTTTCTATAAGTCGTCCTGCAGAGCCCCCCCTCCCTCTCCAGAGCCTTTGTTGCGCCGTGCCACCTTTTAAGGGGGGAAAAAACAAAGTGAGAAAATGCTTTAGCCGCTTTCCAACAGGAATCTCTCTGTGTCAGATAAAGAGCCTTAATTGAATGGAGGAGGAAGTGTAGGAAGTGTAAGTTCAGCAGATCTAGCGTTCCACGCTATTGTTGAACAATATTTATGTTCCTACAGAGACGGTGAATATCTGCTTCACAGGGCGTCAGCGTGCACTGACTGTTACTGTACTGTTGAGACGTTTCATCCAGTTTCTCAGACAGCTCAGGAGAAAATGCATGTCCAATTCAAAGTTTCTGCATATTTTCTGCATATTTCATGTTGGCCTGAAACTGCAAAGGTTTTCATTCTTTCTTGGATTTTCACTTGCACAAAACACACTACTGTAGACAAGGTCACAGGACTGCCTGTGTTTGGGGTCAAAGTTGCCATCGAGTTCAGAGTATGTGTGTTCATTATGTATCTGCAAAATTGCAATATCATCTTTTAGTGGAATCATACAGTGTTACTGATTAAGAAAATTCTGTAGTTTAGATTTAATTCCTGGCAAACTGTTGTGAAAAAGGTGAGCGTCTAGATTTTCGCTCATTGAATATTAATGTTGTGAACAGTGAGCCTTTTTCACAGCAGACATTTTGACATGTCACAGTAGGAGATAGCTGAAATCCATTTAGCTGCTGCAGTTCCACGGTCCTGCTAGTCTCCATGTTACATCACTGTCACAGCTTACTGAGACACATAAAGGGATAAGTTGCTGATTTTCAACCAGCTTTGTGTCATAACAGTGTGGGTAGTATGTGTAAATGAACTTTGGTAAATTTCCCTCCATCTTACAGCTCAAACTAAGCTCCAACCAAACTGTAAAACGAGGCAGTGCTGATCAAATACAAACGAAGATCATGTTACTGTGTTGCCTATTTCTTGCCTAAAATGTGTTCAGAAACATAGATATCAGACTTGAGCACCATACTTTTTCCAGTATTGTTCAAATGACGGCTGAAACTACTGAGATCAAATGGTACAACTAAGCAGTTGTTACTGGTTTACCCTTAATGCCCTTTAAGGGTGGCGGCCTTCTGGGTAACCTGTGAGGGTGTGACGTGTGCTTCATGGTGTATGTGGAGGGAAGCAGTGTGTGTCTAGGAAGTGTCTAGATAGGCTCATCGCTACTGTTAGACCTCATGAGAAGGCCATGTCTGTTGTTTTGTGGCGAAGACTGCAATAAAGCCATTGTTAGTGAACGGCACCTGAACGCCTCGCCATCCTTCCTTCTGCAGAGTTGTCAGGACCGCTAGAAGCTAGTTACCAGCTGATGATGAGCCAAGCTAAAATGAACGTTAATAAGCCAGCATGTTTCCAACTACAGTTCGGAGCTGGTAAGCTGTCACTGAGAGAGGTAACAGTGCCTATTTTAGGGTGACCATATTTTGATTTTCAAAAAAGAGGACATTCGGCCAGCCACGACATAGCCTACTTAAATGATACTCGCAGCTTACTCAAAGATGCCTTATCATTTTAATATATTTAAAGTTTATACAGTACAGGCCAAAAGTTTGGACACACCTTCTCATTCAATGCGTTTTCTTTATTTTCATGACTATTTACATTGTAGATTCTCACTGAAGGCATCAAAACTATGAATGAACACGTGGAGTTATGTACTTAACAAAAAAAGGTGAAATAACTGAAAACATGTTTTATATTCTAGTTTCTTCAAAATAGCCACCCTTTGCTCTGATTACTGCTTTGCACACTCTTGGCATTCTCTCCATGAGCTTCAAGAGGTAGTCACCTGAAATGGTTTTCCAACAGTCTTGAAGGAGTTCCCAGAGGTGTTTAGCACTTGTTGGCCCCTTTGCCTTCAATCTGCGGTCCAGCTCACCCCAAACCATCTTGATTGGGTTCAGGTCCTGTGACTGTGGAGGCCAGGTCATCTGCCGCAGCACTCCATCACTCTCCTTCTTGGTCAAATAGCCCTTACACAGCCTGGAGGTGTGTTTGGGGTCATTGTCCTGTTGAAAAATAAATGATCGTCCAACTAAACGCAAACCGGATGGGATGGCATGTCGCTGCAGGATGCTGTGGTAGCCATGCTGGTTCAGTGTGCCTTCAATTTTGAATAAATCCCCAACAGTGTCACCAGCAAAACACCCCCACACCATCACACCTCCTCCTCCATGCTTCACAGTGGGAACCAGGCATGTGGAATCCATCCGTTCACCTTTTCTGCGTCTCACAAAGACACGGCGGTTGGAACCAAAGATCTCAAATTTGGACTCATCAGACCAAAGCACAGATTTCCACTGGTCTAATGTCCATTCCTTGTGTTTCTTGGCCCAAACAAATCTCTTCTGCTTGTTGCCTCTCCTTAGCAGTGGTTTCCTAGCAGCTATTTGACCATGAAGGCCTGATTCGCGCAGTCTCCTCTTAACAGTTGTTCTAGAGATGGTCTGCTGCTAGAACTCTGTGTGGCATTCATCTGGTCTCTGATCTGAGCTGCTGTTAACTTGCGATTTCTGAGGCTGGTGACTCGGATGAACTTATCCTCAGAAGCAGAGGTGAGTCTTGGTCTTCCTTTCCTGGGTCGGTCCTCATGTGTGCCAGTTTCGTTGTAGCGCTTGATGGTTTTTGCGGCTCCACTTGGGGACACATTTAAAGTTTTTGCAATTTTCCGGACTGACTGACCTTCATTTCTTAAAGTAATGATGGCCACTCGTTTTTCTTTAGTTAGCTGATTGGTTCTTGCCATAATATGAATTTTAACAGTTGTCCAATAGGGCTGTCGGCTGTGTATTAACCTGACTTCTGCACAACACAACTGATGGTCCCAACCCCATTGATAAAGCAAGAAATTCCACTAATTAACCCTGATAAGGCACACCTGTGAAGTGGAAACCATTTCAGGTGACTACCTCTTGAAGCTCATCGAGAGAATGCCAAGAGTGTGCAAAGCAGTAATCAGAGCAAAGGGTGGCTATTTTGAAGAGACTAGAATATAAAACATGTTTTCAGTTATTTCACCTTTTTTTGTTAAGTACATAACTCCACATGTGTTCATTCATAGTTTTGATGCCTTCAGTGAGAATCTACAATGTAAATAGTCATGAAAATAAAGAAAACGCATTGAATGAGAAGGTGTGTCCAAACTTTTGGCCTGTACTGTATGTATGGATAGAAAATTCAGTTATATTACAAAATAATATCTCTCAAAGACAGAAATTCAGATAGGCCTCTATAGGGGACACATACACACACTAGAGTGTGGCGATCCAAGCCCGATGGTACCCGACGGGTTGGGCTGGGTTTGGTCAAAAATGTAGCTATAAATTATATTCGTTGGATTCATCGGATTCGGTCAGCTTTCAGTGAAAATGAAGTGTAAAATAAATAAAATCCTATTGTCTGTCCTGTTTATTGCTTGGGCACTGTTATTTACGTGACAACACCTGAACATAACACACACAGACACACATTGGCTGTTTGTTTCTACCTCTCCCCTCTCTGGAAGTCTCGGACCTCCAGCCGCCCGCCTCTGCCTTGATTAAACGCTGAAAATAAAATAAAAGAGGGAGACAGGTTTTTCCTATTTTATCTTATTTTGTTTTATGTCTCCCTCTCGTCTCGCTGGAACCGTCGGACCTCCTGCCTCCCGCTCCCGTCTCAAACACGGAGGTCTCCCTCTCTGCAGAGCACGCCCAGCCTGTTAAATAGCCTGTAACCATAACAACTGTGTGACACAAACTCAGTGCTTTGGTCATCAAATAATGTTGGGCTCGGTTCGGGTTCGGACAGAAATATGCGGCCCGTGCCGCACTCTAACACACACACACACACACACACACACACACACACACACACACACACACACACACAAACACAAACACACGGAAAACCGGACATTATCATCAGTTTATAAACCCCCCCCCCCGACGGGACATGAAAAGTGGACATGTCCGGACAAAAGAGGACGTTTGGTTAGCCTAGCCTATTTCTCTCCTAAAATGTTTTGAGAAACAGATTTCCGCTCACCATTTAGCTGTTATTCAAGATAATTTGTTACCACCCAGCTGCCATATTGTCTTCTGTGGAAAAACAGCTAAGTTCACCTTATGCCACCCACCAGCAAAAGTGTTTATTGGTCCTCTGCGGTGCAGTGCATTCTGGTAGTTGTAGGTTTTCTACCTCTTGAGTAAAAGTGAATACAGCTGCAGTTTTCTCTGGTGATGTAGCACCAATTTCACAAGTATTTGTATCTTTCTACTGCATAGACAGCCCAGTTTTATGAAAGACCATCTTTCCAGCAGTGACATACTTCTTTAAATGGAACAAAGCCATTGCCATTAGTAATACCTGTGCTTCTCTGCCAGCAGAAGTCAAAGTGTCTGATGTGGAAAAGGCCAATGACATATACAATAAATACTATGCATGACACACAGAAACTTTAATGCACATCAGCAGCTGTGCATCTACAGTCCAGCTGCTTTTTGCCAGTCACGAGCAGCAGGTGGCACTGCCCTCCCTCCACTGCCTGCTCCCATGGGGCACTGCAGCATCCTCTGCAATAACTAAATGACATTTTGCACTCCAAACACCGAAACACAGACAGTCATGCTTTGTGAAGATGCAATTAGTAGATCAGTCTCCTCTCTGGTTTGTTGGCTGGCATCTTTTTTTGAATACCAGCATTTGTTGGCAGCAGATGCTGGTCCGTGTGCAGCGGCTTTTATCAAGGAACCCATTCCAGCCCCGCTGGACCCGAGCCAGACGACCTCACAATGTAAACAGGGGCAGAGAGACATTTTAATTACGACCGGCAATGTGATCCTCACAGCACCACAGACAGCACTTTACTGGCATGTCTGCTGTGTCTGACCCCTGTATGTCAACAGGCCATCATATAAGTTAATGCATGTATGTGAGTGTGTACGTGCAGCCTGGGATTGTATATCTAAAGCCATCCGTGCCTTGGGCACTGTCAGCCCTTTCAGATGGTCCATGATAATCACCCTCATGATGCGGACCAGCCAAAGAGGATTAAAGCAGACCTGAAGTCGACTCCCCAGACACCGTCTTTCCTTACAGGAAGTAACGTCTCCTGTCTGTTTGCATATGTTTTTTTCTGCTCCCTCTCATCCGTGCCAGTTCTTCACATGCATCACATAAAGCGGGGGGGTTTAAGTGAGATTTGCCCTCTGTGTGGTTTGTTAGACTGGCATGTCTGTTGACCTGATACTATTTGTGTTACTCTCTGTCTGCTACTTATGGTAGTTATTACCGTTGTATAAGTTGGCACACTTAGCAGCGCGAGCTATTAAGATTGGTATCATGTTACATTTAGTTCTTCCTCCCATAGGCAGAAAATGAATTCTCAGCTGAATTGTGCCTCTGTGTTTCTTCTCTCTCTGCCTCTCTTTCTCATGTTAAACTGGAATACTAAAGATTAAATTGCAGACACAAGCTGAGCTGTTCAAACCAGATCTCTGTGGTTTAGACAGTGTCGGGCTGGTGTAAGTCACTGGGACAGTCACAGTCTCTTAAACGTCTCTTTTTACAAGTCATACACTAAATAGCAGCGACTCATTGAGCTCATTCACTTCTGTACTGGAGCCAGAGCAATAACTTAATCACAGACTCTTAATTCCTTAAGAATGAGTGAGTATTATAAGACTTACAAAGCACAGAGATCCATCGAGATTAAGGAAAAGCTTTGTGCTGTGGCCCACTTAAGTGTGTGTGTGTGTGTGTGTGTGTGTGTGTGTGTGTGTGTATGTGTGTATGTGTGTGTGAGAGAGAGAGAAAGAGAGTGTATTAGATAAAAAGATTATTTGTAGCATGTAGGCCACAAGTCACCTCTCCTCCCCACCATGGACACACACACACTGATTCCTCTTGTACCACTCTGGCCCTGGCACTGCCAGCTGGGAGGTCTGGGCTGAATGTGACGGCCATTGTAAGAAGTTCTGTGCAGTCTGCTGTTGTGTTCCTCTGATGCTCAGACCACATACTTTTGATTATTCTTTATTGTTATTCCAGTTGTAGTTAATTTATCTACACTATTCATTCATGCACATGAATGAGATTGTGTCTGTGATCATCTATCTGTTGTGATCCCACATGTGTTGCTTTAAGATTGAGGGCACGACAGGCTTGAAGCAAGGCGGCAAGGCAGATGTTGTCGAGCTCCCCGCAGAGCATCACCTCCTCTGAAGTCGGGACGTCTCCGCAGACGCGATCTGCCATCACTTCAGCTGCAGCTCATCTGCATATCAGCTGCAGATTGGCCCAAACACGAGAGCAAGGCGGAGCTTTTGAAATACTCCAGATGCAGAGTGGTGTGGATCGAAGGTGTACCTGTTTTTAAAAAAGACGTTTCCAGTCCAAGTGAGTGGGGTTGGGGGGAGTCGGGAAAGAAAACTGGATGCCATCTGATTGGTGAGGCAGGGAAAATAGGTGTGCTTATGTAACGTGGGGTGCCCTGAAACTAAAGAAGTGACACTCAGTCTGAGGAGCTTTCCAAAGGCCTTTTCACTGGCTTCTTTCTCTTCCCTGGCTGTCTGGTGAAACTAAAGGAATACTGGCTCTGGAGGGAGAATATGGCAGCAAATTCAGAAGCAAACAGTGACACAGAGGTATGTGCTCAGTGCTTTCCTTCTAGTTGACCCTGCAATTAAGTGCATCTCTTTGTGGCTTTGTTTTTTTCTTTGTAACCATCCAACATAGTCGTCTGTGGCTGCAGGTTTCCCCTGTGTGTATACAGTATACATGTGTCAGAGAATCCTCATGAGCTGGACCGTTCACATGAATGCATGTGACCAGGCTTTGTGCTCAAATATGAGCGTGTAAGTAATGACAATTTTCTGCTAAGCTACAGAGAGGACTGTCTGTTTTCCACATGGCTGAACACAATGGAGTTTTCCCTGCTGTCTACCTCGAAGATGTTAAAGCACACATGTATTGATCAGGTGTGACAGCTTAATGCATTGAGAGTGTGGTGAGTATCATAGCCTCTGATGGTGGAAGACTGACAGGAATACATTTGGGGCGGTGATGCACGTGGCTTTAGTGCACTGCCATCTTTTTTTAATCTTCCTCTGGCTTAAATTATAAAGCACAGAGAAACTTTAAGTCTTGTGTTTTCTGTTGCGTTGGATATGTGGAGTTTTGGTCACGTGGAAATTTGCATCAGCTCTATAGCTGTGGGAGTGTGTGTGGTGAAGAGGGACTATTTCTGTCTCTCTCTCTCTCTCTCTCTCTTTCTCTCTCTCTCTCTCTCTCTCTCTCTCTCTCTCTCTCTCTGTACTGGGCCAGCTTCACACAGAGACCTGCTATAACTATCCAAACAACCACAGTATTCACACAGAGCGCACATGGCTCACTTCACCACCTGCTACTGGCCTCGCCACAAGGGGAACCTCACTGGTATTCAGCCTGTGCATTCCAAAACATTCACTTTTTTTAAGAGGAATAAACACAGAGCGTTATTTTGGGTGTGAATAGCCACATTTATATTCATGATTTTTCTTGAAAAATGTCTAAGATTCAACAGGAGTTTGAGATTAGAGTGTAGATAGATTCATAATTGCAAGCCAGCGTACAGTTAATGTGCATTCCTGCCAACAGGGGCAAAGCCTGCCAAGCAAAAATGATTTAGCATTCATTGAATAATAGCATAGTAATTATTGTAGCTGGGTTATAAATGACTCTGTCGACTGCATTTCATCCCGAGCTGAAATCGGCTTTCATCATAGGTCAATAACAACATGCTGTATAGTTTCTTTATGACTTCTGGCAGCTTCTGATTGCATTTCCCATGTCATAAGAGAACATTTGAAGTGGGCTTTCCCCTGAGAGCTGTGTTTCATGCAACAAATCATCATCCATCAGCACTGTGGCAGCCAAACCCACTACCACGATCCAACAGTAACAAAGCAGCAGAGTCAACCACACAACTTGTTTGTGTTGAGTTGGGTTTCATGTCCTTCAATTGTTTCTCAGGGACTGCATGGGCTTCAGCCCCATCGTAAAACATGTCCCATATCTCTCTGACATACTCAAGAGGCTACTTACAATGGTCTCCTTGATAAGCTTTGACTGAAAAGAGGTAGCATTTGTTTCTGTAGTTGTGCGGCAACCCGCCATTTCCCCCTCAGACTGCTTATTAAAGTTCATTAAAAGTATTGGATCCCTTGGTACTGGACTGTATATGCAATAATACGCTCTGTGGTCAAATTTCTTCTTCAGGATAATGAAGGCCAGCATCTCCTCCAGAGCAGAGTTCAGCATGTAAGTCTGTTAAGAGGCATCTGCACACCACAAGTGCAGTTTTATCAGAATTGCAGGAAATGCCAAATAAGCAGCTGTTCACAGAGTAAAATATGTTGTCATTACTTAAGGCGTAACGTTCCTTTCCACATACCTTTGTTTCATTTCCATTATGTCTCATTTATTTGGCTGTGTTGAAAATGTTTTAAGTAATGTGAGGAAGTCTTTAAGTGGACTTGTCCAACTATATACGACAGCTTATTTGTCACAAAGTGGTTCTGCTTTGGTGTTTCTAGCCTGTCTGAGATATTTCCAGTCACGTGTGTCACTCCAGGGCCTCAGCCACTATATGCCACTCTGGACCAGAACCAGCCACACTGAGGTCTCACCTGGTCTCAGGCTTATTTATTCAGTTTCATCATTAACAAACTCTGCATGGCATCATTGCCGATAAAGGTTGCTTATTAGTCACGATGAAGTATCCCTCTAGAGGAACTGAAATGTCAGTTTGGCCAGTTATGGAAATTGTAATTGGATCAGGTCTCAGCTGTGACTCGTTCCGGTGGGAGACTCTGAGTGGCTGCTTAATGAAAATGTGTGAAATTTATGTCAGAGCTGACTTGCTTTTACTCTACTTATAGAAGTCACGTCATGTAATTAATATCACAGAATTAGGATGAGGGGACATTTCTGTAGATCTGACACAAAGTAAGGCCACAGTTTTTGTTTTAAAAGAGGTCGAAGTCTGGTTTGTTGGTTCTCTTTTCAAACTTTTAATCCACCAACCTTGTTGTTGTATTTTGAAAGGAATAATGGCCATGTATGGTATAGCTTTTTTGTGGTACTAGAGCTGCATCAATGTTTTGATGTTTGTATCAACAGTCAGTCATGTGTTTTATATATTGATTTATCTGCTACACACACGATAGCCTGACTTTGGTTCTCTGTTGGCTGTGATCTGGAAGTAGATATGCTTTTCAGTTTGAACAGGCTGTTATATAGGAAATGCCTGCATATCAGAATGATAACAGAAACACACAGTTGTTGTCATGAAACACATAATAATAATAATAATAATAGAATTTAGCACCTTTCACATAAATTAAATTCACAAAGTGCTTCACAAAATACAATCAAGCAATCAAGCAACAATAAAACATGCAATCAGTAAAAACAAAGGCAGACAAATAAAACAAAGCAACAAAAAGAAAGTAAATCATATAGCAAATACAGGCCAATGAGGCATCAAACAGAGACATACCAGGAAACAAGCACTGGACAATGTAGGGTGGAACAAAGACCATTTTGAAGAGATGGGTCTTCAGATGTGTCTAAAGAGACTGCAGACCGTAAAACTAATGGAATAGAGTTCCATAGTGTTGGAACCACTTCAAAGGCAGGATCACCTTTTGTTTTCAGTCTGGAGCGGGGACAGACAGTAGGTCCTGTTCTGATGGCCAGAGGGACCTACTGACAATATACACCGTTCAGCCAAAACATTAAAATCACTGACAGGTGAAGTGAACAACATTGATCATCTCGTTACAGTGCAATGTTCTGTGGGGATCCCTGGGTTCTGACATTCATGTGGTTTCCACCTGACATGCTCCACCTACCTAAACGCCATTGTAGACCAGGCATCCCCCGTCATGGCAACAGCACTCCTCAGTAGCTGTGGCCCCCCCAGCAGGACAATGCACCATGCCACACCACAAAAACTGCTCAGGAATGGTCCGAGGAACGTGACAAAGAGCTCAAGGTGTCGACCTGCCCTCCAAATTCCACAGATCCCCATCTGATCAGACATCTTTGGGACATGCTGGTACCCCACCTCACAACCCACAAGACTCAAAAGATCTGATGGTAACACCCCGATGCCAGACACCAAGGGACACCCTCCAGAGGTCCTGTGTCCATGCCTTAACAGGTCAGAGCTAAGTCCAGTCCAACGAGGACCCACCGTGGATCGGGGGTATCCCTCAAAGGTACGATCAGGTTGGTATCTTGGGTATTTGGAGGTCAAGTAGCATCCACGTGAATTCTAGGACCCATGGTTTCCCAGCAGACCATTGCATTGTAACAAGATGATCCATGTTATTCACTTCACCTGTCAGTGGTTTTAATGTTTTGGCTGATTGGTGTATGGATGGAAGAGATCACTGATGTATTCAGGTGTCTTACCGTGGGCGGCTCTACATGTGAGAACGAGTATCTTAAAGTGAATCCTGAACTTGATGGGAAGCCAGGTTAAAGAAACTAGAATGGGATTGAAGTGGCTTGACCTGTTGGACCTGGTAAAGCGTTCTGGATTATTTGAAGATGGTTCAGAGAAGATTTGTTTAGACAAGTAAAGAGGTAAGAAAGCATGGATAATCATCTCTAGCTCAGGACAGACCTGAGCTTTGCAATGCTTCTTAGCTGAATTTAACAGAAGTTTAGGTCAGTGATTTAACATGATGATCAAAATGCATGGCCTGATCAAAAATAACACCAAGATTCCTTAGATTTGACCGTATAGCTGACGAAAGGGACCCAATACTCTTTGAAGCAATTCAGTCCGAAGCAATTCAATCTGAAGCAATTATCAGAGCCTCTGTCTTGCCACATGCTGGACTTTGAATGATTTTAGGACGTTCTACATTTGATGCTTAACTAATATGTAATGTTTCAGTGTCATTTCTGGTTGAGTTGAGGAGTTACAGCACAAGACCCTGAACAGTCAGACTTCCACCTGCGTTGTGTTGGATCTGTGGAAAACTGGAGTCCAGTGAGTGATGCAAAAGAGCAATTCAGTGGGATTAACTTCAAGCAAAGGAATCGAGTGCTGCTGCTTCTGTGTGACAGGAGAAACTCCGATGGCTTAATAAAGTTCTGGACTAGTGGAAATGTTTGCATGTGGAAAAAGCGCGCACAGTGAAAAGTCTGATCAAATCTCTCTCCTCAGTTAAACTTCTGAGATTACTGAAGCGTAATGATTCTCCCGTATCCCTTTTCCTGAAGGAGGGAACGCTAATACAAACATCAACTCCTCAGCTTTTCCTACTTCACACAGCTGTGTGCCAGGAACACAAAGTAGCTCTGATTGGAAAGCATGACGTCATCGATAAACTCAACACAACAAACACTTTTGTTCTTCAACTGTGTTTATCTTCTTGTTCATTGTCTCTCTTTTGAGATCCAAGAGTTTTGACTGTCATGATATCAAATATAATGTAGAGCTCACAAGAAAATTGTTGTGTTTTTGGCCACCTGGACAGGCTCCTATGAAAAAAGAAATATTCCACTAACAATGAAATTCCTTCCCTTCTTGAATGCCTCGAACCCCTTTCAGCTGTAACTGTGTTGTTTTTCCAAAGACTTAAATATCAAGACTAATAACATCATGGACTAATAACCTGGCTGGTTCAGTGGGAGAGGAAAAGGTTGCACCGTGTTCCAGTTTTGACTTTAGAGTGCTTAGTGGAAAGTGAGTCTCCTACCTGCACACAGTAATGCCTCGCTTGGATTTGAAGACAGTGTAACCAGATAGTATGTGCGGCTTAGAGAAGAAAGCAGCGTGAGCCAGCTCAAAAGGTAGGGTCAGCTTTCAGGAATGCCATCGACGGAAAGTGGTTAGAGTTTTAAATTTAATGAAAAGTGTAGACACATACATGTACGTTTTAAATTTATAATGTGTGCGTAAAAAATGAAGGAAAAATGTTCAGGGACTGGCAAAGTATGATATGTGGTGAGGCTGTTAAACATTAATCATTCCAGACATTTTGTCATTATGGTGCTGTGTGTCTCGTAAAGACAAACACCCCGTAGAGTCGAGAGTCACTTTTTGGAGCAACTTGCTGCATACATTTGCATATGAATGAAGAAGCCTCCTTAATGCTTAATGTGGTACATGAAGACAAGTACGTTGGTATATAAATAGTTTCTAATTAATCCATTTATTGGCTTAATTAGAGAGCTCATTAGCATAGAAGGTTATGTTTAATATATCATTTCTGATTATGATGGGGCTTTAAAGGGATACTTCACCCAAAATATGATTTGAATCCATCGTATATCAATTACACACCCTGTTACGTTGAATTTGTGCAAATGAAAGGGGCCCTCATTCAGCAACAACAGAACTATGTCAGAACATCTGTTTATACACTCATACACAGCTTGTGTATAATCCAAGTCTCATTTTTCATGTCATATGCTCAGTCTTTGCAAACTAGAATGTAGAGGCTCATGCACACTAGTGGTGTAAGAAAATATTGATACGTTGAAATATCGCAATATTTCGTTTTGCAATACTGTATCGATTCTCAAAAGTACTATATCGGCATGTAATCAGTAGTTTTAATGCAAACATTTCTGGCAGTGATTATTTTGTGTGTTGTATTTAACCCTCCTACAGCTAGTTACCAGCAGTCACACGGCCATTTGACTATTCCACTCCACCGAAACAACAAGATCTCGTAAGTGTAAAAGCCTCGGCAAACTCTGGAATGACATACAAATGCAGATTACACTGTTCTTCTGTTCTGACAGCATAAACATAAACTGTTTACACAGATTATATGCGTAATAGCAGCATGGTGTGTTCTTTATACCATGAGTTTTCCATAAATTAGATTCTTTTGAAAAAAAAAAAAAAATCATTTATCGCTTTGCTTAAAGTATTGCAATATATCGCAATATATCAAATCGTTGCCTCTGTATCACTATGTATCGTATCCCTAGATTCTTGTCAATACACACCCTTGATGCACACCTTCATAACTTGTAGACAGGTGCGTAAGAGAAAATTGTCCATAGGTGTAGAGAGGAGATGACTGCAACAGTCTTTGAATGGCCTCACCTGAGCATGACATGATTGTGCCAAGTGGGACATGCTCCTAGATCAACATGCCACATTGCGTTCCTGGACCAGCATTGCAATCAACTATTGACAACAGCGCTCTGACATCATCAGTGTGCTGATGCCAGGGTTAGTGAGGAAGGCTATGCTAAGGAGTAAACTTGCCAATAAATGACAATATTAGCAAGTTAGTTTGAATGAACCAGGTAACCAGGCAGGCTATGCTTACGTTTAAGCTTACCGTAGCCCATTTAAAACTTGTGCGATCTGGGATCATTTTTTGTTGACCCAGGACCATCTTCATCATCTTCATCCGGCTGATCCAGGAACATCATTCCCATGTTCATTCTAGATAACTTGTTTACGCTGATCTTGGACCATCATTGTCATGTTGATCTCGAATAGACTTGCTTATGCTGATCCAGAACCATCACTGCTATCTTGATGTCGACATAAACATATTATCCAGAATCCACGTGGCAATGATGGTCCCTGATCAACAAACAAATTATTCAGGGTCAACATGACAGAGTGGTCCTGGATCAACATGAGCGCAAAAATCTTGCAATCTTGCAAAAATAAAAAAGAAAGGTAAGGTAAGGCAGTAAAGACAGAGGGAAATGTGTTAATCACACATATTTGCAATGGAAAAATTAGATTATCCGTACTCTGTGTTAGCAAACAATATTGTAGCCTATTGGCAAGCTTACATTAACAGCGTAGTCTACCTACTTAGCTTGCTTTAGTCTTTGTCTTAACAAAGACTAAAGCATTTATTATTTGCACAAATCAAGATCTGAAGACACAGTTGGTTTCACTCAATGGCCAGCTTGTTACAACTGTGGAAAATTTTAAACACCTTGGTACAGTTCTGGACTCCCATCTGAGCTTCTCTGGAAATAAGTAAGTAGAGATGTTCATAGCGACTCTATCTTCTCAAGAAACTCAGTGGCTTTGGTGTTAGTCAGCAGATATTAGAATCAGTGTACAAAACTATATTTGAGAGTGTTTGAACTTTTCACCTCTCTGTCTGGTACGGTCATCTTACCCGTACATCCAAGAATAAACTTTCTAGCATTGTAACGATGGCAAGTAAAGTACTTGGCAATCCACAAAAGCCCTTCACCCAACTCTTTACAGAGAGGATGAGGAAGAAAGTGAGTATCTTAGCAGATAGCTGCCACCCTCTCTTTAGCCAGCTTGAGCTCTTGATCTCCAGGAGGCGCCGTAGAGTCCCTCTTGCAAACTAAAAATGTATTTCATATGTCCTTCATCCCAAGTGCCATCCAAAGTGGCTGATGAGTTTTAAACCACAGGCAGACAATGAGCTGATGTGATGTAGTAAGTGTTTTGTAATGACTTGACTTATTGACTTGTCTGCTTTTTACAGTGTTGTCTTTTGTGTTGAGCCAAAGACAAATTTCCAGTCATGGTGGACAATTAAGACTTATTCTATTCCTGACAAATTAAACATTACATGGAGTGAGTAACTGATATACAAGCTGCTCACTATATGGGTTTGTTATAACTCTGCCTTTAATACTGAGCCATCAGTGTGTTCGTATGTCGGAGTGTGTCTGAAGCAGTCATAGCTAATGGCTCATATTAGCCATGGAGAAGTAGGAGGAGGCCTGAATAGCATTAATTTTCTGCCTATGTTGAGAAATGTCTGATAAACAGCTCTACTGCTACAAGTTGTCGGTAGGTTCAGCATTAGAGCATGTGCTTGGTGTGTAGCCTGTGAACGGTTGCGCGTGGCTCGTCAATGTTGATGATCAGTTCCCCGGGGCACTGAGTGGCTCGATGGGGCTGAAGGGCGCTGTGTCCTCTGGGATGGAGGGGTATAAATGCTGGAGCCTCTGGTCTCTGCTTCCTGCTGCCTGCTGGAGTGGGCATGAAGAGCAGTGTACGCAGGGGTAGAAAGAAGAGGCTTTACGAGCTGGTAAAAGGTACCACAGGTGAGGCACTGCAAGAGAGGAGGTGAGGCTCTGTGTAGACGGAGGGGTCGGGGTGAGTTTGTGATGCAGCTTGTATGATCCACTTTACTAAAGAAGGCAGCGATTGTGTTTTAATGTTGTTCCTGTTTATCCTGCAGTTGTGATGTTAGCAAGTGATTACATGTAATATTGGTGAAGACAATCAGCTCACTTTTTACACCAACATCAAGCAAAAAGTAGTGAACTGAGTGATAAAGTTTTTTAGCTTTTCTGCTCCGAAGCTGTCAAAGCTTTGCAATCGAACGTCTCTTCTATGTGGGTCACAGGATCCACCATGTTGGACATTGATCTCTGCGCTTTGATTGTGGCACAGGAAAGCAGGTCACTGATTTCCTAAACTGTCAAACTATCAATTTCTCCTCTGCCCTAAAGCTCTGGATCCCAGCATAATTAAAACTGTAGGCCATGGATGGAGGATGTAAAGCATGCAGAGGTGACAGAGAAGATTTTAGAGGATTACATGACAAGCTTTTTTAACTTTGGTTGAACAGTAATGGAGGGATATCAAACTTAAGATCATTTGTCAATCAAATGTTTTACTTTAAATTTGAAGGACGCTACAGTGGGGCTCTTAACCTGTGAGGGAATAAAGCAAATGGCGATGAATCCAGAGTGACGCTAAACTAGTGATGGGTGAAAACGAATTCATAATGTTGCAATGTAGTGCAGGCATTGACTGTACAGGCGAGGACCGATTACATCAGACTCGAGTTGAAACCTCCACCAGCCAAGGCACAGAGCATTCACATGCTTCTTAGGTAGTTGTTTTTTCCAACTTTGGTGCTTTAACTTGTCATGTGGAAACAAAATGGACGCAACAAAGATGATGTGTTGTATGTATAAGGAAATAGATCAGATGAGCCATGAAATATGAGGAACTCATTTTTCAGATTATTCCAACTGCACATGAATGCAGCACAAAGCTGTGGAGATAACTGGGATGTCTGCTACTTGCCCTTCAAAGTTGGTCAGTGACATTTCTTTAAAAGCGTACTGACCCACATACAAGTGGGAAGCTGAATCAGTGAATCAAAATGGATATTTAATCTTTATGTAAACTTATACATGATGGCTGGTAATGCATTGAAGAGAGGTTTTGTGTGGCAGGCAGCACTAGCTGTTGAACTTACATGTACTTTAACAGAGTGTCATAGAGGAACTTGACAGGTTTGATACATCTACACGTGTCAACTTGAACAAATGGAAACTGTAAAAAGGATCAGTCCGCCCATCACTACTGTAAACATGAATGAAATCTTTGGGCAGAAACGTGACTCTGTGTATTTTACTTTGCTGTTCATCAAACATTCAGTGACTCCCTGCATTATGTAACTGCGGCTGGCAGATAATCGTATCTGCTGGCACTGCTGACATTAGCTGGACCGGTGCATTTTCGTCGGTGCCTGAAACACTGAGCAGAGCGATATCACAAGAACTAATAACATTAGGCAGCATTGTAATGGCAAGAGGCCAGATTGGACCAGCTTTGTACTGGAAGACTGTGGAAACAACCGCCCTCAGAATGCCATTATGCATCGCTCAGTCATCTCTCTGCTTGCTGGTATCTGCTCTGCAATCATACCATTTCCTGTGGTAAATGGTATGTTGTTGTTTCAGATGTCGTTACATTGGCTTTATTTAATCATTTGATTTTTTTTTTTCATCCTCCCTCTTGTCTTCATCTTTGTTGCCTGAACACCTTCACTCCTTTTGTCATATCGCTCCCGGCTCTTGAACCTCGTGCACCTAATTCTCTAATGGCCAACTCTTTGCTCCTTCCTCTCCCGACATCACCCTCACTGTTCTTTACCCCCATAAACCTCTCCACATGTGTGCTCCCTTCTGGTTGGAGATTGCAGAGTGCACTGTAGCCCCAGTTGCAATGGAGGACAGTGACCATGAGGCTCACTCTTCGTCAGACGAGCAGGACTCCTGCCCTGCCTCCCCTAATCACAGCAGGGAGCATAATGATGAACAGGTACCACTAACACCACCCAAACCCCCCTGAACTTCCTATTTGATTCCCCTTCTAGTGGAAGTCTTTGACTGATTTGATCCATTTAACTTTACCTGATCAGGGTTCCCGCAGATCCTTAAAAAGTCTGAGAAGGCATTGACATCATTAATGTAAAAAAATAAGGCCTTGATCCAAATGGAAATGTCTCAAATAATTTCTTTTAAGGCATAAAAATGCCAAGACATGGGAAGTAGGATTCATCTTTTCTTCACGTTGCATTGTAAAATCTAACATCTATTTTTGTTAAATAATTTACCAAACACCTCTCACATTGATGTCACCAGCTCTGGAAAGCAGAACACTCATATTTTGTTTCTGGCAGTGATGCTCAGAGGTTCCACTGTACAAATTCAACAAAACAGGCTTTTTAATTAAGATTTTTACAGCATGGCTGAAATGAGTACAAGACAATACTTACAAAGCTTGGTGTATTTTATGCAAATTTTTTCAAACTCAGCATGATGGGAATCAAAGCAGTGGATTTCCACTTGCAGAGTGAGAAACACCAAGAAAAACCGCCAACAGTTGTGTCCCAGTGCTGCTCTACCCTTGTCTCTGCCATGTTTAAAAAAAATTTCAAACATTTGAAGTTAGGGCTGTCAAGCGTTTAAAAAAATTTTGGACACCATTGTCCCCTGTCTTCTACCACCAAAACTGGTCTGCAGTCCATTTCAATCCATTTTCTAAGTCGGTCACAGGTAGACTTACTCATTTTGCGTCTGAACACCTGGTCAAGTGTGGCTTGATGAGGCTGGCTGCTAGCGCTAGTATCACAGCATCAGAGGCTGTTTTAGCTCGGGCCTCCAGGTTTGCCAATAAATACTTTGCGTTGAGGTGATACTTCAAGCTTTCAGACGCCACAGAAACAAGTGCTCCTATCAACACTTCCATCTGGGCATTTTTTAAATGTAAATGTTCCATTCACGGGGCCAAGCAGCATCGTCTCATCTGCCTCCATCATGTGACAAAGCCACCGTGGCCTTCAATGACACACCAGGTCAAAGGGCACCACAGAGCACGATTAGCAGCGTTAATTTTTTCAGTGATTAATTAATTGAAATGAACGCATTATTTTGACAGCCCTATTTGAAGTAGATCATCTAACTTTTTAGTGGACCAAAAAGTCACGTTTTATTTTGCAATGAACATTTGGGCAACATTTTTCCCTAACCTTAAATAATTTATGTACGTTTTTTAATGCGACCAACATTACATTAAAAAAAAAGGGCTTTGAAAGTCTTCTAATCTAACTTGCCTAAAGCTGTGGGAACCCTGCTTGGTTAGCATCAAGAAGAAGCAATAATGTAAATAGGTTTTTTTCATACAGACCAAAAGTTGCATCTTCACGTGTCCTGTCCCAGCAGCTCACACTACTTTTACCCCTCAGCTAATGCATAGTGCATAAACATGACACGAGTGCAGAGTCACAGTATGGGCTTACAGCTGGATTTAAATGGCCTCATTGCTTTCTGAGGGCCACTACATTATTTATCTTTGTGCTTGCAGAGCAGGGAGACTTTAGTTTGTGGTAACTGGAGTCCAGAATGTACAGCAGCCTACACTTCTGCTGTGTATCCTCTTACAAAGAAAAGCTCCACTTTGTTTTTAGCTTTGTGATGGTGCAATTGGCAATCCAAGAGTGAAGAATAAATGTATGTGCCCCTAAAGTCATGAGTTGTCCTTGACCTCTTATAACAACCATAAAGATGCCTTTTGCTTCACATTAGCTCTGCAAAATTTATGAAGTGGTCAGGAAATTTATAATCTGTAACGTAGGAAAACCTCTCTCTGCTTCCAGGAATGTACAGCTAAAAGTTTGCCCAAGTATTACAGCTCATCCAGTGTTAGTTTTATAGTAATGAAATCACACACAGATCCCCTGAGATATATGGCTGGTATTATTGTTCATCTCTAACATCCAATCCGTCCTTGTTAATGATGATAGAAAGTGATTACCCGCTGAATTATCCCCTGCATGTTGCCTAGTTTTCATCACCAGAAAATACTGCAACCGTTTCTAAATGTGTGCATTTTCCACCCCCTGGATCTCCTCCCCCTCCACATCAACACCGGACCTTTCCTCTACCCATCTTTGCCTCCGCCTTCTATTTTCTTTCCACCCGTTCCTCTGCACCGCCTCATCCACCCCCTTGAATCGTGGCGTCCCTCTCTAGCACTCAAGCCATTCAGACGACTCAGAGGTGGAGAACATTATGCAAGACCCTCACCACCAAGGAGGGCACAGCCACCACCACCACCACCATGACCATGACCACAAGCACCACCCCCACCCCCACGACACTGAGCCTCATGAAGCAGACAGGGGAGCTGAGGGCGAAGACCGCCCCCACACCCCATCATTTTTGCGTCCTCCCGTGGCGGGCAGGGCGCAGTCGGATTCAGGTTCAGAGCCCAGTTTACCGCAGAGCAGAAGTGTGGAGTTTGACTTGCCGTGCCCTGTCAGTCCCACCAGGCCCAGGAGTCCCTGGGGTCGGTTTGACCCATACAGCAATAATGAGGTAACACAGGGAGGGACGACAGAGAAGATGAGCACCATCTGTGTGGTTTAGCTCTGCTGTCAGGGCGATGCTGCTGTGTGCTGTCATGTGTTCATCTTCAGACTGATGAATGCAGTTCATGGGATGTATAGAAGTCCAATGTGTTGCTTTGTGTGATTAGAAATAGGTTGAATTTTGGTGGATCAGGTTATGATTTGGGCTCTGTGATGGTAGCAATGCTTTTCACTTGTCTTGTGTTGTTGACTTTATTTAGGTGTCAAACCTTTGTCGGAAAGTTGATGTGATTTTAACATGGACTGATAACAATGTTGTTATTTTTGGGTAATGTGTGCTTCCCTGATGTATTATTTAATCTTTCTGTTTATTTTTTTAGGACCAGGACAAGGAATACGTGGGTTTTGCGACACTGCCAAACCAGGTGCACCGCAAGTCAGTGAAGAAGGGATTTGACTTCACGCTCATGGTAGCAGGTAAATCCTTGTTTGGACATTAGCAGACATTCATTCCTAAGCCCACCTCTTACTTTGAAGAGACTGCCAATTATAAAGTCTTAAACCTCGCTCTTTTCATCTTTGTTGCTCTTTGTTTGAAGGCGAGTCTGGCCTGGGAAAGTCCACCCTGGTCAACAGCCTCTTTCTCACAGATCTTTACAAAGATAGGAAGCTGCTCAATGCTGAAGGTGAGGACGCCTCAGAGTTTGTTTTGTTTGTCTGTTTTCTTTTATAAACATTTGTCCTTCAATATGCCACGGCTGATTTTAAGAACAGTGGTCTGTCTGTGTCCTTTCCCCAGAGCGAATCACACAAACAGTAGAAATCACCAAACACACAGTGGATATAGAAGAGAAAGGTGTCAAACTGAAGCTCACCATCGTGGACACCCCTGGGTTTGGGGATGCTGTAAACAACACTGAATGGTAAATGTCAAACATCTTTGATTAAAGACGTATTTCACTGCTAGAAAGAGGGTCATTACATGCAGCTCTATTCAGTAGAAAGACACAAATACTTTTGAAAAAGGTGCTATATGACCAGAGGACAGAGAAAAAGGGTTGTGTGGGCACTGTGCTGCACCAAACTGATAAACTCTCCCACTGGTAAATGACATACTGTGCGCTCCAATCCCCATACTACCATACTGTATAGTATGCCAGGGAATGATTTAGTATGTCTTAGTACATAGTATGTCAAATGCCAGGATGTTCTCCTGCATCCGATCCAATTTTGCAGTATGCAAGCCAGCATGCTCTTCTGGCTACTCTGACCCACTCCAGCTCTCCAGGTTGACCTCTGCTTCTAGTGAGCTCGTTTGTTATATCTCCATGGTAACAGATATTTGCGTAAGATGGTCAATGTTCAGGCCATAATGTTATGAGACAGTATGTCCCGATTGTGTGCATACTGCATGCATCAGTACGAACTTTTTAAGGGCAGCTGCAGTACCTACTATAAGTAAATAGAAGAAGTCTGTGATTCAGAACGCACCCATAATGCAAGCTTGACTGTTTTGACACAGGAAACAATATGGCGGCCAGCTGGTAACTAACAATCTTGAATTACAGTTAAAAAGTTAAAATATGTCTCTGAAAATATTTGAGGCAAGAAAAGGGTAACACAGTAACCAAATCTTGGTTCATATTTGATCAGCGCAGCTTAGTTTTATCATTTGATCTCAGTTTTTACAATATAGAAAATAGTATGGTGCCCACTTCCTGTTCACATATTCTCATATTACAGGTAAACGGTGCACTAAAATATGTTTCTGAAGACATTTTAGGTGAGAAATAGACAATACGGTAACAGAATCTTGGTTTATATTTGATCAACACTGCCTAGTTTTATAGTTTGAAGTGGTGAGCATACAAAAAATACAGAAGGACAGTCCGTAGTTTGAGCAACAGCCCTACAACCAACTCAAACCTGGTGGATGATGCATTTGAGGTGGGAGATAAGCAGGGAAATCTGGGCACTGGTAAGATGGAGAGAAGTTTACCACAGTTCATTTACACATACTGCCCACATTGTTATGATACAAAGCTGGTTGAAAACAGGCAAAGTATTCCTTCCTGAAACTCCAAAATGACTCCATTCACAGATCACAGCTGGATAACTTCATTTTAGTTCTGTGTTATAAAAGTCTTGTGCCGTACTTCGTCTGTTGCCTCAGAGACTGAATGTCCCCTTGTGTTTCTGCTCTAGCTGGAAGTCAGTGGCTGACTACATCGACCAGCAGTTTGAGCAGTACTTCAGGGACGAGAGTGGCCTCAACCGCAAGAACATCCAGGACAACCGTGTACACTGCTGCCTCTATTTCATCTCACCCTTTGGCCATGGGTATGACAGATTCTCAGTGCTCTCTTAGGGATTAGTTAACCTTCTTTCTTTCTTTTATCACCACTAATTATGGAGAATATTTACCAGTTTTTCCTGCAGTATGTGATGTCTGCTAACATTTGCATCCAACCTGTGACTGCCTTTACTTTCCCTAAATGGCGTAGTATATCACAACATTTCTGCATGCTCATACACAGCTTTTCCCTGCACACACACAACCACCTGAGTAATTGAGATTTATCACAAATGTCTAGCGCTCCAGTATTTACTTTCAGCACATTCAGCCCCATAAATTGTTAATACAGGAGGCTCTTGCCCGGAGTTAAAGCAGTTCTCGGCTGCCTTCAGGTGAATTTACATCTAGTGCAGAGCTCTCTCTCTAATCAATTGTTTGTGCTGATGTGGTGCTTTTTGCTGCAGTTGTGCACATGTACCGTTCCACATCACTGCGCTCATTAAAGAACAAACATGCTGTAGACCTCAAGTAATGCTGCAGTACATTTTATAAGTCACAGAGATGGAGGAACTGCTCCCTCTGGTGATGAGCTTCAGACATGACTCATCAGACACCAAGAGGTCACTTGGAGAGCAAACCTCTGCCACAGCTGACTGACCAGTGACTTCGTCTTACGTCTTACATTTAAATCAGTGTCTTCAGGCTGCCAACAAACAACTACAGTCAGGCTAAAAACAGGTTTACTGGTAGATGAAGTGATACATTTTTAGCTTTCTTTATAAAATATTTAGCGTACTGGCTTTACTGATATCTATAGGTAGTGTGTTCCATAGCTTTGGAGCATAACTAGCAACAGCCACATCCCTGATTTTTCTTTTGGCTGTTGCTGTGAACCTCCGATAAACCAGCAGCAGATGATCGCAGTGTTCTTGAAGGCAAATAGTTAACAAGGGAGTTAGCAATGTAGCCTGGTCTGAACCAATTTAGGCTTTGTCCTGTATATAAGGAGGAGGACCCTAAAAACAGTTTCTAAGTGTTGCGGGATCGAGTGCAGAGCATCTGAAACTGAGCTGATGTGCTCTCTCCTCTTGGTTGTGGTTAATAGGCGAGCTGCAGAGTTTTGAGTGTCATGAATATTTTGTCCAGCAGCAATCAAAGTTCAATTTAGGACTAGATGTCACAATCCCTGATGCACACACTTGAAACTATGAGTGGAAGTGAGAGTGCCGTCTGGGGGTCAGAGTGGGAGCCAAAGGGTTACATGGATAGAAAAGTAGGAAAGAGCAAAGGGTAGATAGAAAAGTAAGAAGGAGCATAGGGAAGGCAGAGCCAAGGAGAGATGTCTGTGGGGACTGAACTCTCACCCAGCGGACTGAGCTGTACACTCTGCCTCCCCCTACTCCCTCATTTTGATGAGGGGGGAATGAAGAAGAAACTAACAGGAGAAAAATATACAGCTGTACCTAACTTTAATCAAGATGGAGTTTAACTAGTCAATTGGTGTTGCACATACTTAGAGTTGGAGACATGCTTGGGGAGGGCGTGGGAGCTTAAGGAGGGTAATCATCGTGGTCATCAGGTAGGTACCCTCCTTCACTGGTGTTTCGATGGTAGACCCACGACACCTTCAGAGGACTCCTCTGCTTTCACTCTCCCGAAATCTGCTGTTGTTGGTGGCAGCTCAGGGCCCAAGTGGTGTCTCTCCTTTTAATTCATAGCCACTGGCTTGCCTGTTCAGCTGCACCAAAGAGGGCTTTGATGGCCTGACATTGGACTCGGCCCTAAATTCCCATTTCTTAAAGCAGCCTGGTGGTTGACAGGCTGTTTAAAGCGGCTGCTGGGCATCCAACAATAAAAGAGACTGCACAAACAGGCTGCATACATAACAACCTCAAAAAAGATCTGAAACAAACATCGGCATATTTCATATCACAAGATATAATGCCATTTCATGTTGAAAAGCCTGGCTTTTTAAGATTGTGTGATTGGTCCAACAAAAAGATTTGGTTAAAGACATGTTTTTTTGATGGTTAAGACTTTCAGACCAATTCCAGGAAGTTCTTGATGGCTGTTGTCAGAACAGGAAAACAGAGAATCAACTGGCAAAATAAAATGAGCTGAGGAGGCACATGGGTAGAGAAGGAAAACAAATGTTTAATTGACATTTGGTCTGACAGTTTTATCAAGAGTCAGCTGGAAAGAAAAGCTCACAAAAATTTAGACACTTTTCAGTAATTTTCTGAGAGGATACCAGAGGATAGCAGAGGATAGCAGAGCAAAGTCTACAAACCAATCAATTGCAAATATCGGAAAACACAGCTAACGGAGGTGATGACAACAGGACATAGGCATGACATGTAGAGTTAATTAGTGCGCTGCATAATTGCAACGTGAAACCAAAACTAACCAGTGTAACAGAAATATGAATGATGGTGATTCCAATATGTTTTAGTGCCATTCGGAGATTTTAAAGCATATTATAATAATTATCAGGATAACATTGTGAATCACAGTTATTCTGGCCAGGATAAATATTGACGTGAATTTTTTATTTCGTCCTTTGCCTAATTGTATCTCAATGTACTTAATATGCACGGATGTTTCCTGTGTCTTGTAGCCTCCGGCCTTTGGACGTGGAATTTATGAAAGCTCTTCACGAGAAGGTTAACATCGTCCCCATCTTGGCCAAAGCAGACACACTCACCCCCAGTGAGGTCAAGAAAAAGAAAATCAAGGCAAGGCTCATCTCCGTCAATAAACTGTTGATATGTTCACGTGTTTCAGCTCCTAAATGAGACTGTGATTACATACATGCTATTTCTCCGTCATTTGTTTGGCTGCAGATCCGAGAGGAGATTGAGCAGTACGGTATCAAAATATACCAGTTCCCCGACTGTGACTCAGATGAAGATGAGGACTTTAAGCAGCAGGACCTTCAGCTGAAGGTAAGAGACCGAGCCGTCTGGTGTCTTTTCTTTCTGCTCCTTCTTTCCAGTTTCTTTCTTACAGTTTGGCATTTGCAGGCTGCAGCACTACACTTTTGTTGTCATGTGCAAAACTGGATGCACACATGGATCATTCAATTATCAAGAATTCACGGCACAAATAGCAAATATATCATCATATGTTTAATTATTATTTTTAGAAGAATTTAAAGTTTCATACACTTTTTTGTCCTGATCACATGAAAGAAGATTTTCCAATTAACAAAGTGTAGTGATGTAAAATGAATGTACAGCCCATATAACACAAGGCCTTGGCAAAACTAACCACACTCTTGATGACTCAACCATTTTTTGCTCTGCTGGCATCATAAGCTGGCAGCGAGGACGCAGTAAGTGTGCCATTATATATCTCTTTGCTTCTGTCCTTGAGTAGCCACTGATAAGAGCACTGCGTTAACTGCAGCAGATACGTGACTAATGGGAATGAAAATGGGAGAACTGGAACAATGTATGAGAAGTTATGATTCATTTAATAAAAGTATGGAGGGTAGCTTTAGATGAGCGTAAGCAGAAATGAGAAAGAAAGGCATCACAGCACTGCGGAGGCAAATGTGGAAAGATAGCAACATAATTAACACATCTGCACTGTACCACTCACTGGTCACACCTTAACTCATCCACACCCTCCCCTAACACATATCTTTGACACCTTGTTATAATTTACGGTCCTTTTCTGTTCTCCCAACAAGGAAAGCATTCCCTTTGCAGTGATCGGCAGCAACACGGTGGTGGAGGCCAAAGGGAAGAGGGTGCGAGGCCGTCTGTACCCCTGGGGCATCGTAGAGGGTAGGCGTGTTCTCCAACTTCATCACGAGTTAAAGAGTGACTTTGGTATTTTGGTATTTTCCCATGTTCTTGTGTCTGAGTGTGACTAATGGAGACAGCTATTTTTGAAATAGGTCCAGTATTGAGCGAGACTGCTGCAGCCGGGAAACAAGCTTCAATGTAATCTCTCAGGGCAATATTGCACCGTCAGTTTATGTCAACTAAAAGTGCTTGTTTTTGACAACTTTATGGAAAGTATCCCAACAGAGATAGACCTTTTGATTGAGAGTAAGAGTAAAGAGTAAAATTTGTTTAACTAGAAACAGACCTAAATTCACTATTGTCAAACTCACCAGAGTCCATTTAAATAAACAGTAATTTTATCATCATAAAACACACTTTATTCAGAGTTGATGGAAAAAAAATCCAAAGTTCCAGCCAAAGTATGGAGGACATGCCAGCTCCCTAAAGCTGTCATGCCAAAACACCCCCAAAAATGGTTTCTGTCATTTTAGTAGTTCATATGACACTTGTGTATGTTGATAAGTTTGGTCATAACAGGTAATTTGATGTCAAAAAGATTAGATAGATTTATGTCATGATTGACAGCTGTGTGTGCCAATTGGTATGCTTGCTATCGGTGACGCTGCATGCTATTAGTCAGGTGTATCGGAGGCAACTCAATACCAGCAGAGATCACTACTTAGAATCAGAATTTCGAATTTATTTCAGTCTGCAAATAGAAATAAGAACATCATGTATTAATCTACAAATTCATGTAAATAAAGCCACAGCCTCTCACAGAAAATGGCATATAGTTAAATAGTACAGTGCAAACATTACAATAAGGTAATTTAACATGACCTGGGCACGTCTGCAGTCCGAAAAAGGTGTAGGCTAAAGCTACAGCTTATAACACCTACCCTTTTAACAGCATATTATATGTAGCAGATAACAACAAAACGAACCAACTGCACTCTGGCTCGAAATGGCGTCACCAGTGCAACATGGTAGCGGAAATGGAGACGTGTCATCCTTCTTTATATACAGTCTATGGTTCCAACAATCACCAACTCTGATTTGGTTGAAATAAACCTTTATTTCACCCAGTTAGGCATGGTTGGTTTGGCGATAGCGATTTTGGGGCTGTTTCTGGTTAAACAAAAATGATCTTACACTTAAACAATAAGGTCGACCTCTGTAGTGATCCTTTCCATAATGTTGTCAGACACTTGGAGTAACAATCTGAGCCTGTCAGTGGCAAAACAAGTACTTCCAGTGGGCGTACATTGATGCTTCACAAATGCCCTGAGTGGTTACATTGCAGCCTGTGTCTCTGCTGCCAGCTACAGCCCTCTCACTCAATACTCGACCAACTTCAAAAACTGTTGTTCCCATTAGTCACTTAAACACAAAGACATTAGAAAATATGGTCCAGGTTGAAAAATACCTAAGTAACCCTACAGTTAAAGAATGTAAAACAACTCTTTAAAGATGCTGCGTATATATTGTATTGACTTGGATACAGTAAAAGTTGTGTATGTTCTCATTGATCCGTTGCCTACATGATTCACTTCAGTTCATGAATCAGCTGTTTTCTGACAAATGCTAAATGTACTGGTGAAACTGATCCTCACACTCTGGTTTGCAGTGGAGAACTCTGCACACTGTGACTTCGTGAAGCTGAGGAACATGCTCGTTCGCACACATATGCAAGACCTGAAGGACGTGACCCGGGAGACTCACTACGAGAACTACAGAGCCCACTGCATCCAGAGCATGACCCGCATGGTTGTGAAGGAACGCAACCGCAAGTATGCTAACACTGAAGCAAGCAGGTAGACCTGAAGCGTAGAAGTACTATTAGACATTGTAATGTCAAGAGATAAGAAATTTAGAAAACAGAGACATTTAAAGAACACATTTTTGAAGAGAAATCAGTTGAAAATAATTTAAACATTTTTTATGTTTTTTATATTGCCATAGTCTGACAGAAACACAATATGTTTGTCTGCTGCCTAAAGTTTTCATGTTCAGTGTCTTTTACAGATCCTTAGAGCCACGTGTAATGCAGTTAAATCCCTCAGTTACTACCATTAGCCAGTGACATGTCAGGTCCACATACACAAAGCATTTTAATCTCACATTTTGTGATACAAAGACTGTGATCATTTTTCCCAAAACAATCTTTAAACATTAACTGTTGAACTTCTCTGCAGTAAACTAACCAGGGAGAGCGGCACAGACTTCCCCATCCCCGCTGTGCCCGGAGTGTCAGACGCCGAGACAGAAAAGCTCATCCGAGAGAAAGACGAGGAGGTACAGCATGTCGACCAACCGCCGGACTCACACCACCAACACGATCATGAGTCCGAACATACTCCTGCCCACCATGAGCACTCAGACCCTCAGCCCAACGCAGAGACACATTTACATCTCAGAGAAATGCCTGATGAAGCCCTCTGAGTGTTGTTAGCTCACAGATTCTGTTTGTCCACACACTTTCTTTGAAGCATATGTTTTCTGAAGCTGACGATGAGTAGCCTCAAAAACATGAATTTGTGTGATTCTGCATTCAGACCCTGATTCCCTCTCCTCACAAGTCCTTTGGACCTTTGAACTGTGGGCAGGAAAATGTTTCATAATCCCACTTCAGTCGCTGCTTTTAACCCTGCGTTGGTAAAAACCTGCTCCATGGCAGGTTTTACACTGTCAGAGTGGTGCAAACACTTACACAAAGTATTAATAATGTTAGAATTCAACAATGATTTTAATTCCCCTGCAATTGTATTCAAGGGCTAAATCAAATTAGCATGAAATATGATATAAATTGTTTTCTGGCATTGTTAGAGTAAATATAATTCCTTTTAGGCTGCTAATATTTAAATTCTTCACAGTCCAGTCACTGAGCAGATGTACATAACTGTACATGGTGTTCATTATAAACGGTTATCATCTGTTCATGGTGAATAATAATAATAAGACGTTATCCTCCCCGTTTCTTTCCCCTTCTCCAGTAAATCTATTTAATTCACTAAATAAAGACATCATTTCTCCTCAGTTGTTTTTATTTTTGTTTTTGTTTAACCATCTTTGGTAAGAGAAGAGAATTCCCACACACTCTCCTGTTACTTGCATTTTTTTTTTTTTTGCTTGTTTTCAACAGCATAACAACTGTAATACATTCAGAGTGGAATACCAAAATACAACAACTTGCCTGTTGTCCATTTTTAACCCCCCTCTCCCCCGACTTGCAATAAAGTTTAATGAAATACTAGTTTCAGTCATTAGAGCTCCATCAGGTGAAGTGACCTGAAGAAGGTCAAAGGAGCATGTGTATTGAAATAAACGTCATTGCAAGTAATAGGACAGTGTGCAGGAATTCTCTTCTCTTACCTATGGACATTTTCCTCATGCACACCTGTCTATAAGTTATTGAAGGTGTGCATGGGCCTCCACATTCTAGTGTAACCAACATTAAAATGTGGTGAAACATGATAATAGAGCTGCGACGATCAGTCATTTAATTGATTCATAGGAAACTGTTTGTCGTTATTCAAGCAAAAAAAGCAAAATATTTCATGTGTCCAGCTTCTCACATGTGAGTCTGTTGCGTTTATCCTCTTACATTATATGCTGATAGCAGTTCCCTGCAGTTGTTCAGCACAGGTCACGTGATCTAGAAAGAAACTCACTGATCCCTGAGTGTTATCAATTTGTTGTATGTGCAGTCATGTGTAAATAATCAGCTTGTATAAAGCAGCTGCATTACCATGAATGCAACAGTAGACATGTAAACTCTGGTACTAACGCTCATCTCATCTCTCCCCACAGTTGCGGCGGATGCAGGAGATGCTGCAGAGGATCCAGGATCAAATGCACACTCAGAAAGACGGCTATTAACACAGGACAGCACCGTGTACATGCATCTCTGTAACGGGGATAAACAAAATTCAAATAAAGAAAAACCACCTAGGAAACCTTTACTCCTCCTCTAGAACATTGGCATCCTGACGTGTCCACCCAACCACCGCTCAACCTCATCAACAGCACGTTACACTTGGATCAGGGACCTGCGCGGAGGTGGTAAGATGTTCTGACATTTGCAGCTTCCCTTTATCCTCTCTGACATTATGGCACCACTGCTGCGACACACTCGACCCTCCACTTTACTGTCTTCTGTTCTGTCGTAACTTTAATTAAAAAAAGATGTGTTTGAATGAGCTGTCATGGTAAGAAGGGTGGAATCGCAGCGATCTGATTTCTCCAAATATCTGAACTTTATGTAGCCACATGATCACAGGGTTGTTTTATTTTTTACATGAGGTCTGATAGGAGGTTTACATGTGGTGACCTGCTCAGATTTTTTTAAGCACACTTTTCTGGTGCAAGTGTTTATTTTTATTATCTCTATAGGTCAACATGCATACTGTAATAATTTAATTTTCTATAATTCACTCATAAACCTTTGTTCTACTGTTTATCATATTGTATGTGTTCCTGGTTTTAATTTAAACGACACTGCTTGACTTCATGTACGGATGATTGTTTTATATAGATTTCCTGTCAGCTGAGGTTACTGCAGGTTCATTTGGTTTAATCTTAAAGGGGAACTTCACTCATTTTTAAAATCATACATGTCATTTCTGTGGTCTAAGACAGTCCAAAATGGTAAATATGAACAACTGTGATGCAATTTGTGATGTCATCAAGTGTAAAGTCTGGAGGTGCTCTATAGACAATGAATTGGGAGCCACGGCGTCCAGATTTCTCCTTAGTCATTAATTCAAGGGCCACACAGTTTAATACATTCAGTATCATACTTGTGTTTGGCCATGTCATCAAGCTAGTTTGCTGTCTCTGTCAAGTAGCAGTCTGTAGGTCACTCACTCTACAGCAGGAAGCTGCACTTCAAAATAAAAGCTCTGTGCCAGAAATTCACTGTACTATAATCCAAAGTGTGCTTTTTACAAACTTGACATGTTTGGAGACACTTGCGGCCCATTCTGAATGGAACCACGACCCACCAGTTTGGAACCACTGTTCATTGAGCACTGAGCATCCAGGGTAGTGTTCTGAGTATAGACCGAATCACAATATTTGTTTTCCTATCTTATGGGGTTGAAAACCATTGCGTCACATATATAAAACCAAACAGCAATGAGCAAACGCTGCCTCACTTGGTTAGCTTCTAGTCACCTAAATTTATATCAGTCAAGGTGTGCACAGTATTTAGAGTATTGTTACCACTTGAACTTGCTGTCAGACAGCCATTTCTGACATGAAACTGACGCCATTGTCTCAAATACACCAGACTCCATTAAAAAAAAGTCATTTTGCAGTTAGTGTGTAAGACAAAGCAGTAAAACTATTCCAAATTTAGCATACACGTAAGCTGATACTGATATTTTTGGTGGCTAAAATAAATTTTGCTGCAGCGTCTGCGCACAGCAGTATATTGCTTAGTTTCTGTGCCACTAAAGATGCTAGCAAAGCAACACAGTACATAAAATAAGCACAGCAGAAACGTCAGGTCGGACCAACATGTCAAACTATCTTTGAACATTATAGTTATTGGCTGAAAATGACAAGAGAAAGAAAAAGTTTCAAATTTCACATACCGTAAAACTTCGATTAATAGCCTGGGCTATTATTTTCTTAAATCACTCAACAGGCCTCTATATGAGACAGGCTTTTAATTCCTTTCACACAAAGCTGCTGCGCTGCAAAGAGATGTCGATGCTGATTGAAACCAGTGTGAATATTACTTGTTTAAAATTTTGGTTTCTGTAACATATCAATTATGAAGAAGTTACCACTTTTTTTGCGTCACTCTTGTCTTCTTTACCAGGTCGGTAAATCTGAATGAATTATTCTCTGGTGCTCATGGTTTCAGTAAATTGAACTGAACGATTGAATTGTAGAGAACCTTACAAAGCTAACAATATGTAGCATCTTCATATTGAAGATGCAACATATTGTAGCATCTTCATATTGAAAAAAGTTTAAACATTTATATTTGTATGCACGATCTATGTAGCTAAATAACGTTAGCTTTAGCAGCTAGCAAACAACCTGGTTTTATACACGCAAAGAAGTTTTATAAAACACGGCAACCAGACCAGGCTTCTAATTGAGACAGGCCTTTATTTGTCAAACTGTGCAGCCACGACAGGCTAGTAAAAGAGACTGGGGGTTTGACTGGGACTAGGCTTTTATTTGAAGTCTTACTGGAGCTCCGCAACTCAAATCAGTTTCCAGTTGTCTACCCAGAATTAATGGTTGTTGTTGTTAGCAGGACGAGGTGCTCAAGATATTTCGGTCTATATAGGTACATTCTCTGTTTCAGACCTTGTTATAAAGAAGTAAACAAACATTCTGTGGGTCCACAAAATCAGTCTCCTATTCATGTCTGTGGAGCAGCTCCTGTATACTTGATTACATCACAGTCTTAGACGTATTTAACACGTAATATTGATTAAACTTTCCTAGACCACTGAAATAACATATGGGAATTCTGAATATATGTGGTGTTCCCCTTTAATGCGAGGGTTCATTTAAATTTTGTTTTACTAGTGTCTGCATGTTTATCGTACAGTAGTTGCCACCTCTGCTGCCTGACAGCATGGATGTTCGTGGCTCCGCTCAGTGTTGGCCAGTCTTAACTCACTGCAGTGCTTATTGCCATATCAACATTTAAAATAATCCAACTTTTTACATAACAAAGGAGTCGTTATTATTTGGAGAATCCCCCCAAAGTCAGTTTATCTCATGAAAAAAACACCAACAGTTCTCATGCGAGAGCTGGTGACACCTGTTACATGTTAGAGATGTTTCGGACTTTGATAAGACAAGACCCTTGATTTGCATGAGGTGAGTGTCCGAGGGAAGGGTCGCATCAAAGGCCATGCAGTGTATTTATTTTTGCATGTGTTGTGTGAAGGTTTCTCAGATTGCAGATCAGTTTAGTGATCGTAAAGGTATTTATGGGCAATGAAAATATGTAGCTACTAAATTGTTTGGGGGAAATATGTTGACAAGAGGTGGATTTTATTTTTAATGTTTTGGTTGGTTATAATTATGTCCTCGGTTCAAGGGAACCCACATGTTGGATGTGTTAACCTTAATGTTTATCTTGTAACCAAAGCCAACAATGAAAAACTTAATTTTATGATTTTCCTTTTCAAAGTGTGAATTTTGTTTTGTACTGACATAAGGAATATGAATTATCAAAGCCAAGAGTAATGAACAAAATTATTGGATGAACTTGATTTTCTTGCTAATTGTTTCTATGTTCCAGACGTTATTTTGGAAATTGGATGTCTCTGCCATGTTGTGTGACCTTTGTTATATAAAAAGAACATTCCTTGAGCTTCTGTCCCAGAGTCAGGTATTACTTTTGTTTCTGAATTTGTTTTATATTAAATTTGTCTTTTGTTATTCTACTTTTTGGAGTATATTTATGTAATAAATTTATAAATGAAATGTGGATGGAGAAGACAATATGTACAAATTCTAATATTGTAATAAAATATGAATATAATTTCATGGCTCCATCAGACACTGGGTTTTGCTTTTATGTTGTAAAAATGTACGCAGAATTGAAAGCTTTGTCTTAATAAATATGTTTCCCACATGAGATTTTCCGCCATTAAATAATGTATTAATGGTGACATAGTTTACAGTAAAATTAAGGCTTATGTTTACAGAGTTCTGAATTTAGGACAGATGCTTCTTTGAGGCCCATGTCGCACCAACCCCTCAGGTGACAGTGATTAACGGCTGAAGTGCTATACTATTGTATTTTTATGCAATTTTGAACAACATACTATACTATGACGTTTTTAGGCAATTTTGAACGACATGCTATACTATGACTTTTTTTATGCAATTTTGAACGACATGCTATACTATGACGTTTTTATGCAATTTTGAACGACATGCTATATGACGTTTTTAGGCAATTTTGAACGACATACTATACTATGACGTTTTTAGGCAATTTTGAACGACATGCTATACTATGACTTTTTTATGCAATTTTGAACTACATACTATACTATGACGTTTTTATGCAATTTTGAATGACATACTATACTATGACGTTTTTATGCAATTTTGAATAACATACTATACTATGATGTTTTTATGCAATTTTGAGCAACATACTATACTATGACTTTTTTATGCAATTTTGAATGACAATACTACGGCGTTTTTGTGATATTTTGAGCAACATGATATACTATGACGTCTTTATGCGATTTTGAACAACGTGCTATATTATGACGTTTTAATCGTATATTGAATGACATACTATTTTTATGGCATATTTCATGACATATTTTTACTCTGACAGTTTTATGGTTTATTTTTTATGACATACTATGACATTTTTATTGCATAGTTCATGACATTTTATAATTTGACATTTTTATGGCATATTTTATGACATACTATAGTAAGACAGTTTTACTGTATATTTTATGACATACTATATACTATGACATATTTTTGGCATTTATTTTGATAAATTATACCATGGCGTTTTTATGCCATATTTCATAACATACTATACTGTGACATTTTTATAGCATATTTTATGACATACGTTACCATGACTTTTTTCTTGTATATTTTATGACATACTATACTATGACAGATTCATGGTAATTTTCAATGACATACTATATATGACCTTTTTTTGGCATTTATTATGATAAACAGTACTATACCCTGGCGTTTTTATTGCATATTTTATTACATCTTCTAATTTGACCTTTTTATGGCATATTTCATAACATACTATACTATGACATTGTTTGGGGCATTTTTTATGACATACTATACTATGACATTTTAATGGCATATTTCATGACACTTTACTATGACAGTTTTATGGTAATTTTTTATGACATGCTATACTATGACATTTTTGACATTTTTTTGGAATACTATTCTACGATATTTTATGGCATAATGTGCTATGAAATTTGTATTGAATTTTTAATAGCATGCTATACTGTGATATTTTCATGACATCATAAACTACAGCATTTTTGCACAGAAAATGAAACAGAAACAGAAATCAGCAAAGTACATAAAAAGTTATATTTTTGTGACATAATATAGTCTGACATTTTTGAGGTTCATAATATTATGACAACTTTATTGCATTTTTAATGGAATAGCCACTATATTTTATTTTATGGCATTTTTTAATGGAATATTATGTCATTTAATGGCAATTCTTCATAGAATGCTATACTATGACATTATATATTATTATATATTGTAACTTTGACACTCATGAACACATACTATGACTTTTCATTATTTATTTAATCACATACAAAAATAAAAGCTGAACTATGAGAACCAGCAGCTCAGGACTTTAGACAGCTGCTTATAGAGCCTGAGGTTTTGAGTTTGATCCTGATTAAGGGCTAGTAAATTGAAAAAAATGTTTATCCCAGTTTCCCAAATGATTGAGCAAGCAAATAATTGCCTGATTAATTTATCATACTCATCAGTTGCAGCCATAAAATAGTCTTTGTATTGCTGATATACAACATAAAAAAACATACTTGCTTATGAACAAAAAAGCAGCATCAGACATTTGTAAACATAATACAATTTATTAACTATCTTTTTTTTTTTTTATAAACTTTTCATTTTACATATTTCCCCAGCTTTTTACATTATACAGTTAGATCTAAATGCAGCCCAACATTTACAGGCTATATACAACTTAAACTTTCTCCATAGGGAAAACACACAAGTATATTGTTGCTTCTTCAAGTATCTGAATCCCTGTTCATTTTTACACATTTTGTTTTGCTACAATATGATCTCAAAATGCATTTGTTTGGGACCATTTGCATAAAATATGAGGGTGAAAATAGCATTACTTTTATCTTTGCAATTAATTAGTTAAAAACAAACTAAGATTCCCTGCTTTAATCATATTGCATCAGAACAAAATTGAAAACAGTTGCTGGGTGAATACTTTACAGAGAGGCCAAATGGGATATCAACGTGAGAAGAGGTCTGTGCAGTCATCACGTCCTGATATACAGCACTGTACATGGTCCCAGGAAAAAAAAAATCAACTAGATCACCAAATTTACACTGAACAGAGGTTATTCTCCAGATGAAACAAGCAACGGTAAATCTTAAAATACAAAATCAGTTGTACATGTTACACTTTACATACACGTGATACTTTCATAAAGTAAATCGCATTTTTCTTGAAAGAAAGAAAAGGGCTTAAATTCAGATGAGTACACTACTCAATGTCCTTTCACAAATCAGTACATTCAGATTAAATAAGGAGAGCACAGCATGTTGCTGTTTTAGCAAATGCTACGCTAAACTGCTGCTCATTGAGACTAATAGAAATTTTCACAGTGCTAGCTTTGGAAAATGATAGTCAGGATAGTCTTAAAAAAATGATTGGGTTTATGCCAGCTGTTGAAATCACTTTACACCGATCCCAACCCAAAGTCATGGATGACAAGGCTTCAACTCTGAACCAACAAATGTGACATTCCTCCTTTAACTGTTTGAGGTCTGCAAAGCATAAAAGACAACACTCCTCGCTTTCAAGATTATCACTAATTAACACAGTCATGTCATGCATTCACAGCATGCAAACACACATCCTACTACCATTTGCTCTGCAAGACAGCATAGACACACTTTACTACACTTTATGGACCTTTATGTATTCACATTCAAAACCTCTGAACGCTCAGCTCCCTCTTCTTGTAGCATTGAGTTTGTAACTAAACGTTAAGTGTTTAAACACACCATTGTTTGTGGTAGATTTAGGGGCCATGTAAAACTGATTCCATTTGGTGAGGATATTTTAAAATATATGTGACTGTATCCTAAAACTAAGACTTGTGCTCAGTGAACGGTTGCTAGTATGTCTGAAAGACAAATACTAGAGATAAGTAACAATTTGAGTCCAACACTGAAAGTCAAACCCTGACAACTGCATATTCTTTTACCGTAAGGGAACAGTGTGTTAGAGGGATGTAGTGGCATCTAGCTGTGAGGATTGCAGATAGCTACCATCTTATACTTCTCCCGGTTAGAATTCCTTCAATATTCATTGTTCAGGAGGTTTTTAGCAGGAGCTGAATTATCCACAGAGGTCTCTTTCTCACACCAGACCACATGATACGTCACAAATCAGTGTTTCTCATACATTGATTGGCATGTCGGAGATGGACCGCTGCTCACCTATTTTCTCTGATAACTTAAAACCTAGACATTCAGGAGGTTTTAACTGGGAGCTGAATTATCCATAAAGGTCTATTCCTCACCAAAACAAATGGACACCTTTTGAATAAAGCAGTTTCACATTAAAAAATCTGTGTTTTTCCGCTGCTCTTGTCGTGAAGGGGCTGCTAACTACTAAACTAAGTGAATGGCTCTATCTAGAGCCAGTGTTTGGTTTGTCTGTTCTGGGTTACTGTAGAAACATGGCAGTGCAACATGTCCATCTCTATGGATAAGGACCTGCTCCCAATGTAGTTATAAATGGCCTATTCTAAGGTAAAGGAAACACAACTATTATTATTTTTAGGTGATTACGCACTTAAGCAAACATAGCATACTTATTATATTATTCTCCATTTCTGCCAATGCATCCCCCTAAATCCTACACACTGGACCTTTAAGTGGCCATTGTTTGAATAATATCCTCAGCATCATACTACTGTAACACGGAGTAGTACTACATTGAACACAATCTGCCAGCAGGGGGAGCAATTGCTGTATGCACCATCACTGAGGACTGCAGCTCCTGATCTGGAGCTTTAGTTCAGCCCATGATTTTGCTCCAGCCCTGCAGCATGTGCCTCTGCTGGAGAGGAGGAGCTCCTCTACATCACATTCCCAATGTGCTGGTTATGGCGGGTTGAGCACTCTGATCCTACACTGTCACAGCAGTCAAAACCCAATGTAGCCTCTCAAGTACATGATCAACTACTGGTTAATTCACAGCAGTCACAGTGATAACGGAGAGTCTGACCACCACCTAGTAATGACATCAACACTGTAACAGGGGGCTGACACGGACACTGTGCTGGCATTTCCCAAGATGAAGCTGTTTGTATAAAGCTCCTATGAAAATGACTACTGCTCCTCTATCTGTAACAATGGATGACAAGTAAGGGGCTGCCCAGCGTATACTGTCACACATACACAACATGATGACTATTGACCATATCCTAAATTCAGGATCAAAATTTCAGGACACTGCTGGACTGGTAATAAGAGTTCTTTTTGTAGGAATGTTCCCGTCTTGATATCAGCTGTAATGCTTCTGAATGATAGTGACTCTCTGTGGATCAGCCAGGTGTCCACCTGCTCACCCTCACTGTGGACTTGTCAGTGGCCTGATCTGAGGCCTGTGGTTCTCCCCTATCGAGGGGCGTCTCTGTCTCCCGGTTCGGTGGTCCTGTCGGCAGCGTTCAGGCCAACTTCAGAGTGCTGATGGGGAAGGAGGGCATGGTCACCATTGCCACAGGGTTGAGCACCGTCTGACCCACCAGCTGCGGGTGGTGGGTCACCATTTGTGTGCTCACTGCTGTCTGCTTGCCAACGATGGTGGCAGCTGGTTGGCTCGTTGCGGTGCCGTTCATGTGAGGGTGGGTGTGGTTCAGGGTGTGGGTGATATGGCCGACCACAGCCGACTGTGTGACGGCCACCGGTTGGGGGTAAAGGGCAGGTAGATGCTGGCTCAGGTGAGCCACAGGGTGCACGGTGATGTGGCCGATGGGTTGGTGGCCGGGGGCTAACTGGACAGTGCTGGTGGTAGTGGTGGAGGGAGCTAGGTGGGCAATATGTTTGGGTCCCCCGCCTTGGATGACGTGATTGACTGCTTGGATGACTGAGGGATGGGACACTGAAGCGTGAGCGATGACTGTGGGGTGTAGGCTGGACGCGGTCACCATCTGTGTCTGGGTGGGGATCAAAGGCTGACTGGGGGTGGTGGGAGTGCTGGAGGTCGTGAGTGTAGGTGGGGCCGCGGGCTTGGACACTGGCTGCGGAGGAGTTGCTGCCAGGGGCTGGAGCTGAGGCTGGTGCAGAGGGACTTTGTGCTGGATGGAGATGTGTTGGGTAATAAAAGAGGTAGTGGTGGGTGTGGTGGGTGTTAGGGTCAGGTTCGGGGTCTGAGTGGGTGTTGCAGTCTTGTGCAGCTCAGGTTTCATGGTTTGAGGCACGGAGGGTAAGGCAGGCTGTGCTCTCTGCTCAGTCTCATCTTCCAGGTCGTCGTCCATAATGTCTTCACCTTCTGCAACAGATGAAAAAATTAACTCAGTAGTATCATTTCAGGATTTTCTGTAGTATTTAATTTTACTATTTCCTAAATCTAAAAGGTATACTATGAAGGACTGTGGGTTATTGTTTGTAAACAGTATCGCAAACGAAAGCGAAAGCAAAAGTAAAACCTGGCTTATTGCCTCACTATATTTTTGTTTTTTCAGCTCTGTATCTTGTAAATGCGCTCTGTTTATGGTCTGCTACCTTTTCATAAAGTCCAGACCTCAACTGAACACTGGGGTACACACCCATAACCTCAACTCAACTCAAGTATATAAAATCAAAAATAAAAGCAAGAAAATACTGGCAAAGGCAGAGTCTCTGCAGAAAAATACACCACTATACTCCTAGTGGGTCATAAGTGATGATCGAGAGGGACTGTTTTTTTTTATTATTATTATGGGAAATATTATATACAACCATATCGGAAAATCCACGTAGTTTATCTTTATTATTTACACAGAGGCATCCCAGTGGGTCTCCAGTAATCTGACCCTGACTGTCAGCCTACCTGAGGCAGTGGAGGTGGAGGCCTGGTCCTCCTCTGGCTGCACTGTCTGTCGGAGGACGCGGTCGATCTCAATCACATCCATCCACTGGCTCAGATCGTTCTTCAGCTCCGCTAATCGCTGCTGCGTGGCGATCTTCTCTCTGGCCAGTCGCTCCATGTCATGCTCGTACTCCTTCTCTTTCCGCTTCAACGTCTAGAAGGAGAAAGAAGAAGAAGATAGTGAAACTCGTCAATAGGTTCTAAAATCATGAACTGAGTGACTCCATGATGGCCTGAGCTGCCACCAGTAAATGTACATATTATCAGTTGATTAGGCTGGCAATAATCCGATACAGCAGTAACAATATAAATCCTTTATTTGTGAAGCTTTGCTTTTGTTGACACTGTGTCAGAGAGGCGTGGATTTAACCCCATATTCATGTCTGAGGCCTTAGTTGATAGTTTTGTATCTGCCTATGATATACTGACTTATATACCCTTATGTAATGGGAGTTGTTAGTGGAGTCTGACGCCCAATTAGAGGCACTTTTTACTATAATGAAATGAATTACTTGCTTCCACTTACTACAACAAAGATACAGTTTGTTGCGAGGATACTGAATTAGTTTCACAATGCTCTTCCTTTGCTGAAAATGTGGTGGAAAGTCATTAAGTACATTTGCTCAAGCACTGCACATAAGCACAGTTTAGAGGCACTTGTACTTTACTTAAGTATTTCCAGTTTATGCTACTTTATCACAAGTCATGGTTTAAGTTCGGGAGCAGGTCTTGAAAATCAGAACTGCACAGGACTCTGAATCAGATCAGTAATGCAAAACAAAACATAAACACAACATAGACAGTTCAAGGTTAAGCCACTTCAGCCACTAAAGAAGCACAAAGACTGTGCCATGAATTCATGTATAATCATGTAAATCAGGCCTCCGATAAAAACCAGCCGATTCCTAGAAAATGTCCAACACCTTTAGGAAAAGGTGTCCGCTGATTGAAAAATAAAACACAGCACACCAATAAACCTTGACAGAAAACATTTATGCCCCTGTTGTCTTTACTACTGATTAATGAGGAATTAGTCTGAGAAATAATTATTTAAAAATAAACCTGCTGTGACCTGAGCCTGTGTGCAGGGAGCAAAATAACAGAGCCACAGAAGCACAAGGGAAGGAGGAGGTGGAGGAGGGAAGGAGGGAGGAGACGAGTATGGAAAGTAGGAGGTGCTTCCAGGCAGTGGCTCTCGGTGACCCAATTTCCCTTAACCCGTCAGCTGACACAAGGCAAAACCAAACAAACTGAGCTGGACTTCCCCCATACACAGCAACAGCAGGAAGAATTTAAAAACTATAACAAGTTTCACGCTGAGTAAGAATAACGCACATGTACAAATAAATATTCAGCAACATATAAACTAATTCCTCAGTTATTCCTAAATAAATATCTGCTGCTAATACAGACAGGACAGATTTATTCTGTCGGGGGATTAGTGTTTTCAAATTGAACACTTGATATAAGTCACGTTGAGCTCGGCCTGGTCAAAGTATCAGACACAGACCCTGGCCCCGGTGGGAGAGGCTCAGGGAAATGACACTGTGTGAAATCTGTAACCAGCAACCTGATGACTCAGGATCATAAAGCCATTTCCCCAAAGGGTGGACTTCCTGTTAGTGCTCATGCCACCGTGTATGTGTGAGTGTGAGGGTACAGCACATGTGCAGGTGATCTTGTGTGTGAGGGCCGGATTGAGAAAAGGGCATCTGTGTGCGTTGTGTTGGGCCAATTGTGGCTGTGTGTAGACCGAGCGTGGTCTTTGCGTGTGCATCTACAGCACAATATACATAAATAGCAAAGGGGGACAAAAGGCGGGCCTTGTGTAATTCAGCACCTGTCTCCAGTCCTTATCCAGGATTAGAAATGCACGGCCCAAGCGGTCTGTGCTTGGACTACATCCCATCGTGGGGTGTTTTCGGTCACATAAACACACACAAATACAAACTCAGAAGAAGTCCTGTTCACATATTGACAAGAACATAATTAAAAAACAATTTAATCTATAAAAACAAGCTGTTTATTTTGGATTAAAAGTAAAGAATTGCACTTTAAATTATAGGCCGGCACTGTTACATACTGAGCAGGATGTTTTACAGTTGAAAACTTTAAGGCCTTACACACCACCAAGTCTGTGTTTTTCATCTGAAATTGTCGCATGTATAAAATGAATACCTCCTGTTGTGTCGGTCACATTTACACACCGACTCCGAAACTTTCATCCAATTTTAAGAACAGGGTAGATTTTCTGCATTTTTCGCATCCATCAAAGAGAGTTTGACCAAGACGCAGTGAAAAGACAAACATCCACATCATGAGAGAGTAACAGGGAGCACAATATCATTTCATAACTGAGACAGCCTACTTACAAAGAGTCAGCTAATAATATTCAGGTGGATGATGATGACTACAAGGAGTATGTCAAAGAGGTCAGAGAGAGAAAGACTGTCTTAGCCCCTTCAGATAGCCACGGTGTCAAATGCACAAATGACAAACATGACACACACTGCCGCCTGCTTTGTATCTCATTCCTTGTGAAAAAGGGTCGAGTGCTTGTGGAGAACCATAAGAAACAACCAAAGTATTGTATCATTCCTCACTCACACACACTGGTATTCAGACAATAAAGTTGCTGTATTTTAATTGAAGCACAGAGTGCAGGATATATCAAATACTCCACTGATGAGTAATGTGTGTTAATCCTTACCATCATCAACATCTGGACACACAGATGTGTATCTCAACAGCCACTCTCTGTTGAAAAGAGCTGATAATATCGGTACTTCAGTCTCAAAGCATTAACAGTATCCTCTGTCTCATCACACGGTGTACTGAAATGCCCCCATCTTTTGGTTGTCATGGAAACAGATGAAAACCCTCATAAGGTTTCCTCGGTAACCTAAAAGACCATGCACACCTTCATATGCGAAAGGTGCCATTTAGTTTTCCCCTGACTTTGTTTAAATGTATAAAGACGTCTTATTCCCCTGGGTGTAAAACGGTGCACGGAGAACAGATTCTCACACACAGCATCTTTATTAAAGAGACTGTCAGCAGGGCAGATTGAAATGGTATTAAGGGCATACAAAATATGTGACACGTGGACCAAAAAGGGCTGGCTGCCTCCCGCTTACACTCAACTATTAGCAGGCAGCTTTATGTGAGCGGCGCCACAACTGTGCATGCCACAAACTATGACTCATGGAGAGAGAAACGCTCCACAAACACCAAGACCCACTGAACTCTCCCTGTTACAGTGCTGATGAAGGACTGAGCAAACACTGTGCTCGCCTCTTTAGACATAGGCAGTCTGAGATTAACTGTGTAAACCTGAAAACCTAGTCTGTCGCAGATGGATCCTGCAAGACTTTATCACCCTGTTAATCATGTCACCAGGTTGGTAGGACACAAGGTGCCAAGTACCTTTTGTCTCTTTGCACATGGCCGCACCCCTGAGCCTCCCAACTTCCTCCGACCAGAGAAGACAAGGCCCCACCTCAACCTTGTTTGCGTGTGAAAATCTAGATCAGTACAGGGATAGGCTGCATTATGTGTGTGTGTGTGTGTGTGTGTGTGTGTGTGTGTGTGTGTGTAAGGTAAACACTGCTCAAGCGCTGTCACAAGCAATGCGAGTGCTGAGCACATGGTCCCACAGAGAACAGGAGAGGGAGGGCAGCAGATAGCGGGGGATTGAAAGAGAGCAATACAAGCTGTACTCACTGACTCACTTTTGCAGCAGACGGCACAAGGCTGGGTTTTCTTAAAGGGCCAGGAGCACAGGAGGCCACGTTGCAGACACGCTGCTTGGCCTGGATGACTGATCAGGCCTCTGCACGGAGGTCTTGTGACAGTGTGGTAACCATAAACCTTTGTCTCTCTGTGCCTTCGAGGCGTAACAGAGAACTTCACGTGGTGCCTTGCTTTAACAAGAAAAGGCCTGACTGTTAAAAAAATCCTACTTTTGCACACCACTCCTTGTGTACAAGCCTGTGCTGGTCATAACTGACCTAATTGGCTAAGGACCAGTCAATAGTCTAGACCATGCTCCAGTGCAGTCCATAAGTGTTGTGAGACCACAAATCTGCAGTATATATCTGTGTTGTTGCACATTCTTATCGTATTAAACTGGGCAGATATTTCAATTCTTTCCCCAGAAAGAGATAGATATGCACACTTCTGTGCCACAGAAATGAAATGTTGAATTTCACTGCAGTCTTGACTCAAACCGTAAAAGCAAAACCAAGTGACTCCCTGAGACTTTCACAAAGACGAAGCAGAGACCTTAAAAAACCTTGAAATATTAAAGAACAGTGACCTCAATTGCCGAGGAAGACTGATTATTTTTAATGTACAAGGCTGCATGAATAATAAATGTCAAAGCAATCAGTGCTTTGTTTCAAGGTAAGGCTTCGTAGGAAATGTGCCATTACGTGCACAAATAAATGTAATTTACCTACAATGCTAAATATTAAAGCACATGACTTCCTCCACCTCCATGCACCACCAGATGGCACAAAATGTTTCAAACTGGCATTTGGGGACAAGCAGTGGAGGAACAAGTTCAGTCAGCTCTGAGGAGGAAATGAAGCGCGAGCGGAGTAAACCGAGCCCTGTGTTTACCGCTCCATGTTCCCTCCCTGCTGCTGGCAGCTAAGCCTGGTGGTACGGCGAGTCCTGCCTGTTGCAGTGCTGGGCGGGGGCCCAGCACGGGGGGGTGACGTCACGCGGCTCAGGCTAGCCATGTGCTTGCTGCTCATGTGGCCTTAAAAGCTCAGGGAGGCAGGATGGAGGGAGGAAGGGAGGGGGAGTAGAGAGGAGGAGCTCTAATGCATCAGGGCTTATTTTACAGCCTCGGCTTTCGCAGCACCACTACAGGCTCAGGGGAAAGCCTTTGGGAACAAGATGTAACACATGTAAAGTAAAAACCCCCAGCAGCTTTATTATAAAAACACAATTACCGAAAAGCAAGCTATTTGCATGTGAGGTTTCTGGTCAGTAAGTTGCTGAGTCATTTGGACCTGAGCTGAAACCCAGAAGTGAAACTTGAACTATGTAGCTGTTGGTCAAGCCAGTGGGTTTCTGTGGAGAACTAATAAAACTACTGTGCCTGCACTTATTTCCTTAGTTATCACTTGAGATAAAAGCAATGTAAATCAGATGAAATGTGATACCGAGCCTAAAGCCTCTTATTGAAACCTCTCCTGAGCTCAGTGTTTTGTGTGCAGGCTGCTTTTCTGCTGTCAACCCAGAGGAGGGCAAGGACAGGGGCGGGGAGGGGGGTGTATGCAGGCAGGACACACATCTGCACCACCCATGTCAAGATGACAGTGTGTACACGTGTTCTGTTTTGGCCTTTCGTCACCTTAAGTTCCCTGTTTTACTCTACCCCTCCAAAACAAAACACCACCAGCCATGCCAGTGAAAAAGCCATCCCGGGACAAAGACGTATACACGAGAAGACTAAAGCAGCTAAACTGTTCCGACCTCTAAGAGATAAACTCTTAAATCACCAGGTTTGTTAAAAAGGACCTGTCACTGCTAAGAAAACTGTTTTATTGGGATGTAACTTTAACGTGTATGCCTCGCCTCGCTCGACATGATGAGGCTGTTACAGTTGACATTTCTGCAGAAAATGGGATCAGCTGTGGCATTTTTCCCTCTTCAGTCTATTTGCTTTAAACACATTCCGTGTCCAGCTCAGCTGTTGTTAGGAGGGAAAGAAAGCCAGGTCAGTCTGCCAGTCGAACACAACACTCTTAGCACCATGTTGCTTAATCACACAGAGAGGGGGCAGAGGGAGGGAGACTGGGTGACGAGCTCTGCACCCACGCTGTCCTAGTTTCCCTCCGTATCCACGCACAGGGAGGAATAACCAGATTGCTGCCTCTCAGAGTATCACATCAGCAGCACACTGTCCTCTGCAAAATTTACATGAGTAAACCCGCAGCGCAGTTATATAATAATCAGAAATATGAATTAGATCTTTTCACGAGATACTGTAAAAGAGCATGTAACTGAGAAGGGCTTTCAATGTGCACACCAAATTGCAGACATCTCAAGACAAGTTTTAATGCAATAAAAACTGTTCTACTACTCCATGTAAAAATCTAATAAGCACCGTGCACCTGGATCATATAAGCATAATAATTAGAGCACCAATACACACAACATGACAGCCAAGCTTAAATTACAACAGCTCATGCAAACCTGGGCCCATGGATGAGCTTGTGTTTCAGATTTAAAGCTGCCACCCTACTGTGTCTATCTATAGGAGGAGGGGAAAAACTGACCCACAGTAAACACCATAACACACTCAACAGCACAGTCAGTCTGAAAGAGTTAAACTAGACCAGTGGTGGACCTTTGCACCACCTGTTTATAGCCAGAATACTCTCATAGTGAGGGCCTGCTGCAAACACATGGTGAGTCATTTTGGACATGGCACTTATACTTAATATTAAACACAGAGACGCCGAAAAACAAATGAAGCGTGAGAGATTACTCAGTAAAACTGGGTCCAAACAGAGGAAGACAGAAGGGCACGACTGAAACTCTGAGTGATAAGTAGGAAACAATGCTGTGGCAGGAAGAAGGTTTTCAAAAGGCCTCAAACCTATTTAGCCACACTATTGGTATGTTTATTAGGTACAGACAGAGACGACCCAACATCACTAATCTTGTACTCTGTCTCCTTTCAAATCAATTTCATCCCTGAAAAAAAATCACTGCAAGTGTTTCTCCATCAACAAGGAATGTCTGAGAAAAGCAGGACAACATTATATAAACCATCATGCTTTGTTTGCCTCCCTTCTTAAACAAATGTCCCTCCTCTTGTACCCCAGACTCTGGCTCATACTGCAGCATGCTTTTAAAACAGTGGGTGCTAATAAACGTGTACAAACAAGTCGTAGCAAGATTCACAAACATGTAGTGAATGCAGTATACAAGCTGGAGCTTAGAGGCTGATAATAAGTGCTCAGTCAGCTGCTAGAATATTTTATTTAAAGGCACTATATATGAGAGTTTGAACATTATTACAGCAGCAGACCACTATTAGCTTTGAAAAACGAGGCAGAGTGATGGCGCCCTGAGCAGAGAATGAAGTCATGCTCCCTCAGAGCTTCTCTGTTCTTTGTTTTGGGAGCTGGGCCGGCTGCACGTGCATGTTGGTCCCTTCCTTAATGTCCCAAGAGCTAGCTAATCACCGTCGCTCTGTACTGCACTCATACAGGGTTACCACCATCATTACGGTCGTTATTTACTCTCTGTAGAAAGTATTTCATTGCACTACCCACTACATTACTTTTGTGTTACTCCACAGCATTGCCTGAGATGCACGGTAACGTAGCTAGCTAAAATATAACTCTAAACCTTACACATGCCCACATATCAGCACAAAACAAGAATCAGAGAATCATGACAACACAGCATTATCTATAAATGCCTCAAAATAAAACTATTCCTATTTCTAACACTATTAGGTGATGAAAGACTTAAACGGAAAAAACATATTTAAGTGCATATAACATTTGCACTTAAATATTGTGTCTGGCCTGCATTTAACAGGCCAGACACCTTCATTCTAACTCATTCTAGTTGCTGCCTCACTAAACCATGGCTTTTTAGCAGACACATCCATCTTGTCTGACATGTTTATCATTTAAGCAGCAGTTATACATCATGAGGAGGACAACCTCAACCTGTTACTCCTCAGAGTCACCATAAGACTGCCCCGAAGCGCCTCTCCAAGGGTGCACTGGACGGCTTTGCTGTTGTCAGCACTTTAAATCATTTTTTCTCTCCTCCCATTATGCAGATAACTTATTTTACTTATGCAAGTAAAAACATAACCATTAGGAAACAAGCTCACCTTGTGCGACTACTCAGTAACTGTAATGTGATTACTAAATTTATAAACAGTACCGTATTTTACAGCATTACAGACAAATGTAATGTGATTACAGTAATGCAACTGGTTACCACTGATAACACCATCCAGACCCACAGTGATGGGACAATTTTGTTGTGGAAGTGTAAAGCCCACCGTCTGGTTAGCCTCAGGTTAACATTATGAGTTCTGTTACCATTAGCCCTTTTTAGATATGACTTGTGCAAATTTGCAGGAAAGCCCAATCAGTGTTTTTTCAGCATTGGCAGTATAAAAATAAAATTGGGGAGGGCGGAAATTTGCCGCAAACCTACTTTTGTTTATACAGAATATGCCTTTTTCGGGGCAATGGGGGGCGTGAGCAAGTAACAAAACGTGTAGCTCAGTGTGTGACGTAAACAGTGACATGGGAGGGAAGCTGCGGCTGGTCAGGCGGTGCTAGTCAGACAGCGATTCTCTCGTAAGTTGGCCCATTCCTCACCGTCCCCGTCATCTGACGATTAATGGCCTCTTTGTTTGCGAGTGGAAGGAGGGCACGCAATTCCTTGTCTCCCCAGTTGCTCATCCTTACTGTCAGGTTTGCATTTCCCTCTTGCTATTTGCTGCTCGCTAATTCCTGCCATCAGCCGTTTCCTGTTTATCCACCGCCAGTGGCTCGCACGTGCGGCGTCATCAAGAGCTCCTCCCACAAGTCTTCAACAGCCCCTCGGTCTGTTTAAACTTAAAGGGTTCCGGCAATATGACTACCCTACGAGGCGGAAAATTGGGCGCCTCAGGTCAACTCGCCTTTCCGCCTCCGTGTGTATAAACGCTCGCAGCTGGCCAAAAAATCGGCCCAACATTCACGGAAAATCTGGCAGTGTAAAAGGGGCTATTGTTAGCATGGCTAGCACTGCAAATACCCGCCATTTTGGCTCCGCCACCTCCATGTTTGCTTGTGACATCAGAGGTGAGAGCTGTGTGCAGGCAATTCAGGCCCAGCACGTTTTTACCATGGATACAATGAAGGTCTGGCATCGATACAGTAGTAGTTGTTTAGCTATGGGCCTTTGCTGAACGCACAACAAACAAACTAGACTTGTCTTACCTGGATGTATCTCAGCGCACTTCTCAGCACACTCAGATTGGAGGTCTTCTTCTCATCAATGTTGGGGATGTTCTTTTTCAGCGTCTCAAAGCACTCCTTCAAGTGTGCTCGTCTGACAGACACAAAACAGAGAGGGGATTTGAGACGGCAGGAATGGTAAAGCCACACTTGGCTTAATTTTAGCACCAGATGAATACCACAACAACATTTTCAATTTGTGTTCGTGACCAAAACAAAGATCAGGCTTAGCATTAAATTAAACAGCTACAAATAAACAAAGGCATCAGTCAGTTTCAGAGGAAACATAGTAGGTGCTTCTCAAAGTCAAAGAGGGATATTAAACGGCTGCATTTCGAAGACCCTACATTATCGAATCTCACAGAAGGACTATTCCAGAGTCTAGAACAACTTAACCAACCAAGAAGCGAGTCCTTTGTTCAGGGAATTCTCATGAATTCGGAGTGTATCCTTAATCCTATGCGCGCTTTTCATTGGTCCTGTCCCCTGATTAGGAGACAAGGAAAATGTGCTAGTAAACTTTAAGTCATTACACCTCAGCAGTTAACGAAAATCTGTTTCGGAGAAAATCTCAGGCGAGAAATGGGCATTCCAGTTACTGAATGTTCACTCAGATCTGAAGACCCAATTTAAAAATTTGTTCTGACTTTCGTAAGGCAAGAGCACTGATGCATTGCCAGTTCTTGGCCGTGCTTGTTTTTTAAAAATGGCGACGAGCGAAATGGCAGCAGGCTTGTATCTTCAATCAATCAATCAATCAATCAATTTTATTTATAAAGCCCAATATCACAAATCACAATTTGCCTCACAGGGCTTTACAGCATACAACATCCCTCTGTCCTTTGGACCCTCACAGCGGATAAGGAAAAACTCCCCAAAAAAACCCTTTATTGGTTGCCATCGTAAATGTCTTCCATCAAAGTAAAGAAAAATGTGTTTCTGTCAGTATTAATTGCTATTAAGAATGAATGGAAATTCCCCACAATCAACTTCCTGTGAGTGTTTTTTAGAGTGACTGCAATAAAATCGTGTATCGTCCCATCCCTAGTCTGGAGCACAGCTGGCAATGCAGCATCCACTTCTTCCACTGTTTTTGACAGTGTAGCTTGGAATTGAAGGTGGGACCTTTTAAATGACCCACACCTGTACACTCGCTTCACTGTTCCATTACGTGTTCTGCAAATGCTCGAAGGGATTCTTGCCGATTTGGAAGGACCCGTCCTACTAGGGAACCACACTTGACTTTGAGAAGCACCCACTGTGTAGTCAGTACACTAACATTCAAATGTAACATTAAAAAATAACCTCTGGTCGCTCTCATTCTCTAAGGAGGCCCTATGGTAGACAGGTTGAACCCACCTGTTTTTCTCAAGCTTGTTATGCACTTCTCTTGTGCCTGCCCTGTAAGAGCACAGATGAGAGCACAGTAAGAATTTGGTGTTTAAAGGGCAATGTGACAAGAATAATCAAAATCAACCAAAGTTTGTGTTGCTAGCAGATAGCTTAGTGAGGTCTTGGAGATGAAAAATTAACAATGCAACAGCTTCACAAAGGCTAAATTTTGCTCTTTAACTTTTAAGGTTTTAGGAGGCTACAGGTCAAAAGTACTTCTATATGTTTCACATTATATAGACTGATACATTGGTTGGCAAATATTAAAAGGTCAATGAGAAACAATACTCAGTTTGTATCTAAATTATAATGTAAACAAATTATTAGACGCACCCTCCAGGCCTCTTCTTGTCTAGCTGGCGGCCATCATCAGGAGGACTCCCCCGGCTGACAGGGCTGTTCTGTAGAGGAGCCTGCTGGAGCACAGGGCCTGACTGAGGGAGTAAGGCATGTTGCTGTGGGGGCGACACGATGGAACCAGGATACCGATGAACCAGCTGCTGGTGTGTCTGCTGCGGTAGTTTAGTGTTGTTAGTTTGGGTGATGAGCTGTGGGTGATGATTGTGGTTCTGTATCAGCTGCTTGTGGTTGGGGGTCAGGATAGATGTTGGTTGGTCGGGTTTGGGTTGTGGGGAGCGCGGCAAAGTGGCGGCAGGTGGTGGAGCAGCTGGAGGGGAGAGCGTGGCAACGGGCAGGGTGGGTGAGCCTGTAGGGTTGGGTGTGACCATAGGGATGGGGATGACCGCGATGGGCATGGAGGGGGGAGGCAGAGAGGGTGGTATGGGTGCTGGGCGGCACTCAGGTCGCAGCTCCTCTGCTTTAGGAACATGGTTGATGTGGGTTGCGGAGTTATAGTTCACATCAGATTGCCTCTGCTCTGCCAACTGCTTCAGACGCTGCTTCTCCTTTAGTTCATCCTCTGTGAAAGAAGCAAGGCAGTTTCAGAGAACAAATACCACAGTCTCCTCCTATACACTCCTCCTACACTTCAGGTGCTATAAATCACAGTACCACACCCAGCCCCCCAACAAAGCAACTCAGCCCAGCTTCAAATTTTACCTAGTGGCCATTTGTGGTATTGCAGAAAAAAATCCCCTGTGGCCCGAGAGACCTTTCCATAAACACCACCATTATACAAGAGGCACCTGTAAAACTGTGGACAGGATACCTCGATCTGCAAACAAGGTCAATAATGATGAATTTTTGATCCATGGAAGTTTCAAATTTGTAAAACTATTGTAAAAACTTTCGCCAGGAGAGCAACTCCATTGGAATAAATTGACGCCATCGTGGTATCCAGTATCTAGTAGTTGTTATACATCTACGACTACAGCAAATAACAATAATGACTATCCTTTGGTTTGTTAAATTATAGAGAAACAATCTATAAAATAACCAGGACTTTGATTTAGATATTCAGCAAAGTTTGTGGGAGAATATAAAACAGGCCTATTATCACTCGCAACTGGCGTAAATGGAAGATGAACCAATAACTGACTAAATATTTGATAAACCACTGAGAGGTCCTTGTTGACTTGCCACACTCATCCTGACTGACCTGTTCCAGATTTAAAGTTACAGGTATTTCTGCAAGTAAAACTTTGAACTTCATTACGTAAAAGTCATGAAACATGATGTCAGGCTTCTGTTTATCAGTGCAGCAGTGATGCCAAATACATGATTACATGAAGATACGGACAAACATCTTACATCACCAGCAAAGAGTGTTCCAAGTCAAATAAAAACTTTTCTGTGCTTCTTTGTAACAGGATTTAATATATGTGTCTTTTACATTCACAAAATCCTGCCAAGCTTCAAGCGAACTCTGAAAGAAGGTTGTTGCTCTAATGGAGGTACATCTTGCTGTAATGTAAACCCAGTCACAGTCCAGTGACCAAACTGTGTTGGGAACGTGGGTATAAGTCTGCTCTACATCTCTACTAACAAAGCCCTACACTGAGGGAGCCCTTATCATGTCAAGGGCAACACATGCTGCGTGTTGTGAGGAGTGTAATAAAGGCATCTTTAATAAGCTGTTCCTGGAGATTACTTCTGAGTTAGCAACCCCACGCCAATGTAAAAAAAAAACAATCTATTTTGCCGACTTCAGACACCTTTGAAGAAATCACATCAAACATTGTGAAAAAGAAACTTGTTACACTCAAAAGAAAAATCCAACAGCAGAGAGCGAACCCATAAATGTGACAAATAATTGGACTTGTCTGGACACGCTTCAGAGAACGTGAGAGGCTTGTCAATATGTGTGATATCGCAGTATTTCTGTAATAAAAGAGGAGTTGGAATCAAAGGGTTTCATCAGCCTGATAGTGCTTTTCAGTCACATTCGAGACACCCTCAACGTGATGTATGCATGCTGGAGAAAGAGGCTGCCGAGTTGCTATGGCAGCTGTGATGTTCACTGTTAGAGATGTCAAATACAAGTCATTAACGTAATTATGAAGTGGACCGGGGTCACTGCAGCTCTGCACACACTGGTCCCTTCGCTGCAGAACTAAAGTTTCGGCGGCAGACTTAATTACATCTAAGGGACGTTTTTTACTGGCCACTAAAAACCCCATAATATCAATGTAAAGGATTATAGCTTATAGATACACTTACCACCCCCTATGGACACAGTATCATCAGTTTTCGGAGTGCCAGTGGAACAATTCTCATCTATGCAGACTTGTAGGAGTGTAAGAAAATATATAGTAGACTTGAATAGCGCAACATTATATTTTGTGAGACTGTACTGATTCTCTTTAATTAATAATTTACTTGCAAAGATTCATGGCAGTGGTTCAGTATGTTGTGTTAGACCCCCGACTGTTAAATAGCAGTGTTGACATCTATCCTCAGCCGTTTGACTCTTCTCCTCCAATGTAACAACATATCGTTAATGTGTTACAGGGACTGTGATCATAGCAAAGCCCACTGCTCTGAATGCATTAAAACGGCAATTCATATGGGTGATGGTCTTTATATTATATGTTTTCCTAATATTCAAAAAAATCACAATATATATTCTTGCTTACAGTACTGCAAAGCATCACAATATATTATATTGTAACCCCTGTATCGCAATTTTTGCCAATATACAGCCCTACTTGTGACTAGATCAAAGACTCAGTTGGAAGTTTATCAGGTATAGATAGCCTACCTTCCTTGATATAATTGAGTTGGACAAAAAAAAAAACAAAAAAAAACCCAGAAACATCTGTTAGCATGAACCACCACACCAGGATAGCCCAGGGGACTTTGATTGGGCGGTGAATGCCGAAAAATTTCACACCTTCATTTGGTTAGGTTGACTTTCACATTGCACTTTTTAAAGAAGACCAAACCGCCTGGACAATGTCACGCAGTTACAACAGCTGCTCGTTTGGGGCGGTGTTGCCCAAAAACCCAGCGTATCGATTGCCTGGGACCGAAAACAGAAATCCATCCCCTTTAAAAACCTCATTTTTCTTTTGGGTAGCCACAAGCAACTGTGATATATAGTCCTATGACCATATATCAATAAGCGCCTGCACCTCCTCACTACTCCACCTCTGCCCACAAGACATTTTCCAACTTTTTCTTTTTTTACCTCTTCTTCTCCCAGTTTGTGCTGTTGGTTTTGTTTTTTTCTACCCAAAATGCACTGCGCTCTACGTCACTTCCTCTCTTTGGTTCACTGGATAGTCTGTTTGCATTTCCCACTGTAAGCGAACCACACCAGGGCTCACTTACAAGTGAACCGAGACCCCCAGTTTTCAAGTGGACCAGGGTTCACTCGTTTGGTCCGCACCAGAGTTCGAATGAGCATTCACACCACTCCAAACGAACCGAACTATGGACCAAATAGCGCCAGTGTGAATGTATCCTTAAACTGCATTACTTGCAGCAAGGTGTACCTAATAATCTGGCAACTAAATGTTGAGCACTATCACTATCACTATGTCAGACACCAGACTCTGTATTCCACAGTAAAATTTAAAGCAGGTTGAATATTAGGATGTTCTGTAACATTTCCATCTTGAAAATTACACCGATTGCTTTAGTACTTAGTGTTAGTCATTCGGGTTAGTGTGGTCAAAAATATTGATTTTCAGATATATATTGATTCAGATATTTCCAAGGGTTTCAATATTCATTTTCAGTTATCAACAAACTGATACCAGCTCTTGTTGTTAATGTTTACTACAGTTATTCTGCTGTTCTCTGCTGCTGACCAGGAAAGAAAAAGAAACTGTCATGTCATAGCCTTGTTACAACTTCCCCAATATCAGTTTCCCCCGTGGTATTGAAAACTGCATCAAAAACAATATTTTTCAAGATACTGAAGCTGGAAATTCCAGTATTGTGACAGAACTAGTGAGGCTTAGTCTGAGTGGGCGGAAGTTCGCTGCAGAGATCAGCCTCTCATTGGGTGGAACGAGCCACCCGCTGAAGTCCCGCCCTGCCACCTCCGGTTGTGTAGCAGTTTTCAACCGTTTTCAACACGTCCTTTACTAACTTTTGCGGTGTTTGATCTTGCGGGGATGTACCCATTTTTCTGCCATGGTTCACGTCCCGTAAGCAATATTTTTGTGGGCGTGTTACACCAAAACCTGTTTCCCCCCGGCAATATTTTTGCAAGCGCACCGTTGCTGTGGCACCGCCAAGAACGACTGTGATTGGTTGAAAGAAGTACAAGCAGCTGGCGCGTTTTTTCCTCCAATCTCAAAGTGAGAGTCGGCCCAGCCAGACCTTTCTTTTCTTGAGAAAGGTCTGGTGAGCGAGACTAAGTGAGACTTAACCTGTCAAAAAAAAACAAAAAAAAACTTTTCTATATGATGAATACTGCTTAATATTTTCTCCTGCGTATAGTGAGTTCCCCACAATTTACAATCTTCCAAAATTGTATTTGATGAGCAGTTAAGAGTTCAAAGTTCAGGAACATTATACTTTCACAAACAAAGCTTTCCACTAAGGCCTAGCTCAGCTATTACCAAAAAAGCTTTAAATTAAATAATAATATGTTACGCCAATACATAGCTGCATATTTATATATTGTTTTTTGTTCATATGAAAATATTTGGGACACTGATGCAACTTTCTAAACATGTCCTACTGTCATGAAAAAGAGGAAATTTCCAAGTGTAAATAGCTCATGAGAACAATTTGATGTTATCTTATTTAACCGTACAGTGTGTCTTTGTTTGCTGTCGATGTACGTGAATGTTTACTGAGAAATCCTCTCTTTGAAGTAGAAATAAGTAGAAAAGAACAAGATGTTCTTGTTAATGCACAAGCCAGCTTTCATAAGATGTTGAATGCCCCGTTATGAGAGACTGATCATTTAGTATTGTGGTGCCGACACACACTAGGCTGAGGAGTGCCCTTTTCCGAGGGATCATTTATGAAGCACTCAGAAAAACAAGAGGATTTTCTATAGACATTATATAACTGCAGCACATAGAGAAACACTGGCCTACTTTTCTCCACACAGTGACCTGCTCTACAGTAGCAGGGAGGAAGGAGGCGGGAGGAGGAGGAGGAGGGAGGAATCTGCTCTCCCAATGCAGCATGTGAGAGGAGCTGGGAGAGGGAAGCAGCAGGAGCTCTCACTCCGAAGCTTTCTGAGTATCACAAATGTCTCCATAATGCTGAAGGTGGAGAACTGCAGCCCTTTTCAGAATCTGAAAAGTTGCTTGCTGATAACATTCATGTAAAATGTCTATATCATCAGTTTTAAGTGTAAAGTGAGCTTGTTTGGTGCAACATGTCTGAGCTGCCGTGTTATCTTGTCGTTAGTATATAGGGACAGCAATTTCATTAAATTCTGTGTCGATCTATTTTCAAGCCTGTAACAAAAGTACATACAGTTAAAATCAAATCTGCTGTCAGGGTCAAATCTGAGCAACTTATGACATATACAACTGGCAGTGTTTGCAGGTTACAGTCTGAGGGTGGAAGGGGTTTAATGGTTTTGGAAAACGCTTAATATGTGCTGTTAATACAGGTTGAAGAATATGTTCCACTGTCACAGTTGTGTCTGGTTAACTCACCTCAGCTTTCTTTTAATCAATGTGTTCACAAACTGAGACAACTTTAAAAATGAGGAAAAAGAAAATTGTAAGGGGCTAATTTTTCTAACACTAGTTCTGTCTTATACTATGAGAATTTATGAAGGTAATAGTTATAGACATTTCAGTAGGGGCAACATTAAGGAGTAGACTGAGACGTCAGTTGGTCCTGGGCACCTGAGGATGCCGTCCTGAATGTTTTATGAATAACCGTGGACATTTTTAGACCCATTTAGGGTCTTGCTTTCAAAGGTAATTTTTCTTATTTATATTTTGAAACTGCTGTGCAGTGAACGTAAGATTTTTTTTCAGTGATTTTATTAATAAGCTCCATTTAAAGTGTATACAGAATCTGATCTCACTCTGATTTACAGTTGTTGCTTATAAACTAAAGAACAGGGTCAAAATTTGTTTAATTTTTACTAAATATTTGACGCCAACCTGTTACATTTATCCTGACACGTAACACTAACACTAACACTTATTTATTGCAACTGGTTGTTCTTCAAATTAATAATAAAATATTTTACATATCTTTATGACCTTTTGTCATATAGCCAAGAATGTCAATATTGTAAAACTATAATATTGTGATATCATTTCAAGGCCATATCTGAATTTATGTCACACTGCAACTGTTGGTGAAAACTGTAGGAGACAAAATAACAATAAAAAAAAAGGGTGTTTCTCTTTGTGATATTTAATCAGCTATGACATGATTATTGTCATGCAACCATATGTGTTCTGCATAGTTTCCTGTTAGACAGTAACTGCATGTTACTGTACATTAGCTGTAAAACCAGTATACCATTAATGTATACCATTGTTGGTATGTAGTGTGGAACCGGGACACACTGCACTACTTGTATTTCTGGATAAACACACTCCAAATTTTGTTTGCAGACGTGTAGTATATTTTTTTTTTGGGAGGAGGTGGGCAGGGTTTTAACCAGACTGCATATAGTAGTGACTCATCTTCTTCATAAACAATCTTTGGGAGGGGTAGCCCAGCATGCACGTGGTAAAAGGGGCGGGGTCAGCCCCCCGATGTGACCGTATGAAGGCGTGGTTGGTGGGTACACGTCATCGACAGACACCCAAAGCTCTCCACGAAAGACTGAAACCAGGGAGTTTTTTTTCTCAAAACACACAAACAAACTGAAACATGCATGTACACGGGATTAAACAACTACAACTGTTTATATTATTGATTGTGGGGTGCAGATACATGTAGGGGAAGCCTGAAAGCCAGAGTCACTTGATCCCTGGCAGACGATGTCAAGTCATTATGTAAAACGAGCTTGGCATTCCCTGCGCCACCGCCCTTATTCCTGCATGTTTTGGTTATTTGACTTTAAATGTCTCGGAGCTGTGCGTGCAGGAATAAATACACTGACAAGCGGGAGCATAGAGGGAAATAATCTGATAACTTTACAGTAATGCTGATGTGCAGCCTGTCATTGTAACAACCCTGTCTATGCAGCAGGTTTCAATGCAGTCACCCCTGATACTGCAGCAGCCCTTGTATGTTTATTAGCTATTTTAGACAGCTACAATTTAGGTTGAGAGAGACACACACTGTTAACGTTACACGACCCAATGCAAGAGGTGACTAAATTGTGCATGCGTTTGTAGCGTTATATTAACATGAATACGAAAGTAAAACTAAATTGTCAGTAACCGAAACGTGCTCCTCTCAGTAGTTAGTCATATTTTAATTTAAAAGGAAGACATAGGTGATGTGCATACTGTATTTAGCTTGTGTATTGAGGTGATAAATCAGAAAATAAACAGGTTTGTCTTTTTCTCAGAGTAAAAATCCTACAGAGACACATTACACTGAATCGTTAAGTACTTTACAAACCATGTCTCATAGTTGGAAAAACCTAAACTGTATTTCTAATAAAATACCAACTTACCACGTGCTTTCTGTTGTTGCAGGGCTTGCAATTCCAAAAACTTGGCCGCTTCCAAAAGCGTTTCGATGCTCATGTCTGTCCACTTAGAAAGACTAAAGTTTATTTTCTTTTAACAAGAAAAAGGCGATAAAGCAAATGCGATATGCGCCCGAGTACTACAGGGGAGAGGTTCCCAGTCTAAAGCTGGAAAAAGGGTAACTGGATACCCCCTCGGTAGAAACTCTACCACTTACGTAGACGAGTTACAAACAAGATGGCGCTCAAAGTAGTAGGAACAAATAAGGTTTGTGAATCACGCACCGTTTGTAACCGCCCACAGACAGACACACTCCCTCCATTACATACTTACAGAGGACACGACAAAACACGGAAAATGTCCCCGGAGTGGATTAACGACGGTGTAATAAAGCTGCATTCATGAGCTGAGTCACGTCCAACAGGGCTGTCAAACTGGCGCCACAGTCACCTGACTGCTTATTAGAAAATATGTAACAAAATGTCGCCAAAACAACTTGTTTAACATGTAGCTTTGTCTACGGTGGCTCTGACAGTCAAAAGTCAACATTTAATAAAACACGACATTTAGCAACCACTTTAGCTCAACAAGGGGGCAACTTTCCCTTACCTGTATCGCCCAACAGGTCTATTTTAGATTATTTAAAGGTTCAACTCAATCTCCATTTGTGTATTACTTGTTTAAAATCCTGATAACTAATGTTTAGCGTACTTGTGGCCTGTTTCCGGCATACTGGCTCTCTACAGTGGTTCCAACGGCTCTTTTATACGCAACACTTTTAACAGTATAACGTTTCTTGCTATTCTGTTGCCAGGGAAACAACTTTGTCCCCTGTTCACTTCCGGTTAGCTGCTGCATTAGCAAACACTCCGAATTCCAAAATGTTCCAGTCACATTCATAACGTTAAATGTGTGTTATAACGTTGTATGTGTGTTATAACTAAATGTGTGTCAGTGCAACAGTGACACATATAACTCGTATTGAAATGTAGTTCTCGTCGCCCAATGCCTGATGTAAGTTTAAAAAAACAAAAAAACAAAAGGTGAGACGTTCATAACCGTGTCCGTAATTTACAAGTAACCATGACTGCAGTAAACACATCTCACTGACCTCTCGTTCAACGGCCAATCAGCAGGAAGAACAACAAGGTATGGCGTCTGCACACATGGATACAAGGATTATGGTGATGTATCTCTCCCGCGTCCAAGCATCACAGAAGGCATCACAGGAATAATGTAGATAACTCTAATGTAGTCTTGAAAACAAAAGCTAGCCAATTAAATAAATAAACATAAAATAATGAAAATACAGCAATTTGAGTTATGGCCAATTTAACATTTGATAGGTGCTCATTCAGCAAAATGTGTACACATGGAATAAACAACCGAAATTAGAAGCACATAAGCAGTGGTGGAAAGTACCCAAGTAGCCTATATATACTCAGGTATTGTACTAACCTGAGTGCAATTTTGAGGTACTTGTACTTCACAATATTTCCCTCTGAAATGTAGTATTAAGTAGCAGACAACAGAAATATAAATTTGTTCAGATTAATACAAAATATAATCAACAATTATGACGCAAGAGTGCATCACAATTTATTTGTTGGCTGACTGATCTTTGGCAGCATGAAAGTCATAAATACACAAATGCATCAGTTATTATGATCCAATTATATATTAAACATCGTTTTAAAATGGGCCATTCTTCAGTACTTTTACTTTTGGTGTTTTCATTCTATTTTAATGTCATTACTTTTGAACTCTGAACATTTTGAATGGAGGATTTTTTAATGGTTAGATTATTTCTACAATAAATAAATAAAAGATCTAATTACTTCCTCCACCACTGCACATACAACAACATATCAAGCTGTAACTGCAACTTTATTTAGCTGTTATAAAATATGATGTTATAAACCAATCTGATTTTTATTTGGTGGTGGCTCACAAATATAGAAAAGCAGACATTACTGTAACTAACCTATGATATACTGTATCTTTAATTCATTTTGCAGTTAATGGATTCATCATTTGTTCTATAAAATGTTAGAAAACTGACACAATTTAGAGCCCATGTTGACATCTTTAAGTATTTTTTTGTCCGGCTAGCAGTCCAAAACCTAAAGATATTAAAGTGACAATGCTGTGAAACAATTTGAAAACAGCAAATTCTCACATTTGAGGGGCTGGAGCCAGCAAATCCTTCTTCGATTAATGGCTTTAAAAGACAAATCAATTATATATTCACTTTTCATGTAATTACTCTTATTACATCATCCCAAAATCACCCAGAAAAATCCAGACTACTGACTTAACACATGCAAAGGCTGATGGAAACCTGGTATAACTGAGGGATATGTAGTATGAGAAGGAACTGGGTTTTTGCTTGCAGCACACAAGGAACGTGCACACACATACACATGGCCCTGGATATTCAGAGGTCTTTTCCTGTTATTCACTCGGCTCAGGTCAGGAAGTATGTCGCCTTCCACAGAGTGATAATAACGGACCACAATACTAAAGGTTCTCCAGGAACAGGAAGGACTGAGGGGCTCCAGGAACATCATGAATTAATCAGGCTGTGCGTAAATTTCAGGAAACATTGGGATCAAATTCTAAAGCCATTCAAGAAGACAATGACTAATAAAACAAATAAAGGGTTTCATCTAAATACAAAACATGACAGGAAGACAGTCCCTGATAGAAGAAACACATAGTGTCCTCTTGTGGCCATTTAGATGTACTGCATTGTTAAAAAACACAACAGACCAAAAATGCTCGACTGTGTATAAAAAATGCAGCATGAAGAGGAAAAGATTTTATAAAAATTAACATTTATTGCAAATGTTTTTTTTTTTTGACAAAATGCCAATATACAGTATGTACCACCTTACAAGGTATTCTGACTGAGAACAAAAAAATCAGATGATGTGAACTACTGATTATCTCCTGGAACAAACCTCTAGAAGTCACAGTAACGTCAATTATCATCTGTAAAAATAACATCTGATCATTTAGGGCTTAGCAACCAACCTTAGAAGGGTGTTCTTCAGGTACGTACACAGTTGGTTCATCAGGTCTTTACTCTGACCCTCCACCCAGTGCATCTCAATCACTACTTCGCTGTCTTCCATCATCACATTCAGCAGACACTTGAACAGGAAGTGTTCGACTGCAGCGGGGCTCAGGGGTTGCTTAGAGGGCGGCTCACCTGCTGCAGCAGGCTCTTCCCGTGGGCCTTTTTCCTGCACTGCGTCTGTGCAGGTGGAGGACTCCATGTCCACATCTTCACCTGACACATTCTCTAAGACCTCCTTCTGTTCTGAAGTTGGCGGTACATCTTTGCTCGTCTCATTTGAAGAGGCGCCATTTTCAGTCTGCTCAGCAGACTGCTGCTGTCCAGCTACCTCCTGTGCAGATGTACTTTTGTTTTCAGTGCTATCACCCTGGGTGCTGCTGTTTTTTGTGGAGGCAGACTGGCTTTGAGATGCCGGGGTTGTGGCAGGAGCAGCTGTGGCCACAGTAGGTTGAGAGCTGGTTGCAGCACATTGAGGTGCCCTGGGGAGCTCCCGCAGCTGACGCAATCCCTCACGTCGCTTCTGTCGTCCATGGATCCAGGTGTTCTCCACAGCTGTTAGAAAGAGGCTCTGCTCCTGCTTTCGACATGGGACGCGTTTGTGAAGCACCTGCAGAGCCACACAGAAGATAATCAGACCAATGATGACATTAACTGTGTGTGAACATTAACTGACTGCTGCACAAAATAATGGCTACATGCTCGGGATGGAAAAAAGCTGTGACATATACACTCTAACAGAGTGGTGCAGGAATGAGATCTGAAACCCAGAGATGAGTTAGCATTTTAGCCCTTCTGGTTCCCTCGTCTTGAAGTCAGTGGGTTTTTGGTTAAAAGTCTGAAATAAAGTCTGTGGGTCTTTGTTTTGTTCCAAGACAAAATACATCAGTAAAACCATACTCTTGAATTTGGAAGCATTTATGCGTCTATAAAAAGGTGTTTGCTAAAAAGTGGCTAAATGAGACTCCAGAGGTTGTCTGGAATATTAAACGTCAGGATTACAAGATGGAAGCTTAGTGGTGGTGACGATGAAGTCATGCCATTGTGGTGTATTTTGTTTATAGCCTAACCATAGCTTTTTACTCGTGGCCACAAAAATCATAAAAGTACTGTTCATTAGTGAAGATTATGTTCCTGAATAAAACTTGTATCATAAACTTTTGTTTGCCACAGAGCTGATTTTCTATAAAAATCTGAATCCTTTTTGTCAAGACAACTAGGGCAAGACTAATTTCTGGGTTGAAATTCATCCCTGCAGCACTCTATACCATTAGTTCTCAAACTTTTTGTGCCCAAGCCACACCAAAGGGCAAGATTCTCACACCTGTATTTATATCTGTGCACAAAAGCCGCTATAAGGTGCGTTATCACTCTTATAACGACATAAATGTTTATTTTTATTTACTAATATCAAATAACAATTGACAACCAACTATTACTTGTGAAATACGTAACAAAATGATTCAAGAATTCATTGTAAACTTTTTAAAATGACATCAAAGCACCAATAACACACCCATTTAAACAGGAAATAATGTAAGATAAAGTAATATAATGTGATGTGTTACACACTTATAATTCCCTTTCCTGAATGGCAGTAAATGGTTCCCTGTGAACATTAAATTCAATTAAAATACATTTATTAGGTAGAGTTTGCCTCCTTATTAGGGAATGGGTGGGCCCAACATACTGATACAGTCAATTAAAAATTCATTCATAACTTTTTGTACAGGCCCAGATGAATATTGCAATAAAAATCTTTCCACGGCACACCTGGATTTGCATCACAGCACACCATTTAAGAACCACTGCTCTATACTAGAGACCTGCAAATAGATAGTGTCTTCTTTTGAGGCTGTGGTTCAAAGTTTCGCTGTACTACAATAACATCATGATGTCAAGTATTCCCCTTTGCATCCTCGTTGCAATTAAGATGCAATTACATCTCTAATCAGAGCTGTCTCCATGTAAATGGTTTACCCATGACACATGTTAGTGCTTAATGTAAAAAAGACTATTGTGGGCAAAGAAAACAACCATTGTCCCCCAATGTAATGTCGACAACTTTAGACAAGGCTGACACTTAACCTTGTGATAAATTGTCCTCCTTCTAACTGTGGTAGTGCAGCGCTAAAGCTTACCCGCAGGTCAGTGAGTGTTTTCTCCAGCAGAGCAGCGATGCTGTCCACAGGGCCGCGGGCGGTACCGCCTAAAGCCGAGGCTTTGGCTTGCAGCTCTTTCAATCCCGCCTCTGGCAGCGTGAACGACAGGGGCTTCCGCGACTTCTCAAGTTTACGCTTCTTACTGGGAGGAGACTGAGATACGAGAGAGAGAGAGAGAGAGATCAGGAGGAAATGAATAAACAGACTGTGACAGAGTCTCTGGACATGTTAAACAAAATACAATGGACACAAATTAAAAGAGTCTCAAAGGTCGAGTCTAACAGAGAAACAGAGTGGCAGAGGGATGTGTGGGCCAAGTCGAAGATACCTGTGGTTCACAGTCAACAACATTATTTTGCAAGGTTAAGAACAATCTGAAATATGCAGGAAAATATTCACTCTAGATAAATCAGATAGTAAAAGTTACAAATGACAATACATGTTTTGCTCCAGCCAAAGAGAACAGTATCTCAGCAGATTAGATATGACTCGAGTCCTGCCCCCTTAACTCAAAAATATTTACAGCTATTTTCATGTTGTTCTTACCACACTCTATGCTCATGCTTTATTTTCCAACATCATTCATCTAAAACTTTAAATATATTTTAGCTGCACATTGTGAACTAATTTCACTACATTCTTATCTTTTATCTGTTCTGTTAATAATGCTGTTCTTGTATATTTTTAAGTTATATATTGGGGCACAGTGACTTGACTGCTTGAGAAATTTGAGACAACAGTCTGTGTTTGTCATTTACATTTACAGACATGCAACATCAGAGGCTAGACATAAGGTAAGTGATAGTGGCAGTCCAAAAATAACTACGTCCAAAATCAGGCTGCCAACAGAGGGCAAGTAAGGGTGACACACAACAAGCTGTATCACTTTAATGGTATATTTAAAAACACTTTTTTGTGTTTGAAAATACACAATCAGCTGCACCTAAAGGAAAATCTTGCAACAAATTCACACATACTGCAGTGTGGTCCAGGTCCAGAGCCGCATGTAAGACTCAATCATCGAGTCATACTCAGTCAGGGAAACATATTTTGCTTTGGTTTTAGCTTCACAGACCACAGGAAAAATATATGGACTTTAAAACTGTGTGACATTTATGACTTTGGTCTCTTCTTTTAAAAAACAGTCTCATATCCTTTTTTCAGTGCTTGTGATTTTTCACCTCAACACAGTCCCTCAGGCTTTATCTCCCATTTCCACAAGGGCTAATAAAGGGTTTTGAGTACACGGACATAACAGATAGGCAAAGAAGTGCACACACAGAGGTAAAATAGCACACATACTTTAGACATTAGGTATAATGTTTCTTTTCTCAGTTATCCAATCAGAGGACCAGTGATGTCATGCAGTTGCTAACCTTGACCGCAATGTGTGCGACTTTTCTCACTTTTGTTTTTCTACAGCCTAATAACACCCCCAAACACTAAGATCTCAATCACAAACTAGTTTAAATCAATGATTATTGATTATATACTTTTGTTGATGTGGTCAGTATCTACAACGCTTGTAGTTTTCTGATTTATTTACTTCTCTGCCCCTACTCCAACTCCTGACCTCTTAGATCCTCCAAACAATGTCTTCTTCTTGTCAACTGTCCCGTGAACAAGGCTGATGGGTGCGGGAGAATGTGCCTTTGTGGTAGCTGCTCCAAAGCTTTGGAATAACCTTCCACTCTCTTCCACAATCAAATGCTCCCCCTCGACTGACACTTTAAGACAAACCCTAAAACGTACATGTTTTCAATGGCCTGATTGATTTAAGACAGACACATACATTTTCTATTGTTATATATTTGTGTGTCATTCTTTTATTTTGTACAACACTCTGGTCAACTGCGATTGTTTTTAGATGGGCTATTTAAATTAACTTGATTTGATTTATCTCGATGTTGCTATCACTTCTTGCTCTGCAATAAACTGTGTGCTAAAACTTTTTTCCAACTATTTTCCATCTTAACTTTTGTAATGAAATAACTGTTTGTTGCTCAGGATATCAACCATAACTTGTTATGTGCTGTTCCAGCAAAATTGGAATTAAAAGCCAACTCCAGATTCACTCGTTTGGCGTGTCTCCTCACTATATTTGTATTTTTTTGGTGCTGTGTCTCCTGTCTGGCACCTGTTCACTACTTTTCATCAAGCCCTGACATCATCTGGGGATTCATGCCTATTACTGTCCCAATCACGTAACAAAAAGGAGAAGAAATGACAGGCAGAGGGCAGAGTCTGCAGAAAATTCCACCACCACACGCTTCATAAGTGATGATATGGAGGGACATATCTATCTATCTACATTGTTTATTATGAAAATCCTGCTGTGTTTAAAGCTGTGATAAGAATCTGTGGTCAAACAGAAGATGGGTGTTCCTTATACGCCACAGGAGGGCGCTCAAACCACGTGAGCTCCTCCTGAACCTGCCGTGAATTAACCACCACTCCTTATTTCTAATCCCCTCTAATGTCACGCTGCGATGGCGGTGGAGGTTATTGCCCAGCCGAGTCCCAATACAACAGACGCACTGCAGCGATCGTCCCCTACACTTCCACGGCAGCCAATAAGTCAACGCTGCACTGGCGAGCTACTGCAGGCTGACTGGAAGAGGGGAGACAGCGGGGGTCTGCAGCCACACTGTAGTGTGACGGAGCAGACAGCATGGCCGACTGACCTACAAACAGCTGAGGGAAGGAGCAGACTGTGACCTTCACACTGCTGCACTGATCTCAGAGTCAACTTTTGATCACTACTTCATTTTAAAGCATCAGAAGAGTTTGCACCCCCTTGTGTAAATTTATAGTATGATATATATTTACGTTTTGGCTCTGAAAAATAACAAGAGTCTGAAATTAATAAATAAATTCACATTCTTGCATGTCCTTCATTTTCACTCCCAATCAGAGGTTTTTCAGTCTTGATCATGCATTGATTTTTAGTTAAAATGATGGTCCTTGTGGATGCATGTTCATAAGGGCCAGACATATTTAATTAATGGGTTGATGATGAACGCTGCCTCGTCTGGCTGCTTGTTAGAGCTTCTTTTATTTCTTATTGTTTCTCACAGACGTCTCTTGCCCCTTTTTTACTCCACGCTCTGCAGGCCCTGCAGCTCATTGTACAAGGAAAGAAATCAATAAAATCCATCACTCCAAACCTGTCTGTTTGTACGCAGCATCCTTGACACAGATTCATGCACTAATACATTAGTATATAAACACACACACATTAAGTCAATATGCACCGATGCAAAGACTCACAGACAAAGAGCATGGAAACTCTCCACTGAATCACATCCTCTTCTGACTCTGCTGCTCTTTCACTCCATTATTAATCCCACTTACACGCTCTCACCTCACTGCATGCTCTCCAAGTCTCACACACACACACACACACACACACACACACTATGGGTAAATGACAACCTCACAATGAAAGCCTGGCCTAATTTTAAAAACTAGGAACAGTAAAAGCCTCCAAGTCCAATAAGAGCTGCTCTTTCCAGATATAATGTCATTCAATCACCAATCTTAATGGTGAGTGCACACACACATGCACGCACACACACGGAAAAACACCATGCTGCAGATATCACCTTCAGGCAAACATCACCCCTCTTCTCCCAGCCCCCATTTCCTTCTTGTCAAGTCCGAGCACCCCCTGCATGGACTCCTGAACTCTGGACTTCTTGGACCTCCTCCTGCCAGAGGCCTGTGCGAGCAACAACACGCCCTAGGGCTCAGATAAAACCTGGCTGCCTCCGTCTATTCTGTCTACATGTGCTCTAATCTCACCATCCACAGTCTCCGTTCCTGTGTCTGTTTTTGCTGGATTTATTTATCTGCATCTTGTTTCCTTCAGTTAAAATTAATTTTATCCGCCCTCTGCATCTTTCCCTCTTGGTAATGAGAACGTCTTTATAATATCCCACCTTTAAAAAGGAGAATTAAATATTGAATTACTTCATAAACACCCAAGAACAAAAGGCTTGTAGTCAACAGCTGTGTTGCTCTGTGGTCAAACCATACTCATGTTTTCTAGGGCTGTACTAAACTAAAGCCTCTATAGGACAATATACTGGAGAGGGTGTGCAAGAAAGAGACAGATACCAAGATAAAAGCTATGACCAAATACTGATTTTACAGATTTACTCAGCTGATTTAGCAATAAACTTGTATAACATCGTCAGATCAAAATCAACAGTTAAGCCTGATTCATGGTCCTGCGGCATACCTACAACGTACCTACGTCGTTGCCGTGACGCCGTCGTGAACCCTTCGAACTTCTCCGTCACTCCATTTTGTCGCGGTGCAATTCACCGCCAGAGCAGCAGGGGGCTGCGTTACTTTCCTGAATGGTTATCGTCGTCTCTAGTTGATTCTTTGTTTAGCTTCCGGCTTTTCCAGTCACAGTGAACAATGGCGACCGAGAGAGAGAGAATCTTGATTTAACGCAGGACCATAAATCAGGCTTTAGGGGCGTCGGTAGCGTAGTGGATAGTGCCGGCACCCCATGTACAGAGGTGATGCCTCGCTGCAGCGGTTGCAGGTTCGACTCCAGCTTGCAACCATTTGCTGCAGGTCCCCCCCCCCCACTTTGTCTCTCACCCCATTTCACTCTGTCCTATTCATTAAAGGCAAAAGCCCGAAAAAAAAATCTAACAATAAATAAATAAATAAATAAAAAATAAATCAGGCTTTAAAAAAAAAGAAACAAAATCGATGCGGCAGAACCAGAGATATCGTCCTTTTTGCCCCCCCCCCCAACTCTTCTTCCCCATTGAAACATGATGCCTATATAACCCACAATGCAACTCGACTACTGTGCAGTTCGGACAGTGATTTGTGTGCCAGTAGTAGCTAATGTAGCCTTGAGCGGGCTACAGAGGTCTGTTAAGTTTACTTCATGACAAACCACCATTCCTTTTCAAACTTGTAGTCGACAGTCGTGACCATAGATCGTAACTACCACGTGCACAGCGTGTCTCCACTTCCCCCCACTATAAACAAATAAAGCCAAAATATCCCAGATACGGCCCCTGTCATGGTGATGTCATTTCGAGTCAGAGCAGCAAGCAACACCACTGACTGCTAGCACACCAATTGGCACACACAGCTGTCAATCATGACATTAAACACCCTTTTTTAGTATCAAATAACTAACTAAAACTTATCAGAAAAAAAAAAAAACACTTGAACATCTGGCCTATGTATTTCAAACACAAGAAGACACGGTCCCGAATTCCTGCCCAGGGACAACAGATGAATATTAGCTTATAGCTAACTGTGGTGCAGCTAAGTAGCTGTGCACTGTCCCTGTTAAATAAATAAATATATATACATACAGCAGCATAAAAAGAACAACCTATTTAATCTAAATTCATTTGACATGTCCCATCCACTAACAAGGAGGGGTGGGGTTTATAACCTATACTGCAGCCAGCCACCAGGGGGCGATCAAGATGATTTGACTTCACTTTTAGGTAGCTGTCATGTCGTCTATCGTTATACAGTCTATGGATGTGATTTACAAAACAGCAGTGCTTTTCATTATGCTAAAGTGTCTCCTCTCTCCCCTCGCATCTTACGGCCCTGACACACCAAGCTGACAGTCTGCCGTCTGTCAGTACCTGACGCTCTAGTTCTTATGGTGTGTCACTGCTGGCACTAGTTGGCCCTTGTCAACTTTTTTTTTCAGCCGATTTAGCATGCTGAATCACGTCAGAGCTGGTGATGAATGAAATCACTCCAACTCAGTGCATGGGAAGAAAAACAGAAGTGAGGAAAGTAAACAAAAGACCAAAGTCAAGAGTTCGCAATATTGAAACAAACTTGTCATATTACTACTTCTTAGTCACGGAGCTCTTTAGCAAAAGTGGTTCATAAAAGTTTGTGTTATTGTTCGCAAGCTGACGGTTGATATCCTTTGTTCTTTCACCAATGGGTTGTGGTGTTATTGTGCTAACTGGCTAATTAGTATGCTGCTGGTTTAGAGACTTACTTCCTTTCACGCAGGCGCAGACCATACATGCTAGTTGGCCATTGACTGTAGTCTTTGCAATGTTTTAAGCTGCAACTTTTCCAAACACAGGCTCTGTGAGGCAACAGTCAGCCTCCATCACTGCTAGTTCTTTGACGTCTGTTTGGAATATCGGAGCCTTTAACTCCTTTCAGCAAGGATGTGAAAGAGATGCGAGGAAGAGTGTTTCCTCGCTCTAAGCTCTTCCAAAATCTTCTTCTCTCCTCATCTCCTCAAGGTGCATTAAAAGGACTGGAATATCCTCCATGATGGCAGAGGGGGAATGATTTTGGGAGCCACGGGAGAAGAGTGGACCCAAGGAAGCATAAGTTAGGGTAATAAAAAGCACCCAATCTTTCAGACTTCACACAGCTCACTCTAAAGCTACAAAAGATTTAGATTGGTACATCAGTTTTAGTTTAACGGTCACCTGTAGAAGATGTCTTGTCACCTGTGTGGTTAAATAAAGTTTGACCAAACCTGACAACAGGGAAGAAAACAAGGTGAATATAATTGTAGTAATAGTAGCTTGCAGGCTGACCTGGTAATAAAGGGGTAAGTAGGTCACCACTGCATGCATGTCACATATGTTATAGTCTATATGTAACTTTAATGAGCACCCCCATCAACATACATATATACCAGACATCCATAGGAACACACGCATGCAAGCAGAATTAGGTAGTCAACCATGTAAGGGATTACACATGCAGAAACTACTGTCATGTAAGCACACACACGTGGTGGGGGGGGGTCTGTGTAGCAATGATGGCGAGAAGCTCTTGAGTGTAAATGATGGTGGATGTGCGTCAAAGTGGAGAAGGAGGAGGAGGAGGGTGGCGGGAGAAATGTAGGCCAATCATTCTGCTCAACTGCTTTTATGCTGAAAAGGCCAAAACAGAGAAGAGACCAACAAAACACAAACAGTCGTCGTCACACAGCCTCTGCACCTGCTGACCACCTCGATCTGCTGTCACTCAAACACTATTATCAGTTATCTAGCTGTTGTGGCGACTTCACTGTCACTGCTTTCTATTTATTTCCAACGCTCTCACTGTCCAGACAAGACAATGGTTTGGTGTGTGTGTGCACACAGTCCTGCCCTGGCAACTGTTGCCTGGATACAGCATGTTAAAAATCACACAAACATCTCCCCAGAGGAGGAAGGAGTAAGTGCTTCTAATGGAACGGAGCTGGAGGGAGAAAGGATGCAGTGTAGAGAGGGGCGGGAGGATGGAGGTGGTGCATTATTGAGGAGGGAGCATTTAGGTTTTTGGAAATACCCGGTTCAAGCATCAGAATGACCAAAACCATTTAGATTACTTACCTATGTATTGACTTATGGTACCAAATGTTAAGGCTATGTCTTGGTATCATTGATGCATATCGGTGCTGAATTTAATTACCCAGCAATAACGGCCCCAAAACAATCTGCTGAGCCTAAAATGTGCAACAGGACTGGAGTTTCTAAAGTGAACAAAAGGGCAGAATTTTTCCTCAGACTTACCGGAACAGTCACATCATCGTAGAAACTCCAGGCCAGCGCCCACCTCATCGTCCGTCCCTGGCAGAACTCTGTGTGCGTCACTTTGGGTACCTGAGAACAAAATAAAAAGATCAGCACTGCCTCGATCGCTGCACGCCGCAGACTTCACAAGGCACAGCTTACTTTAAAATCTACCATACTAAAGTCACCAGACTAGTGATGACATGAGCCATACACTGAATACAATGGACATTATTGCAGATAAACTGATGAGCTTTGCTTAATAATGTGATACTCTAATTATATTTTAGTATGTAGATGTTCTGTTATTTTTGGCTGTGTGACAGCACTCCAAATTATAGGATTACACATATTATAAAAACTTGCAAATACATTGGAAAAGATTTTTTGAAAAAAAAAAAAAAAAGGTAAATATGGTTTTCTTCTTTGTAACTAGGGCTAGACGAGAACCACATGACTGCCGTATTGAGCTTGTAACTCTCATTTAGTGTTGTATACTGACACTAAAATATTTCTAATATCATGTCGTTAAAATTGTACAATGCCCCATTTTATTAGTGTTGGTACTTTAAGAATGACAGCGTTTTAATAAGCTGTATTTCCTACGAGTTGCATCAATGTGTGACAGTGGTCCGCCGCAACACGAACGCTAATAGTTACCCAACGGTATGAGATTTTCACAGTACGATAACCGTCTCAGAAAATACTGCGGTTTTATGGTATCACCATAACCCGGTATTACAAGATTATTTTTACTATAAGACAAAATAACCCTGCAAGGACAGAAAAGAGATGGGTTATTTTTCGTTGAATAAATGTTTTATTATTACAATTGAAACTTGAAATCTTTTTTTTTTTTTTTTTTAATGGAAGTTTGTGTAAAAGCCCCCCTTTGGCACAATAACTACAATAATGTGGAGATTTTCCATCCAGTTGCATTTTGTTTTTTTCAAATATCATACATGAGCAAATGTACACGGTTTGATAACTGTCAATTTTCATTTCACGGTATAATATTGCAACCCTACTTCACAGAACAAAGGAGCTGACACATCCAACTTAGCGAAGTGTCTCACCAAGAGACAAGCTGACAGGTTAGTGAATGTGACAGGTAACAAACGGTGTCTATGCCCTCGGATATACAAGTCAAACAAGAACTTTTGTCACCATCAGAGTTTGACAAGGCAGTTAAGTGCAATGATTACTGTTTGTCTTGATCTTTTTATTGCTTTGTTCAAGCACTTTGGGCTGCATTCGTGCATGAAAGGTGCTCTATAAATAAAGTTTATTATTATTATTATTATTATTATTATTAGTATTATTATTTTAGCTAACTTAAAGTGGCAAACATCTCTAAACATTCCCACTGGTAACGTTGACTCACCATAATTTGCATGCTGCCAAAAATCAGGGGTTACCAATTATGCAGCTCAACAACACCAGTTATAAATAATCAATTTGTACCCAATCAATACTGATATGGTAATCATGATGTACATTTTTGTCAATAATCTTTTCTATCATGAGAAAATGCACTCTGACCTGGAGTAGTAATAGTAATGAGTCACTGGCTTCGTTTAGGTCTCTCCTAAAAACATTCTTCTGTCGGAAAGCATATCCTGACTTTATCTGAGCTATCTATTTTATTGCAATCTTATTCATTTTAATGTCCATTTATTATCTTGATTTTAGCTTTGGCCTTCTGTATTTTATCTTTTACTTGCTGATATTTTATGACATGCTATTTGTTTTATTCTTCTTGTGTTTTATTGTGCAGCACTTTGTAACTGTGTTTTGAAAAGTGCTATATAAATAAGGTTTATCATTATTATTATTATTATTATTATTATGTCTGGTTGTAGATGTAACATCAAAATCAAAGAAATCACATAAACTCAAGTACAGGGACATCATCATAAGTGCTATATCGTAGGCAACTGGACTTCTTCACTTCTAACTGACTGGTGCAGAGTCACAGGCAGGCTTGACACACAAGATGGCCGGGTGGGTCAACGACTCTGTGAGGGTTCACACTCACACAGAGTTTGAAGCCTGTGACTCTGCACCAGTCTGTTTGAACTGAATAAGCTTCTTGGATGAGAGGAGAAATGTCTTCAAGAAACTCAAGCAAGCCTACGATATAACACTTACGATTACCAGGACCTGGGTGACTGAGAATCTTCATCGACATCTAGGGGACATCAGATTGTTGCGTAATATGTAAAAGCTTTAATAACACAATGACTTTGATCTAATTATTTACAATCATCTAATTATTGTTATAAATGTACTAATTCATTGTCAACAGCAAACCTACATGTATAAAAATGCAAATAAACAAAAAACACTAAACAGCACATAAACTGCACTTGTATTGAGTGTGAATAATAAATATAAATTATATTAACTGTAAGTCTGACCCTTCCTGGATTATTAGCGGTGTACAGGCCATTTAGTCAAATTATTTCCTAATGTTTTAGGTTTTTGAAGTGGTATTCTTTCAGTATTGGTATCAAGATATTTAGGCAGGTATCATATTGAAATCATAATGTTGGTGTTGTGACAAGAACATTGTCATCACCTCAGTTATTATCATTTTGTTTTTAACCAAACCACGGCGATACGTTGCTTTTTCACCCGAGTAAAAAAACATCCACACCATCACAGTCCTGTGTAACATGACCAGGAAAAAAATAACTGTAACTTTACACCCGTGGGAAGAAAATATGGTTGCTTCCCTATCCATGGAAATGACAGTGCTCCCATCCTTATCAATCGATGCTGACTGAAAAATATATGAATTCAATACTAATGGAATAAAATGATAGATCAAAACAACATAAAACCTTTGTCCATAAATAAAACTTCAGGCAGCTGGAGCCACTGAACCAGTCTGACATCATTGTTTGAACATTATGTGATAAAATTTAACAGCTTTACATAACCAAATCATTCTAGAAAGTCCGCACTGACTCCTTGACATGTGACACCCTTTGATAGTGTGATGCAGCGTAAACTGCTCAGTCTGCGGGTTTGGTGAAGGTGAGGGAATTACAATCTGATGTAAACTGAGACGTGTCTCCTGCCGTTGAGTTTTGGCCTCAGTGAGCTCCACATCTCTGATAGTGGGAGAGAAAATAAAGATCCATGATGTGAGGAAGACTCACATGTGGTGTGAAAAGCCTCGTGCTAACAGAGCACTTTAAGTGTCTCTTAGGACTGCCTCTGTAAATACGACGAGGAGGGTCACTAAGTTGAAGGTCAGAGGTCAGCCAACTCTGTAGCTGGGACGTTCACATTTGCTAAATTAAAAAACACAAAGAGAGATGAGGAGACACCGGAGAGGAGATGGAGTAATGGGTGATAAAAGCATTAGCATATTAACTAGGCCAGGTTTCTGTTTACACACACTTTAAAAAGAGGCAACAGTCTCGTCTCTGGACGTTAGCCAAGGCTGCACTCACTCTGATGAGCAGCGACAGCACCCAAAAACCTCTGGAGGAGCTTTGAGGGATGGCAGGTGGAGTTTCTGGTTGTGTTTTTTGAGCATGTGAGGGAAGTGACTGGCACAGGACCAGCGGCCTGCAGCAGTCAGGAGTCATGTGCTGGGCTATTAGATAGGCTAATGACGTTAATGCATGTTAGCTACAGAGTGTCGTGTGATGCAGTCATGCACCGCTACCAGACATCAGCTCCTTCATGGCTCGTTTGTGACACTGCTTAGTGGGCATGTTAGAAAGAGCTGATGTGTTTGACTTCTCTGTGTGTTTGCTGCCCTGACAGTGACGACCGTGTGCTCCTAACGTCAATACAGAGTCCCAGAAGGGTGTTGGGGTTTGAGAGGCGAAGCGAAGATTGTTTTAACAAGCCATTATCAAACCCTGCACAGAAGGGGCACCTTGCTGCATGAACGTACTGAGATCAAAAGCTGTGGCTGCTTTGTAACTGATTGACTGCAGAGGATGCAGATGCATTTGTGCGTTTGCCTGGGTTTGTACTCACCCCTTGCTTCCTCAGCTCCTCTTTCAAAGGTGCCAGACTACACTTCTTCCCCAACATGCAGCTGTACCACCTGCAGAAAGAAGAATCCATATTAACCAGCTGTGTGTCTCTGTGTTAGCAGGCACAAGCTACCAAGCAGAGATCAAACGAGTCGAGGTGAGCTTTAGGGAGCAACTCAAACACAGAAAGTAAAACATGAGACAGGAAAAACATCCGTGTGTGTGTGTGTGTGTGTGTGTGTGTGCGCGTGTGCGTGCGTGTGCGTGTGTGTGCGTATGGTGCACAGAGGAGGAAAAGCTGTTTTGAAGTCGTCCCTTGACGGAGGCCTGATCAATAATCTCTGCTGTGCGATAAAGAGGAGAGGTTGGTCTTGATCAATAAGCAGCAGAGTCCAGTCGGGGAAGATGGAGGAAAGGTAAACACATCAGGCAGGCGGAGTGGAAGGAAGACTGGTCAGTGTTCACAAAGCTTCTCAGGGTTTGTTTAGTTTTCACTTGACATTATTGGAAGCTAATTATCTGGTCTGTATTTTATGGAAGCCCACTGCTGCCAGTGTGATTAGAAAAAAGATGTTGTAAGTCATTAGACAATCTTTAAAAATAATGACTTATTTATCTGAAAATAGTGACTTATCTCAAAATAATAAAAAAAAACTCTTAAAATAATGAGTTAGTACTTCAAAATAATGAGTATTTCAAAAATGATGACTTAATATCTTAAAATGGTGACTTAGTATCTCAATATAATGAGTTTGTTTCTCAAAATAGTGAGTTAGTATCTTGAGTATTAAGTATGTCAAAATAATGACGAAGACCCACGCAAAACAACTTTGTTTTTTCAAAATAGTGAGTTAGTATGTCAAAATAATGACTTAGCAACTTAAAATGACACCATATTAAGATAATGAGTTAGTATCCCCAAAAAATAAATTAGTACCTCAAAATAATGAGTCAGTATCTCAAAATAGTCACTTAGTTTCTCTAAATGACTACAGCTCTCAAAAAATGACTTAGTTTTATAAAAGAGTGACTTAGTATCTTGAAATAGTGAGTCAGCATTTTAAAATAGTATCTCAAAATGTCTTATTATCTTAAGATAATAAGTTGGTATCCCAAAATAATAAATTAGTATCTCAAAAATTGACTTATTATCTCCGCCAAGGAGGTTATGTTTTCTTCTGTTTGTTTGTCTGCAAAATAACTCAAAAAGTTCTGAACAGATTTTGATGAAATTTTCAGGAAATGTTGATAATGGCACAAGGAACAGATGATAAAATTTTGGTGGTGATCGGTTGAAGCGAAGTGGATAAAATAATAAAATGGCGGGAAATCCAAGCTGCTTGGCGGAGGTCTTCGCTCTCCGAGTGCTCTAGGTTTTTCGGGAGCATATCTATGTTCCCAGGGTTCTACGTTTCCCGGGTTCTATGTTCCCAACTTAACCCTGCAAAAAAGCTTCTATGTTCCCCGCTTACACAAAAAAGGTTCTATGTTTCCCGGGTTCTATGTTGCCCGCTCAACCATGCGGGAAACATAGAACCCTTTTTGTGTAAGCGGGGAACATAGAAGCTTTTTTGCAGGGTTAAGTGGGGAACATAGAACCCGGGAAACATAGAATCCTGGGAACATAGGGATGACCCCGGTTTTTCAAGGTAGTGGCTTTAGTAAAATAATAACATCATTAGTATCTCAAAATAAAGAGTTATTATCATCAATCTCTAAATAATGACTATCTCAAAATAGTGACTTAATATCTCAAAATGAGTTAGTATCTCAAACTAATAAAAATAATCAAATCGAAATACTGACGAACTTTCTTGCAATAATGACTTAGTGTCTTAAACATTGTCTTTGTATTGTTTCTCATTATTCTGAGATCCTATGTAATTTTTTATTGAGAAATCTCATTGTGAGATTCAAAACTCAAACTTTTTTGACATGTCATTATAATGACTTACAGGATCTTTTTTTTTTTCATCATGCTGGCAGAGATGGGCTTCCATAGTAGTTAATCACCACAGCCTTGGTACAAAAAAAAAAAAAAAAAAAAAAAAAAACAAAACAACCCCAGGAAACACTGTAAATATGATATTTAAAGCACACAGATTTTCTTCCAAACTGGGTACGGGTACACAAAGATCCAAGAAAGTTTTTTTTTACTTTGATCATATCTCTCTAAACTATGCTCTGACTGTCCAGCTGCTAAAATTCTGATTTAAGAAGCTCTGACTTAATTAAAATGTTGATACAGTCATCTGATTTGCCTTCAAACATATGGCCACTGCAGTAAGGTTTTCTAAGCAGCAACAAGTGTGTGTTTGGTCTCTCAGGCCACACACTCTCTCCACTTCTTGGTGCCGTAGGCTGCCTGTAAGGAGGCCTGCAGTCTCTACTAAAGGGCTGACAAGAGTACTTCAGCGTCCTCTGCATGATTGTTTTTTTGTTTTTTTTTAACCATAATTAACTGGCAACCATTCCTATCCATCCATCCATTTTCGTAACCGCTGATCCTGCTGGGGTCATGGGGTGCTGGAGCCTATCCCAGCTGACATTGGGCGAGAGGCAGGGTACACCCTGGACAGGTCACCAGACTATCACAGGGCTGACACATAGAGACAGACAACCATTCACACTCACACATGGACTGTGGGAGGAAGCTGGAGTATCCAGAGAAAACCCACGCTGACACAAGGAGAGCATGCAAACACAGAAGGGCCCTTCCTGGGATTGAAACAGGAACCCTCTTGCTGTGAGGCTACAATGCTAACCACTACACCACCATGCCTCCCCAACCATTTCTATAATCAATCAAAATTATTTACAAAGCAAAAATGTCTCTGGTTTGAGCTTCTCAAATTTCAGAATAAGATGTTTTTCTCAGTTCCATATTGTATAATGAATATTTTTGGATTTGAGACAAAACAAGAAGCTGAAGACGTCACCGAGAAATTTTGATTTTCATTTTGACTATTTTTCACAATTTGCTGACATTTTATGGAATAAACTACAAATCAAGGAAATAATTGACAGAATGAACATTGATGAAAATAACAGTTGAAGCTTTAGTTGTGTCTCTCAAAAAAAAATAAAAAAAAATAACTAGAATTGAAGCGCAATATGAAGTAAAGGACCGTGTTTTTTGTGGTGAAGATGCAAATACATCAAGGGACCTAAATGGGATTTTAAGCAGCGTTAGCTCATTATTAACACAGCTATTTACATACACATTAGTACAGAAGGCATGATAACCAGTTTAAATTTATATGAATGCACAAAAGTGCAGTAAATTTTTATTTCTTTCAGGTTAAAGGACCTCTAACTTTAGCTGAAACCTAAGCCATATTCTTAAATATATAAAAGACACAACATCACACCCAACGACTGATGAAATCGCATCTTAAAGAACAGTTTTGACTTGAGAAGGGACGATGATTTGTAATCAGTTTAGGGATGTGAGATGCCCTGAGGGGGTGAAGGGGAGTGGGAGAGCAACATGTCAGCCTCAGTTGACACAATGAAATATTGAACAGCTCTAATATTCACAGATGTTCCCCATTTTTCGACACAGTGGGGAGGAACACCCGAAGCAGCTCTCTGGCTTCCCTCCTCCTCCTCCACTGGCGGCTTTTCAAACATCCCAGAGTGTGCAGCTGCATCAGCATCCACATTCTCTCTTCACATGTGAAGCACGTATGATTACAATCTTATTAGCAGAGATAGTAATTTTCATATCAATGGCGTGATAAATGAGGAGTATTACCTCATTTCTAACTAGGGTTTTGGATGTGTGTTATTCTGGGATGTAAGGTATCTCACCCCTGTCTGACAGTAATTACACTTCAGTGCAAAAAAGAGGAGAGAAAGAGGGAGCAGGGCGGGGTGGTGAGGGCGTCTCAGAGGACCAATCGGTGAAGCTGGCAGTGTTTCCATGGACACCTGGTGGCTCTGGTGTCCCAGCATGCATTTGGGAGTGACAGCCGGCTCTGGCTGGTTTGGCCCGAGCCGCAAACCTGTTAAATTCGACTAGATTTTTATCTCACTTCCTTTCCTTGCGACACGACTGTAACACAGAGCACCACAGGAGCAGGCAGGTGTTAAAATGGGTCCCTCTCAGGGCCGCTCATCTTTCCAGTGACGCATTATGCAAACACACTCTGCATACAGCACATACACACTCGCTGTACTCCCCTATAGGACGCAAAGCAGGTGTGGCATGTCTAATCTGTTTTAATAGCCCCACTCTGCAGCTCCCTCTATCTGTGTCTCACTCTGCTGCCCCGGTGACAGCCCTGGTAACGGGGGAGGGTAACGTGACGGCCGCTGGAGACACCCCCATCCACCCACCCAAACACAGCTGTTCCCTGTGGGCTCCCGGATACAGTGTAGGGCGAGCTTGTGCCAGAATCATTAAACCAAGTGTGGGTGACAGCTCCATTAATGTGCAGCGACCCATCTGCACATTTCACCTCTTGGTGTCTCCCCTTCACTGGCGCTCTCAGCAGCCATTTACACCTCTTGAAGCCTCTCCACAGAGCACAAAACTGCAGTGCTCTTGTTCATCCATCTGCCACTTCAGATATGTAGCTGTGTAACCCTGAGTACTTGAGAGTTTCTGGCTCAATAAATTAATTTACATTTGGTTTTACACTCACAACAGATTCGCTTGCACCTACAGGGAGAAATTATTTTTGAATCAGGTTTGATTTTGCAGGTCACAGTCTGGCTCTTTATCTCACCGCAAGCGTTTCTTGAGCTGCAGGCTGTCATGAATGATCCTCTTGACAAACTCCAGTTCCCCGCCCTCAGCCATGATCTCCGTCACTCCGCCTGTGTTCACTGAACTGGGAGGAGGTCGCCGTGAGTTCCTGGAGTTCACCCCCTGGAGAGGCGCAACAAGACAGACAGAGCTTAAGATAAATCCTATTAGAAGCTTGTTACTATCATGTAAACAAACACGGGGAACAAGTGCAGTGTTTACTCTCAATGAGCCAAACACCTCTGTTCACCGGTGAGACATCTAAAATGATAAAGGCAGGGGAACATGTACCTTTGCTTCAAGCTGGTTGGCAAAAAAAGGAGGGTTGCACATGCAGAAGTCGTACACTATCTCTGTCTCTTCTTTCAAGGCGTCCATTAGTAAAGTCTTCTGAGGAACTTTGACAACTAGGATAGTGAAAACACAGTGAGGTGAGGCAGGGATTTGTTTCAGCTGGATGTTTTTGCTAATCAACAAGGTTAAAGAACTCTAAACAATGTGCAAACTCAGGCTCTCCCACAAAAAAGTCACCAGTCATGACAGAAACAAGTTAAAATCTTTGCTTCTTGGGCCAAAACTACGGCCTTTGTTCACACTATGAGACTGTGCAGGCTTTCCCACACATTCATTTATATGTGGCGGATCACAACAACAACAACAACATCTGCTGTATTAATTTTTATTTTGGGAGCTCAAAGCACAGAGTGTACTCTGGGCACAGACGGAGCAGTACGGTGCAATTACAGTGAAACTTAACTGTTCATTGTGCTGGGTCTAAAAGTTTCACACACCTCTGCAGCAGCTGCTCCTCTCATCCATTGATCTGATCAATCTGATCAATTATCCACCCCGTGACTCAAACTTTATAAACTGCTGCTGAGGCAAAAAAAAAAAAAAACCCTCAAGAGTTCCCCCTCACCTGCATCTTCATGGACCCACAAAATCCTCTGAATTTAGAGAGAAACACAGACAGCCCGATGGAGCTGGTGTTAGCAAGCTTTATATTAGAGATGGGCATGACTACTCAAATTGGACGTTAGTATTCATTCAGCGTAACTGTTGCCCAACCTCCCACATGACCAAGACTTTTACATGTTTCTATACTATTTAAAATTGGTAAAATCTTATTTTGATGTAGTGGTGTATTAAGTGTCTTGCTTCGCCCAGTGCTTCGTTGCCCTGCTGTTGCTCTCTTTCCGTTCATCATGAGACACTAGAGGACTACTGTTCCAAGAGTGTGAGCTCTGTGCCGGGGACAGTTGGTGAAAGTCTCTTGTGCACACAATGTCAGTGCAAACTGTTAGCATCGCATGCCTAACATTACTTAAAAGTTAGTAATGGGTTTAACCACAGAGTTCAGTCGTTTCTTGAGGTGGCGTGAGTTTGTTGGGACTGTTAAATGGCTCGGTGTTGTTGGATGTTAGCCGCTGCTGCTGTATTAGCTGGTGCTAACGAGGCAGATGTTGGGACAGTGGTTTTTGACTCCAGAGACAGTCCATTAGCGCTCTGTCTAACCTATGTAACGGCAGCAACCGAAAGTTTGCTTATTTTTCTTATGATAACTTTGAATTTTTTGGTTTAATCAGCTAATTGAAGCCTGGTTGTTCATTAAATGAATTTCACATTGTATTTTGTTTTTTATGCTGTTGGCCAATTTACATTCCTATTCTTACGTCAGATTTTTTTTTTTTTGCTAGTATACTATAATAATTTAATGCAAAGACCTGTATATGGAAGTAACTTAAAATGCCCATCTTTTCTTTAGATAGATATTGTAGACATGACTTTTCTCTGCCTGTTGTAAATGTACTCTACAATTTGGCTTTACCATTATCCCATAAATTGTTACTTGTAGATATGGTTCAACCAAAGTTACGTAGGCTCAGAGACATTAGATAAAACAATATACGATACACTAAAAAACTGCTGTCTAACTGCGCCAGTGTCATAAATAATAAAATGTTCTTCAGGATGAGTGAACCACATTTACCTTTAATCAGGTCAGACAGGTTGTTCTGCTCCACATTTTTCGTGGCGTAGTCAAAACAGATGTCGTCCACCTCTGTGGCCAAAAAGTACCAGCCGTTCATCGTGGCTCCCAGTAAGGGGTAGATGCAAGACGCACCGGTGCCTGAGGAAACACACACACATTTATTCTTGGCAGCCTGAGGATGTGTGTGTTCATTAAGATGATGAATGGTTATGACCTTCATTGGACAATATGTAAATATGTTGTTTAAAGTAAATGGTAAAGGGACAACAAATGTCAGTTCCAACAGCTGTTATTGAATCATCCACATATGACAACAGCGACCACGGCCACATAATTCAGTCCAGGCTCACATAAAGTGGCACCAGTTAGTGAAGGAAACGCCCAGTGGTGATCCATCAGGGAGCAGACTGTTTCAATCTGCTTACAGGGAGATTCAGGGTCACCAATCAGTGACCTGAGGTCCTAAAGAGGACGGACACACACACACACACACACACACACACACACACACATCTGCAGGCACAATCACCACATGCAAAGACAGACAGACTTTTCTCTGAGAGACAGAACAGCAAACACGCTGTGACATGTGGATGGGGATTTGGCTGTTAAGTGCTGGGAACACTGGGAATGACTGGGCTTGTGTAACAGCTGGAAGCACCAACTGACATTTCGTGTGCCGCTTTGAGCTGCTGGCAGCCACGTCCAGAATAAACAAGAGCACGGGTCTCAAACGCAGACTAAATGGGGCACACACACGTGAACTAATACATCATTTTTTCCTCTGTTACATGAAAAGTAACGTCAGCATCCTCGCCACAAAGTAAAACCTATTACACACGCTGTAAAAGATGAGAGACAAATGACAAAAACAGAAGTGGTGGTACCGATATCGATGCCCCTGCGTGGTTGCTTCTGGCCGTCGATGAGGTCCTCCACCCAGTGGATGTAGTTGAGGCGGAGCGGTACGGTGGGTATAAGACGCTCCAGAGGGATCTCGATGGTTAAGCCAAAGTCCTCCTTCAGCAGGGTACAGGTCAGTGCTCGCACCGCCTCCGGCTCTTTGAAATTCACACTGGAGGAGAAACAAATGTGACTGAATTATTTCATGCCTTTTAAGGACCCTGACACACCAAGCCGACGGCCCAACTATCATCTGTTGCTCTAGTTTTTGCAGTGTGTCCACTGCTGGCACAAGTCAACCATTGCTGGCATTTTGTCAGCCAATTAAGCCCATTAAATAAGAGACAGAGACGGCAGAGCCCATCGGTGAGTAAAATGACTCATTTAGCAGTTTGGCAATTCAGCTTAGTGAACGAGAAGAGAAATGGAAGTGAGGAAAGTAAACAAACGGCTAAAGTCAGGAGGGCATGAGATCGAAACAAATTTGTTATCGAAGGTAAGAATATTTTTTTAGCCAGTGAATTTTTAGCAGAAACAGTTCGCAATTATTTTTTTATTCTTAGCTAGTGCACGATAAATATGCTTTGTTCTTTTAACATCTTGTTGTGTTGTTAATGTGCTAACTGGCTAATTCCTATTTTCAATGATAAAAACAGATTACCCTCGCCTGCTGGTACTGAGTGTTACTTCCTCTCACGCAGATGCAGAACACATGTGCTAGCTGGCCATTGGCTGTAGTGGTGTGTTCAAGTGCAACTTTTTGGCTGAGACGAAGGCAACGTGAGGCAACGCAACAGTCCACCTTCACTGCTACTGGTTCTTTGTTGTCCGTTTGGTGTGTCTAGGCCTTAAATACTACAGTAACACAAAGGAAAATTTAGGTTTATTAAAACTTGTATCAATTTTTAAACACTGCCAAGTTTAGACTATTTTAATTAGTTGTAATTTCTTGTACAGCTGCTAGTGTTTAAGACAACATTTAACTTCCAACAATTTTGGTTTCTTTTGTTAAATAAAGGGTTTGTACAAACAAAATAAAAACAATCTCACATTTAAATTTCTCAAAGTAGGGTGGCATTATATGAGAAAAGTTTCAAAAAATGTCCAGCCCTGCAGATTGATGTTTAGAACAGTCTCTCATAACTCTGTTGGTTCACCTTCGTTTTCTCCTCTAAATAACTTTGGTTAACGTTAAGCTGAGGGTTGTTATCACTGACAGAAATTGTGACCAAAGCTACAAAAATAAAAACAAATGTTGTATGAAACCAGAATTTCCCTTTAAGGATGATTTCAATTTAGTGACTTACTGATCCTCCTGCTTTACCAATGAGACGACCTGACAGCAATTTACCAAACTGCTCTTAATACTGCACTTCATTAACCCTCTGCTCCTCCAGCCTGCTGCAGCTCTAAGCACTGAAACCCATTACTCCACATCACACTCACACACACACACACGAAGGACAATAGGGAGATAAGCAGCCCATCAATTCACAATCCCTTGCTAATGACAATGAAATTCACATTTCCAACATTGCTAAGACCTCCCACTTCTTCCTCCCAATTCTCAGTCCCACTCGTTCGGCTCTCCCGTCTTCTTCTCGACATGTTTAATGATTTCAGCTGTCAAACAAGTGGGCACGAGCGCGGCAGACAGAACGAGTGGGCGAGATAGGTATAATTAAAGCTTCGCTGAGCGCTTTCGCACCTTGGCAGATGTAATTAGACACATCCTAGTGATGTGAGCGTCTGGCACCTCACCAGTTTGGTGTGAGCAAAAAAAAAAGTACTGCTGGTAGAGATGGAGATATAACTCTGAGAAACAAAGCAGTCAACCTCTGATTTTGTTTTTATTTCCTTCTCAAATCAATTACACATGAAGAGCTGAAATGTTTTGCTCCTTAAATATTCAGCTCGTCTTTGGTGGTTCCTCACAACAAATAAAAGGGCATTCACATTTCCATTTTTCCTTTCTTCTAGGCCTATTTAATAAGTGGGAACAGCGCTGTGCTGCTTCAGATACCACTGAGACATGAAATACTATCCAGGAAGTCAAGTCTGAGCTCAAGATACAAGAGTTTGAAGATTTCCGAGAGGCCAAAACACTGCACTGCAGTTTATAATAACGAGGAAGAATTTTACTTTGTTCTCATGACAGCATCCATTTCATCTTTCTGGACTTGTACTTGTACAGCACCTTTCTTGTCCTCGGACCTCTCAAAGCACCTCAAAGTCACATTCACACACTCGTGGCCAAGCTACCACACATGGTGCCACCTGCTACTCACTTCAAACAATCACACGCACTAACACACCTCTGGCACAGCCATTGGGAGCACAGTATGTTGCCCAAGGATACTTCCAAATGCAGACTGGAGAAGCTGGGAATCAAGCCGGCAATCTTCCAATTAGTGAAGAGCCACAGCCGCCCATCAGTCTAGATCAGGGCTACTCAATTACAAATTAAATTGGGTCAGATTATAAAACCAGAAAATTTCGAATTACCAGACGTTTTCAGGAGCAAGCAACCTATTGAAAACTCATTTTTAGCTTTTGGCAATGGCAAATTTTAAAGACAGGCAAATATGAAGTGAAAGTAGCAACATTTGAAATGTTTACCACAGCAAAGTCACCATATAAAGTCACTAATATCTCACTGGAAACAAATCAAACATATCTAACATAGAAGGGGAGAGGTTGCAGCACCATGATACATGAAACCCAAACTTATGTAACGATAGAAGAGACAATAACATCGGGGCTTATTATTACTAAGGTCCTGTTTCATACAGAGTCGTGGTACACATCCCTGGCCGGGCCACTCAGAGGTTGCTTCAGGGCCAGATGTGGCCTGCAGGCTGCTTACTGAATAGGCCTGGTCTAGATGATCACAAGGCAGACAGAGGAAATACAGCGTTCATGCTACAAAGCAATCTGCTAGGAATATGCACTTGGCTGATTCTTATTTTTTTCTTTTGCCGTGCAACCCTGTAAATTTTGTGGGAGCCTTCTGCTATTGCACCTTCTTTGCAGGATCAAAGTCACTCTATGCAACTCTAAAGCACAATTTAAAGCTAAAATGATAAATAATTACATGGTGCACATCCATAAATGTATTTGTTATTAACGAAGTCACCACAAACTAACAGATACAGAGGGGTAGAATACGTTTCATGTGGTTTAAACACATTTGCAGGTCAAAGCATGAGTACCAGGATATTCCTCGATCAGACATAAAGTGAACAGAAGTTGGTTTGTTGTGCTTGTGTCTTACTCCATGTGTTTTGGCAGTGTATCTTTTTATACATTAATCGAACCACAGACTGTATAATAAGGATGAATGACATGACAGTGAATGGGACATGGGCCAAAAAGAACTAAAAGAACTAAGTACACGCCAAAAACCTTTTTTCCTCAAAGATGGTTTCAGTCATTTTAGGCAGGTCTTATCACAATGCTGCATGTCCGAGTGCTCACTTTTCTGGTAAGTTTGGTTTAATTAGTTATTTGATGCTATAAAAAGGGGGTTTGATGTCATGATTAACAGCTGTGTGTGCCAACTGGCGTGTTCGTGATCAATGACGCTGCTCTGCGCAGACTCTGGCCCAAAAATGATATTACCAGCGCAAGATGGCAGCAGCTTGAGCATCCATCTTTAAATACAGTCTTTGATCCGCACCAACTGAAGCTTAAAATACAGGTAAGGGGCCTCGTTTTAGGCGCTGATTGTGGGCCACAATATCCCTGGCTGGGCATCTACTGTATGTTGCATGTCATCCGTATAATGTCGCTACTGTCAGCTGGGTAATGAAGCCATAAAAGGCCCTAAAACTACTTACAAAGACTGAGTGCACAACGAGAGGAACCTGCCTCGTTGCTGAGGTGCCTCTGGCCACTGAACTCTGCATCTTCATCCAAGAGTGATAACACAGACAAATGACCCTCCAGGTGTGAGACGGATACAAATGAGAAGTGATTTACCTGTAGAGCCTGACATCAATCTTACCCTGTGTCTCCTCACCTAATGAACATATTAGGTTAATGGTCCAGTTTAATCAGCAGCTGAAGGAGTGTGACCTCCTGGAGGAAAACGAACACCTGGCCCTGCTCTGAGGGTGTACGACACGTTTTCAAAAGACGAACCGGTGAAGAAATTTGCACTTTAAAAATGGCCTGAGCTTAAGGGAGGAACCGGGCTAATGAGGGAGAAGTGATACATCGGCATAACGCTCAGTCTTTTCCAAAATGAAAGCCTGCCTCTCTCAGATATTCTGCCCTCTTTCATTTTTCCTCTGAGGCATCATTAGATAAGGATCAATATTCAGAGAGGGAGGCTGCTCAGGCCTGCCCTCTATTTTTAGCCCCTGATGAGTGTGTGTGTGTGAGTGTGTGTGTGTGTGTGTGCAATGCAGACCGATCACTCCCATCAGCAGCACTGCGAATGCCACGTCTCCATGGCAACCCCACCTACTGAACAGATGAGGAGAGCACGCAAATCCGGCCACGCTGGAGCAATGGCTGATGCCAGACGGAGCGTGAGCGTGCTCGCAATTTACGCCTGTGCTGCCACGTAGGTGCACCGCTGCGTGCTTACGACATTAATGTGGCCGACGGGACACAATGTGGGACAAACCTGGGTGAAAAAGTTGTGATGAGACTAGCTGGATTAGGAAGTGGGAATAAGTTCAGAATTCAACTCCAGGTGAAACAGGTGGACTGGGCTTTAAGAAGTAGATAAAGATGTGCAGTGAGACTCTGCAGGTGAAGAGGAAGAAGAGATTTAAATGCTGAGATGAGGAAAAGTCTTTGGGTTCAGGTGCAGATGGATGGAGAGGACGACATCATTAGACCGGAGGGGAGTTTGCTGCTGAGACAAACAGCTCGCTCTAACCTCCATGCTACATGATCAGCATGTAGCGCGCACGCACACACACACACACACACACACACACACACACACACACACACACACAGACACACACACACACCCTCTTTCATTCTCTGTCCACAGAGAAGTGACCTTCAATGTACATCTACTCCACTCTGAGTGTGCTGGGAAAAATTTTGTGCTGATTTGCAGCAGCTTCTTTTCTTGTGTCAGGTGCTTTTTTTTTTTAATCCTCATGAGAGCAGAAATAATCTCTTAAAAACTCAACATGTATTTAAAGCTAAACTGACTGAATATCTTTGAGCTTATTTAGTTATATTTTTAGCATTTCTGCAGATGTGCTGATGCTGTACAAAATGGGTTCCCAATAACAACCAGCAATTATGTCTTAAACAATTTTCTAGATGTTTATTTATTGGGGTTTGCAGGTTGTCAAAATGTTTTTTGTCCTTTTTTTAACATTTATTCTAAATTTAACACAAAACATAAGACACAAAACAAGCACAGGAGAGCTGGGGTGAGTTAATTGCTTAAACCCATATAAACACACATAAAAACTTTAAAAAGTATTTCACTGCTGGAAAGATGGTCTTTTCACAAAACTTGGCCATCTATTCAGTGGAGATACACAAATACATTTGAAACTGAGAAAAAAGAAAAAACTGGCCTGTGGCATTTGCCTTTGCGCAAGAGGTAGAAAACCTACAACTACCAGAATGCACTGTGTTGCACTGGACTAATAAATGCTCCTGCTGGTGATGGTAGACGGACTGCACTTGTATAGCCCCTTTCTAGTCTTCCGACCACTAATGTGACACTGTGAGTCACATTCACCCATTCACACACTGGTGCCTAAGGCTACCATACAAGGTGCCACCTGATACACAGCTTTAACACACTCACACACACCAATAGAACAGCCATTGGGAGCAACATGGAGTTCAGAATCTTCCTCAAGGATACTCGACATGTGGACTGGAGGAGCCAGAGATCGAACTGCTGATCTTCCGATAAGTGGACGACCCCACAGCTACAGCTGTAATGTGAGCTTGGCCATTTTAAATATTATTTTTGGGGGCTGTTTTTGGCTTTATTTAGTAGGACAGTGTTAGCGTGAAAGGGGAGAGAGGGATGGTTTACATGCAGCAAAGGGCCGTACGCCGGAATCGAACCTGCAGCAGCTGCAGCAAGGACATAGCCTGTATACATCGGGCGTGGTCATATTATATTCCTCCAGTTTGCATGTCAAAGTATCCTTGAGCAAGATACTGAACCTCAAAGTGTTCCCGATGGCTATTCCATCAGTGTGTGAGTGTGTTGAAAACGGAGTAGCAGGTGGCACCTTGTATGGTAGCCTCGGGCACCAGTGTATGAATGTGTGTGAATGGGTGAATGTGACCCGTAGTGTAAAAAGCGTTTTGAGTGTTGTGTGAGACTAGAAAGGCGCTATACAAGTGCAGGTCCATTAACCATTTACCATTTACGATGGCTAGTTCGTAACAAACAATTGTGAATTACAATTATACGGTAAGCTGAAATATGTTTCTAAAAACATTTTAGTTGAGAAACGTAGTAACACAATCTTGGTTTTATATTTGATCAGAACTGCTTAGTTTTACCGTTTGATCTCAGCACAGTGTAGCGACCACTTCCTGTTCACAAATTCTTGTATTGCAGCTGAAGAGTGCACTAAAATTTAGGCACAAAATAGGCAGAATCTTGGTTCATATTTGATAAGCACTGTCCTGTTTTACCATTTGATTTGAATTTGAGGGAGAGATGGGCGGGTGTCTCTCTCCTGATCCACTTATACACTCTAGGTGTCTGTGGTGGCGGGCATACGAAAATAAGGAAGTACAATCTGTTGTCCGAGCACTAGCCCTAAAGTTAGATGAGCAGGGAGATCTGGGCACTGGTACAATGGAGGGAAGTTTACCACTGCTACTTTACACATACTTGTGATACAGAGCTGGTTGAAAATTGGCAGTGTCTCTTTAATCTCGGAGGTGTTAAGGTGCATTTGCCCTCAGGTAGGGCTGGGCGATATGACCAAAATCTCATATCCCGATATCCCGATAACGATACCTATCCCGATATAGCACATTTTAATCCAATGAATAAAAAGTGACAAAAAGTACTGCAGTAAAAAGTGTAATTTGCGTCACAATGACATAAACGATAGAGCAAAATATTAAACGATAGACATTTTTCTCTCATCACACGATATATATCATCAGACGAAAGATATCTTTTGCTCAGGTTTTGGGGTGAACTTTACTCATCAGTCGACAACCAATTAACCAATCACTTTGACTTATTTAGTGGGATCTGTTCACTTCAGCTCAAGAAAGCTGATTAGAGCTGCTTACCAGAAACTTTGTGGCCAGAACACAACCCAAATTATAATTCATATTTAACTGGTATTCAGATAAATAATTTTGGGTATGGTGATGGTTGTGCCTTGATATTAAAGGCACGGCACAGACATCACACAGCTGACAATGGCCTCTTCACAGCAGATTGTGAGAGACATATGTACAAAACATAATGTCTCTCTTATCTCTCTTCCATCACATAGTAAAACGTATCTGCATTATAAAGTCTCTGATGGGTTTTCCAGTGATGCTGATCATCGCAGGTTTGCATTTATCAATTTAAAATGTGGCATCAGAGGTCATATTTATTCATTCATTTTTCTTCTAATGCCAAGAACGGGTTTAATAATTTACCTCTGAACACAAAACTGGTGTGAAAATTGAACATTTCATTAATTGCGGAAGTGAGAATCCCTCCACAGATGATCGTCTTGCAGCCCATAAAAAATATGACTACCAAATTAAATGTCACCCAGGCTGTTGCATTTTTAATACCCATTCATGCCTCCTAATCCCAAACCCCTCCAAATGCTGATCTGAGCCCCCCTTCTTCTCCCCCAAAAACTGAAACAATCCAGACTATTTTTTATTTTATCTCTTCCTTACTTCAATTCCAATCACACCCCCCATATTTCTCCTCCTGCTGCCTCTGTCTGGGCTGGACTCTCTGCCCACTGCTATCAGTCCTCCCCACTGACGATCCCTAAATGAAGGGATACGTATCTCCCCTGAGGATTGAGTGAGTGTCTCCCCAAGATTACTCTTATCCCCAACTCACCACTTAAATACTTAAAAAACTCAGTAGATGAATTCATTGGGAAATACAAAACCACACTAATCCCTCCACTGATGGAATGAGTGAGAGACTGACGGGGGAAGAGGAGCCAAATTTCTGCAGACGGTTAACCAGAGCTTCGTACCACACACGAAGGGAGACGCAAATCCTGGACATCCGTTCATGCAGCAGGCAAAGAGAACAAACTGGCAGCTGAGTCGATGTCTGATCATCGTGCAATGTACTGCTCAAACAATTTGTTTAAAGGGATAGTTCACCTCAAAATCACAAATACATATTCTCCCTCTTACCTGTAGTGCTATTTGTCTTGATTGTTTTGGTGTGAGTTGAGTGTTGGAGATATCGGCCTTTAAGGGTGCCTCAAAGTCAATGGATCTACATGGCACTCTGCTTGTTGTGCTAAAAGCAGTGCTTAACAGGGCTGTAATTTTTATTATTCCTTCAGGCTTAAATCGAGTAAGGTTCTCACCAATTTATCAGTGGGACTTTTATTTTATGAAACTGGCAGTTCTGGTGTGTAAATAGCAGGAGAGTTTGGACTGAATCAGGAAGGAAAGACAGAGAAAGAGGGGGGAATGCGACTTACGGTGGGAAAGTGACCAAACATGGAACAATACAGAGGAAAACTGGAGGAGAGAGAGACAGAGCGTGTGCGGAAGAGGGAGGACAGACAAGAGAAGGGGGGGCTGCAAGGTGACTTGGTTGGCAGTCTTCTTGTCTGCCTCCCCTGCAGTGGGAGAGATGTGCGAAACATGCAGCAAAGAGCGAGGATCATCATCTGCGCCCCGCATCGCCATGGGCAGCCATATGCCCAAGATGCGCCAAGTTGTAATAAATGTTTTAATGTTAAAAAAATACATTATAATATATAAAATATAATATATTTTTGACAGTAGGAATTCAAATTTGTGCGGGTTCATGTAGGGTCGGGCAGAATTATATTCGGCGATATGGCTCTGTTCTGGGGCCTCTCTGCATTTCCTTGGGCCTACACAGAAAGCCTCTTCCACACACCTATGTGGAAAGCATTAAGCAGAGAGAGCACACCTCTCTACCCTTCCACGTGCGAACAAGGAAAACCTGAGGCACAGAAAGCAAACCTCTCTGCCCTTCCATGCGCCTACATGGAAAGCCTAATGCAGGGAGAGCAGCAGCAAAGACCTCCCAGGAACAGAACAGAGCAGCATCAATGACAAACAGAAATGACAGTGATAAGTCAGACACAGCATTAAAAGGAGGAGCTGGGGTGGAGGCAGGTTGCAAAGCAGCTTGCAGAGGAAGCAGCAACAGTAGGTAGGCCAGAGCAGTTTAAATAGGGCGCCCTGAATGAGATTCGCCAATTGGTTGCATAGAAAGGAATCAAGTGATCTATCAGCTGACTCTCTGTCATCAATCAGCTGCTCCATCAGTTGATTGTGCTGTTTGAGATCAGCTGATGTGAGCTGAGCTTGACATCGTGTCCTGTCCGAACTAACGCTGTGCTCAATATTTGAAAAAAAATCAACAGCAGTGTCTCTTTCCAGAAATCACGACCAAGTACCTCCAGATAAACTACAGACCTTTTTGTGAGCAGTTTCGTGTATTTTTTCTATCAAGCAACACAACTGTGTCACCTAGCAGAAGGATGACAGGAAGGATGCATCTACTGCTAGCTCACCTTACACCACGAAGCTAGTTAATGTTACAGCTCCATATCACGATGTTTGGTAGTAAGATGTGATGATATGAAGCAAGTAAGCCTGTATGCTTTCAACTGTCAATGCAACAAGAGTCACAAGGTCGGCACAAGAAGTGTACACTTTAGTTTCTGTTTCCTCAGCCAGCTTCACTGACAGTAATCTACATTTAACTTCTGTGTCTTTTCACATTTTGATGAACATGACTCCCCAGTTGTCTAAATTTCTACATTGGATGTCCAGTCCCAGCTCTACCAGCCCATTGTTTGTCATCTGTCTGTCTGTGGCTCGCCAGCAGACAGACAGACGACAAACACAAAGTGATAATTAACACCTGTCACAGACGGACATCCAGTCGTGCCCACACATGCACATGCTCGCCCGCCATGAGATGATTGACGTGGCCACCTCACATCCACAAAGGACCAGCCCACAACAATATGTTCACGTTCACACACAGATGTTCAGACTCGCTGCGGCGACACCATGTCGGCATTCATCTGCATAACACAGACAATAACAAGTGATTTCCTCACCGAGCAGACTAGGTACCTGTTTCACAAAACACAAACACAGAGGGAGGAGAGCGTCTCCGTCCTGACAGATGAACAGCAGACCTCAAATACGAGGTTCACAATTACTGACAGCTCCTGCATTCACTGAGAGTTCCCTTTGTTTTGACGGACATTTGTATCAATTGTGGTGAATTTTTTAAAAAAAGTCTAAATTTATAAAATGACAAGCTGACATGTTGCTAAAGAGACTAGGACCAACTTAACCAACATACACTGTGAATGCTATTTTGGGTACTTGTTCAGCTAGAACAAATAGGGCCAGAATACCAGTACTTAAGTTCATTCATTCATTTTCTGTAACTGTTTATCCTGTTAGGGGGTCACGTGGGGGTGCTGGAGCCTAACCCATCTGACACTGGGAGAGGTGGGGTACACCCTGGACAGGTCGGCAGACTATCACAGGGCTGACACAGAGACAGACAGCCATTCACACTCACATTCAGACCTACGGACAATTTAGAGTCACCAGTTAACCTCATTGTCTTTGGACTGGGGGAGGAAGCCGGAGTACCCAGAGAAAACATACCGCTAACACGGGGAGAACATGCAAACTCTGCACAGAGGTGCTACCCCACCACAAGGTTCGAACCAGGAACCCTCTTACTGTGAGGCGACAATGCTAACCACTGCACCACCAACCTGTCAACGGTGTAATCAGGACCTAGCAACTCTTTTCCACTCATTTTGGGCATGTCCAGGGAGATTTCTGAGACACTTTCGTACATATATAATATAACCATAGACCCATAGCCGCAGTTGGGAATATTTGGTGTGGCCAAGAGATCTGGGTCTCTCCTGAGCCCAGGCCTGCGCTTTGGCCTTTTTTTAATCATTTCTAGAAAGACATCTCATTTTGTCCAACTGGAAGTCTAACCTGCCCCCTCTGTTTGGCCACTGGGTCAATGATGAAGTTGGAAAAGCTCAGATATACCACTGATGGACCAGTCAATGAATTCCATAAAGTATGGCAACCATTCCTGGACTATTAAAATAATGTCTATACTTTAAGAAATGTAGTTCAATGCCTATGTGTGCCTATTAAGTATGGAAATGTGTTATTGTGATATCTTTGGGGCCTCCCTAGTGTAGTGGTTAGAGCACTCATCTTCCATGCGGAAGGTCCAGGGTTCAAATCCTGCTGGCAAAGGCATGCAGTCACAAGGGGTACCCACCTCCGAATCATATGGGATCAGATTCAGGAAGATTCAGGATAAGAGAGTAATCCTGGAATCTGAGCTAAGTCCTTAACGAGGGTGCATCTCAAGCCTGTTGTTCCGGACATAAAAAGCGGATTTGTTCAATATTGTAGTATCTTTCTTCACTTGATCAGGTCCATTCTGTTGTTGTTAATTCACTTGCAATGCCTGATTATTATCATCAGTCTGTCTTGACTCTGGATATTTTGTATATTCATGTGTATTGAGTGTATTTAGCGGTGTTCATTTGTTTGTATGTGCAGGCCAGTCTTGGGGAGGGGCGGGGTGGGTTTGGATGTTGAGGGTTCAGAGTGTATATGCTCCATGTTTCTTGTTTGTTCTTTAAAAACACAAAAAATAATTGAATAATAATAGTTTCTGTACAAAAACGTTATTCTGCAGAGACTCACAGCACTCAGGTGGGGCAAGGGCTTTATAAAGAGGTAGCGATCACGTGCTAGATAGTAAGGAGCAGGCGTCCAAGAGACACAGCACTGAAAAGTGCAAATATAGTGAGGCGAAACGCCGAATAAAAGTGAACCTAGAGTTGACTTTTGCTTTCACTTTCACGAGCCAGTGTGTTTACAACCGGTAACCAACAATCCTGCGTAGCATACCTGTACGTATCCTCCTCCAACTCATCAACTTTTATCATTTATTAGGACTTAATTAGTTAAAAATGAACCCAGTTCCTGTTTCTTTCCCACCGCAGCAGCAATCATGAGCTCACACTGTTTGACGTCAACACCACTAATCCCACCAGACATATTTCTTCCTTTGTTCTCCTGGCTGGACTTTCTCACATCATGACTTCCACAGCAGCATCTAGCTGGCAAGGGCGCACACACACACACACACACACACACACACACACACACACACACACACACACACACACACAAACAAGCAGTGTTTCAGTCATTCAAACTGTGTCCAGTACGCAGTGAAACACAGGCAGCTTACTGGGCAGTTTCTGATTGACACTCCAGCCTATTTTTAAAATTGGGCGTTTGTTTTAAAACCGTCACTCAAGCATACTTTGTGAAGTGTCTCTAATGAAAAAAGCGGATGGAGTGAAAAAGAAAGGAAAATCTTTTGATGTTGGGTCCATTAATCATCCATCCAGGCTTCATCCTCCTGCTGTTGCCAGGAGCTGAACAAGCAGTAAAGATCAGACTGAGTCAGCTGGGGCCTGAGAGGTGCTGAGGGGTCCTCAGGACTGGATCTCGGGCATACTGGTGAGAAGGTGTTTCTGTACACTGTTTCATACCATATGGCTAAAAGTGTGCGGAAACCTTAACAGACATTTGATATCCACACATATGAACAGTAATATCTAAAACAGCCTGTAAACTAGCTGCATAGACATTACATGGGATGGATGGTCAAGGTGGGACAGATTCCTATATGTTTACTCCTGTATATGATAGCATTCATCAAACTGAGAGCTGGTTGTGTCAGGTTAAAAATAGTATGCATTTACAACACTATGCATTATTCATCCATCCATCTATTTTAATTTTCACATCCCTCTCCCCAGCAACGTTTCCCAGCTCCTCATGGGGGACCCCAAGGCGTTCTCAGGCCAGATGAGATACGTAATCCCACCAGCGTGTTCTGGATCAGCTCGGTTATGATTCAGAGGGCAACGATTGGATAATACAATGATTACTGATGCATCAAAAAAAAGAAAGAAAGTCTATACATGATTTATTTTTCTCACTGTGACTACTTGATATTTTTTAAAACATAGCACACTGTATTTTTGATCCTTAATAAATACACAGATTAACTTATTTGCAAACAATGTGGCTCTTGTCCAGGTCCCGTTTGCAATTCACGTGCTGTTGAATAAGTGGTCCGCAGCCTTTTTATTTTAAAAGTTAACTGCATTGATTAATTAATTAATTCATCTGAAAGCACCTTACCGTCTCCTGCCTGTATAACAGTAATAACATAAGGGGGAGGCGACATGCTCTGCTGTGTTATTTTGTTCCCCCAACATCACTTTATTAATAAACATTTAGATAATCGACTATTGCCGAATCATTCAGATCCACATCCCGATGCATTTAAGAATCAATTATATCCCCCCATCTCTACTGTTTCTGATACCAGTGCTCTCTTTTTCCTAAATTTAAAATCTGAAAGGCTCAGTCAGTGCACAGAGCTCACTGGAATCAGGCCAGGGATCATTGTAGTGCTAAAACCTGGCAGCGTGCCGTCACTGAATGAATTATTCTGATAGCTGCAACACTGAATATTGTAATAACATGGACCAGAAACAATACATATGAATCAGGGTGTCTGGGGTTCCTCCGGCAGAAAATTCTGAGCATCAAATACTATTTCCGCCTCGTTGGGTAGTCATATTGGTGGGACCCTTTTAGTTTAAACAGACGAAGGTGACCTTCCGCAACGGGAGGGGCTGTTGATGACTTGTGGGAGGAGCTGTTGATGACACCGCACGTGAGACCCACTGGTGGTGCATAAACAGGAAACTGCTGATAGCAGGAATTAGCGAGCAGCTAGTAGCAAGAGGGAAACGCAAACCTGACAGACACTGTAAAGATGAGCAATTGGGAAGACAAGGAATTGCACGCCCTCCTTGTCCTCGCAAAGGAAGAGGCCATTAACTGTCAGATGACGGGGACGGTGAAGAACGGGCCGACTTACGAGAGAAAGCACAGAGCTCCCGAAGGACTGACTCCCGCGTCACTAAATGTCACACATTGAGCAACACGTTTTGTTACTTGCTCACGCCCCCCATTGCCCCAGAAAAGGCGCATTCTGCATAAACAAAAGTAGGTAGGCGGCATTTTGCCGCACTTCCTGATTTTGTTTTTAATATGCCAATGCTGAAAAAGACTGATTGGGCTTTCCTGCAAATTTGTACAATTCCTATCTAAAAAGGGCTACAGAGACAGACAACCATTCACGCTCACATTCGCACATATGGCCAATGCAGAGAAATCCCATGTTGACACGGGGAGGACATGCAAACTCCACACAGAAGTGCTCCCCCACCACAAGGTTTGAACCAGGAACCCTCTTGCTGTGAAGCGACAATGCTAACCACTGCACCTCCAATCTGTCAATGGTGTAATCAGGACCCAGCAACTCTTTTCCACTCATTTTGGGCATGCCCAAGGATGGGACAATTTTGGGACAAGCTTTTTGAGACACTTATAACATGGATAACACGGACCAGAAACAATACATATGAATCAGGGTGTCTGGGGTTCCTCCGCCAGAAAATTCTGAGCATCAAACACTATTTCCTGCACTCTGGTGAATTTCTATGCTGCAATTTGTACCTTTTCTTTTCTGCATCAATTTATGGTGTACATGTCTTGAATTTGGTCACAATAACAGTCCTCTGTCACTTTCATGTTTTCATTGATGGGACAAATGTACATGTTCTAAACACCGAGGCAACATGTCTTCTGCAAACATGCGAACACCTATACATTTCTGTCACTTAAATCCTCTTAGTGAACTGTAGGGTGCGAAAAACAGGCACATGCAAAGTAACAAAACACATTTCCTGCGACCAGGAAAAGTTTTTTCTGCTTCAGTCAATACAAAGAGACAAAGATGAGACAGTCCAAGAGTATGTGGACAGAGACTATACAGTGTGTATGTGGAATAAATATTATAATGACAGGTGTTTGAGATCAAAGATGGGCAATAGGATACACTGCAGGCTACTTTGAAATACTAAACACATACACACACACATTCTGCACAGTCTCAGGGGCCACCTGCACAAAATACCTCAAGCTAAGAGTGTCCTTAAAGTCCACATAAAGGCTTTCATAAAATAAAATCAGTTGTACAAAACATGTTTTCTCCTTCAGGTTTCCTTAAAATGTTCACTTAAATATTTCAATGTTTTCTTATTTTGGGGTTATACTTAAGGTATCCCTTAAAGTTAGTTGAACCCTTGCACAAAAGTCTTCATGTATAACAAGCCCGAGCACAAGCAAAGAAATGGTTGTAATGGAAACTGTAATATTTACCACTGGAATCTTTCAGAGCAGTAAATGCCTTACATTTTTACTTTACTAAGGAAACACACTAAGGGATTCTGTGCACCACCCTTAAGTTAGTATTTTAGTTTAGGATAAATTAAGTCTTGAGTGTCATATTTAAGGGGAAAAATTAGGGTGTTGTTGTGCAACTGGCTCCAGGTACTTACACAGGTCTTCCCGCGAGGCTGGTGTGCACGTGCTGCTGGAAGTCTGGATATTTGGAGGCCAGGTATGCAAAGTCCGGGGGCTTGTCTTTGTAACGGTTCCTGGGATGCATGGATTTATTCAGAGCCATGATCACAGCACTGATTTTAGGGACAGAGGAAAGAGACATGAGGATACAGCAGGCCGAACTTACAGCAACAACAGACACACACGTAATATAAATATGAACATTAATATGAGCACAGACTGGAGACGAAGTTGACTTTAATGCAGGTCGCAGGGTGACAATATGAACGTTGATGTTGGTGCATAGTAGGTAATTAACTGCTGTAACTATAACTGTACATGACTAAAGTTCGCTGGACTTTAATTTGAGTCAGCTAACTGACTTTTGAAGCTAGTTGCTAACATTTTAAGCTAACATGTATCCAGTATTTGTGTCTGCCTACCTTTACTGTGATACTGTCCGAGCTGTGATGAAGCCTGCTGTTATTTTCGGAGTGGTGACGACTTTACTGGACCAAACAACTGTGTGGGAAAACTCACACAACTCACGTTGTTCAAACGTTGCTCAGTTTGCAACTCTCTTCCGGGATTTCTGCGACGTCACGTCTCTACGTCGGTACGCGTTGACGTCATTAATAAAATAAGGAAAATCGCTCGTTAATCTCTTTATAAAAGTAATTTATTTTAGTTTATTTTACTTTTCTTTATTTTTTTAATTTAATGTAACTTAATGTAATTTATTTCATTTTATTTTGTTTTATTTAAATTTCATTTCATTTAATTTATTGTTGCTCACCATTATTAGTATTTTTAACTGTCTGTCTACCTGGGGATATTTCATTAACATTTTTACCGACTGTATTTACCATTTACCTTCATGACTTTACATAAATAAAGCAGAATAACTTAACAAATAGTAAAATTACAATTTTTAAATTTTGTTTTCTACCTTTTTCATTATTGTTCTTGTCTTTATTATTGCTGTTTTCATTTTATTACCATATATAAGCATTTTGTTTATTGTACCTTCCCTTTACATTACAACTTCTACGATAAAGGCAGAATTTAAATATCTTCTGGTCCATTAAATTTTGGAAATGTACAATGAAATGAATGTGTTTGTCAACTTAAAGACTGGCATATCAGAATTTTACTACACAATTATTGTAAACTGGTTTAGCCACAATAACAATATTATCACAAAATCTATAGAAATTTTAAAGTAAAAAAAATAAAAAATAAAAAAAATCTGTAAACCACATCTTTAATTTTTGTTTATTTTGCATTTTGGCCCTTTTTTGGCAAATTTATTACACTCAATGTGGGAGTGGTGCGAGGTGGGAAGAGTCTGTAACCATGACTGTACACAAACTAAGAAAAAGAGCAATTACACAATAACAATACAATTATTAATAAAGTTTAAATAGTTAAAAGGCAACTAGATAGAGACAAAGAGAGAGCGGAAAGAAACTGAAATGATCTCAGAGGTGCTGGATTTATTTACACAATGTTATTATATATGTATTATTTACACAATATCAATATTCCCATTTAAATATCATTGTTATCAATGCCGGTATATAACAACACCCCTTACCCCTAATTTTATTGACCCCACTTCAAACAATCTCACTGGTGTTAAATTGAAATTTAGCTCAACTTTGTCCCAATAAATCCACCTCACCTTGAGTATAATAACCAGCAGCTCCTCAAAACAAATAAGCAGGACGACACAGGTGCAGATTTTCTTCTTTTATTATATCGCAAACAATAATGACATCCAGGTATATTGTTAACAGTTTGCTGAGTGAAGAGTGAGACCTTAGTGGCGAAAACATCACAAGCTCTCCTGTAGGAGCTTGTTGTGCAGTCTGAAGCCCTCAGATGTGGTTCACAGGCAGGTTACAGAGTACAGGTGAACTTGAGGCCTGAGGAAACGACCCACAGACAGTCAAAACGTGTCTGTCAGTCCCTTCACACACCAGACCAGAGCAGAACAGGGATTGCTTGGGACCTGCGAATGGCAAAAGGGGATTTTCTTCATCAGGGCACACACTTGCCTACAACACCACCAGCTGTGCTGTAGATTTTTTGTTTCCACCGATTCTTACAAAAGAAACAGAGCACACATCGTCCTGACCTTTGATTAACCACCTTCCTTGGGTACAACCAAGGACAGAAAGGTTTTAGTTTACATTTTATGGTCTGGCATGTCATAGCGTGATCCTGAGGAGACTAGCATCATTATCAACAACAAAAGGAGGCTGATTTCTCAAGCTAAACCAGATTGTACTGACAAATGTCTCCATTTTTGGCTTCAGCTAGAACATTTAACACACTGGCATCTTCATGAATCATGCCAAATTGTACTACAAAATCTGCCGATTCTCCGCCCAAAGTCTTTGCGTCAGAGGTCAGGACAGAGAAAACAGCTTGTAGAAAAAAAATAAGACATTTGTAAAGGGGCACACAGCGAAGGGAGACATGAGTTTTATACCCTGAAAGAGAGGTATTCTCCTTTGGGACATCCTAGTCTGCCACAATCCCATTGCATTAACAGAAGAGGAGGTAGACCTCCTTCGAAGAGGATCACACACAACAAAACCAGCCTTTTCCACAACCAATGAACAAAGCTGTCTGAACTCATCGAGCCGGCTGATCAAGGACAGTTTGACATTTGGAGAAACACTTACCCACTTTCTTGCAGAGAGTTAGACTAGGCAAGAAAATTGATATCACACTCATGTTTGTACAATAAATATGTAGCTGGAGACAGTTAGCTTAGCTTAGCATTAAGACTGGTTAACATGGGGCAGTTGCCAGGCAACCAGGGAGACTCAAGCACCTCAAGCACCTTACTAGTTCAAAATTCCTAATTCACAAATGTCAGTTTTCAAAGAAGAATACCCATGTTAGGTGCAGTCAAAACTTTCCTTTAAAATCTTTACAAATATTAGAAATGAGCATCTGTTAGCAGGCAAATAGCGGAGACTCCCATCAAGTCACTGGTTCCAGTCAAGAAGTAGTCCAGCACATGACACCCTCATAACATGGAATAATGTCATTTTTGCATAGTTTTTTTTTTTTTTTTTTTAAACAGGTTTAACATAACAAAATATAAGTCAATTTTGAGTTTTAATGGTGCTACTAGGTGGATTTTGTTCGTGTTGTAAAGAGCCACGCTAGCTGTTTTCCTGTTTCCAGTATTTATGCTAAGCTAAGCTAACTGGCTTCATATCTACAGCACACACTGTACATTAGAGTGATATATTCTCAACTAACCCTCAGCAAATACTCCTCAAAAGTAGGCTCCACAGACAGTTTCCCACCACTTTATTCAAACCAATTGGTCTCTGAAAGGATCCAGTATTTAAGCATTTAAACTATCGTTCCGACAGCTCTGCCTCTGGCGCAGGTTTACATGCAGCAGTGCTACATCAACAGGTCACGTTAGGCTCACAGTAGCCACTAGCAGGAGCTTGAGCAGCAGATCACCACATCCAGTACACACAGGAAGAGGAAAACGTGGCAAAGAAGCAAAGGTCGGTTAAGCAGTGGAATTCTTTATTAGCCAAAGACTGCATTGGAATGAAAACGGCTAATCAGAAATTATAAGGTTTATGCATTTATCAACATCCTTAAATTTTAATGTCGTCTTTGATCGTCGGTAAAGGACCAAAGATTTAGTGAAAACAGGGATGTGCAAGATTAATGAAGCACCTTGTCAGCTACAGTTAGCAAGATGGTTCATTTTTTTTTGTCCTCCTCGAGGGGAGTGGAATGGTTGTTTCTACAGCGTGGACTGGTTTACAGTTATTTTTCCAGTCGTTCAGTTACAGCTCGGCGAAGATCACAAGCTGAACGTTTGAGGAAAGCAACTCAGAAGACGTTTGCATACGTGTGAGGTGGTCTGCGGGGTGTGCCCGTAGAGATCCTCCAAAACAGCACCCACAGATCACTTAGCATGTCTGCTGCTAGCATTTCCTCACTAACCCTAAATTCCCATCCAGTTCATCCTTTAGTGCGATAATACAAAATTGCCAAATCTCCTAATAACAAGCTAAATTTACATTTCATATTTTCACAGAAAACTTTTTTTTTTTTTTTTTTTTAAATCAAAACCATTTTTTATTATGCAGAACATATATTTCACCCCTCAGAAATTAGAGATCTTTGCACATCCCAGATATCAAACCCAGGGGGCTCACTTTGACTCCTCATGCCTTACTTAATTTCTCCTGTTTAGCAGATTTATTTTACACAAGGCTTCGGTTTGTAGCTTTCAGAGGCGCCGAGGGACGACTGAGCATCTACACAGTTCCTATGTTACACTGAGCCCTGCTGAGACTGACCGGTCAGGGGACTGGAAGTGGACAGAGGCTTCAGTTTAATAAGTCTCGCATGCAAGGTCACAGGAAATCGCCTCCTTACGGGAGACACACCCAAGGTTTATCAAGTGCTAGAGAATAATCAGGTGTAATCCCTGAACTCTGCTCAGATGATTCTGTCACCCAGGGCGCTCGCTGACAGCAGAAGCCAAACACACTTGCTCTCTACGTTGGGCATCTTGTGGAAAAACTGTGCGGTTATCCACAAAGCCACTTTTATACATTTCATCTTTTTAATTCTTCGCTGCAGATTCATTAAATGGGATCATTTATCTAGAGCCTAGCAGTGGTTCATGTGCCACCATGACAAGAGTACAAAGCTGTGTTTAAGCCCCCGAGGTCCAAGGACAACAGTTTGAAACATTTGTATATACAGCCATTAAAATATTACCTAGTTCCACATGAAGAGAAATGGTATGCACACTTGAGAAGTGATGTTATAAAGCTACAGATTATTTCAATAACAAAGCCCCACAGACAATCGTATCTTATCGCATCATATATGCTTCTCCAGCCTTATCTCTCCAACGTTTCACCAAGCTAGGCACCAACAGACTACGACAGTGAAGGAGAGAAATAACAGAAAAAAAAATCCTAAATAAAAAAATAGACAAAAATAAATCTTACACATAAAGACACTGTCATTTCTTAAATTATCGGTTTTTAGTGCCCTACATTTTACACCCAGTCAAAAACATCTGCCTTCGGTTGGTCGGTAAGGCTGCGTGACAGACGGCCAGCCCCGTGGTAAACCTATGGTACTTCTAGACGTTATGTAAATTTACAGTATACAATTTTGGATTACCATGCAAGAATACTTTTTTGTGTAACATTTAATAGCTCGATCTACATCCAGGAATAATTTACATAGAAGGACAATAGTTATTGGACCAGAGAGCGCAATGGGTAAATAACCATGGTGGTAAGTGCAGCCGGAGGAGATGATGAGCGGGTGAGGTTTGGGTTAGGTGAGGGGAGAGGAGGAGTGGGGATGAGAGGGGAGGTGGGATGGCAGGAGGAGAGGTGGGATCCAGAGGAGCGCCTGGGTAATTGGGGGTGGTGGTCCAATCCTCCAAGGTCCAAATCAGCGGCACTCCCACACTTTTACTGTTTGATCTACACTCCCAGTGACCACATAGGGAGCAGCCTTGTGGAAATCTGTGGGGGAAACAGAAGATCATCAGAACAAAGCAGAAGAGAGAAAAACCCATTTCAATCACAATAACACAAGAGGTCTCTGAACGTAGCTCAGATTAGAGCTGTCACAATAACTGGTGTATTGCAATACCACACTATAGACAATTCATCCACAGGAGATGGGAAGCAACCACAAGGTTAAATACCAGCAGCGTGACAAGTCACTGAGTGTCTATTCTACACTGAGCGCTGCACGTTTGCCTTTTTTCTGGTCCCTGAGAGTTGACAAATATTCAGCTTTGGATAAAATGCTGCAGCCACTCATCACATCATTTCTTACCTAGCCATCTAATCACAGGGGTGGAGGGCTGGGACAAATACCACAAAAACCAACCATCACTTCGCACAACAACGGAGGAGAAATTATTACTGAACCCACACAGACAGGCGGGTCCGTCATCTCTCCCCACATGCTACGGCCTTTCCTTCATCCAGATCAAGTACTGTGCCGAAAGGTTTAGTGCCGCGGATACTCCTTATCATAGCAATAAGAAGCAACCACAGCATCTCAACTAAGCTATTCCTTGTGACAGGTCTGAGGATTTGAAATAAATGGAATCTATGACCCTCTGCTGCTGTTCATTTGAGTCAAAGTACGTATGGGCAGCCAATACTATACTTGTATAGACGTATGTGTAAACGTAGAATTTATCATCTGAAAAGTATCCTGGTTCCTGACCTCTGAATCATTACCCACATCAGAGATTCTTACAGACATTCAAATGGTAGTCACTGACTGTTATTTCTGCCAGTCTGAGAATAACTGACCAATCGGAGCTTTGTAGGCATGAGGAACAGGGAAAGCGAGCTAGAAAAATAGCTGCATGTCATTAAAATAATAACAGAAAAAAATGCCACAAAAATTTTTAAGAAGTGTGGATGAGATCGTTGCAGCTGTACAGTTGCAAGTCAGCTTATTGGGGTTGTCTGGTGGGTCAAGACGCTGATTATTTTTAGCAGTCCTGGTTCGAGCCCTTCAAAATGACGTCAGCAGCATTAATATAATCGCTCGTGAAACAGCGGTTCAGTCTGATTATCAGGCTATTTTATAGGTAGAATGCAAACACCGTTAGGGAAAAGCAGTTGGTATTGTGCTGTTTGTATAGACAGGACAATGCTTTTTAGAAAATGGGGAAAATAATACATTTTCCCCCGATGAGTTCAAACAAAGGTGCTTTGTCTTTTTCACATCGCTCCAGAATTCATCACATCAATAGCTCACAGCGATATCCTCTTGGTTGAAGTAGGATTTAAGCGGACCGGGTTTCAAACGGCTTGCCAAGGAAAAGTTGGCTGAAGAGCTCCTCAAGAGAGTTACCGAGCCTTGATCTGCTGAAAATCTGCAGATACGAGGAGGGGGAGGCGGGAAAATCCTGGAGCGCTTGTCTACCTCTTAAACCCCAGCTGCCAGCAACCCTCAGGACGCTCAACACTCTGCCGGTGGAGACACTGAGCTTCTTTACAATTATTCAACCTTTGGCTAAAGCAGATATTTGTGAACCAGCTCCACTGTCCGATGAGCGTGGAATAAAGAGGTTCCTGCTGCATCTCAGGAGACCAACTGGTCAAAGACTAACAAGGATGGAGGGGTGAGGGGCTGCTTACCCAGAGAGGTAACAAAGTGTTCGTGGGCACACAGGGTTTTCATGCAGCGCTTGTTCTTGTAGTCCCAGATCCTTAAGGTCTTATCATCTGCACAGGTCACAATAAACTTGCCTCCGGGGTGGAAGAGGATGCCACGCACCCAGTTGTCATGGCCGACCTGTGAGACAAACACACTGCTTAAAAACAGCTGCAAACCAATTCATCTCATTCATTAAGCAAAATGTTCTCACTCTAGACATTTTAGCCAAATATAAATATACATAGTCCTCACCAGTGTCATAAGGCACATGCCAATGCTAACATCCCACATCTTGATGGTTTTGTCTCTGGAGCCAGACAGCAGGAATGGGCCTGGCTTACCACTCTTCTTGGTCTGGACAGATACAGAAAGGGAACAAGTAAAATGCAGGCAATCATGGTGCAAAGCTAACACGAATCAACCATATACTACAAATGATTTTCTTGTCATGTTACCATGGTGTTAATAAAGCTGAAGCTTAAAATAAGAAAAACAAAACATTAGGCAATCACTGTTCCATAACATACAGAGCTGCAAAACATGCCTCATTACACCTGGGGTCGTTTTGCGCATGTTTCACTTCAGTAACGAAACAAGACAACACCAAAAGTGTTTTCCTCTGCACACAGGTTAGACTGGGACAACTGCTGCAAGGGCAAATATTGTTTTAATCTGACAAGGCTACGATTGGACACACTCGAGATCCCAAGGCATGAGGAGGGAGTCTGGGCTGACTCTAGGCCATGATTCAGCCAGTGTATGCAAGCACACACTCCTCATTTCAAGCTCGCCCGTTCAAGTGGCTATCAGTCTGAGCAGTGACGTATGAGACCCAACTGATATGGCTACACATGTGGAGAGGGAACACGCTCTGCATCATGTGATGACACAAAATTAAGGTCTGTTTTCACACAAGAACCACCGCCATGCTTTGTGTGTTTTACGGTTGTATAATAATGATTGTCCAATTGCTCAGTCTGTTATTGTGTCATGTGGGCCAGAGTCTGGATAATATGTTTTTAGTTCACCAACTTTTTACGAGTGAACGGCCAGTTGGCACACTTTAAATGATCTGCTACAGGTCTACTGACTGTACCACTGTGCTTTAATGATTCATCACACTGGGTAACCCACGCTTGCTTCTAGTTTATAAGTATGACTGATCTAGAATACAGTTTTTGTTCTTGTAGTCCAAGATCAGGGAAACATGATGAGGTCTGAGCAGTCCTTTACCTCAGAGCCTGTGGCCTCTTGGATGGTGGGGTAGGCGCTCTCTGGTGCCCAGGAGATGCACTCCACCACATGTTCGTGCTCCCGCAGCTCAGCCTTGCACTCTTTGGAGGCCACCACCCACACACGCACGGTTTGGTCGTTGGAGCAGCTGGCAATCAGTGTGCCGTCCTGGTTGGGCCGCACCATACGAACCCACTCCCTGTGGCCTGTGAAGGTCTTCACACAGTAGCTAATGCACAGAAAACAGTAAGGAGTCATCAAATATCATGCTAAAAAAACAACAACAGTGGTTTTAGGGATGTTCTGTGGAGGGTGCGTACCCAGTTGCCACCTCCCACATTTTTATGGTTTTGTCCCTTGAGGCAGAAACGATGTGATCTCCATTGGGCATGATGGCTACAGACGAAACATTGTGGTCATGTCCTGGAAAAAAGAAAAGACAAAAACAAGATCTCAATAAGAGACAGAAAGCTTTCTGAGCAACACAACCCAAGATCTGAAAGTTAATCCTATCATTTTAGACAGCAGCACACATCTTTCCTTCTTTACTTTAAACATAAGAATCATACTTAACATTCAGAGTTGATTTTTTATTTTTACACGTCTCCAGTCACCAACAGTGCCCAAAAAAACGATGGGTTTGGTCGTAATTAGCCAATTAAATGACAAGCGAGGCAGCCAATTTGCTGGGGCTTACTTTGTTCCACAGAGAATAAGAGATGCCTAATTACCTAGACGCTGGGCCATATTTAAGCTGCTAAACAGATGAAGACAACAGTAAGTGTACTCTAAAAGGCCAGCTTAACTGTATGTGTGTGTGTGTGTGTGTGTGTCCGTCCGTGCACATTCACATACACATGCCATCAGGCTATAATAATAGGTGGCAGCTACACAGCAAAGTGCTATCTGGTGCTGAAGAGGATAATTAAACTGCTGTCCAAATCGGCACTAATCTACTTCACCAGTTGGCCTCGTGTTTTTTTCAATATGTACAAAAAAAAAAGGAGGAGTGGATGAAAAAAAAAGGAGGAACGGCTGAGTTGATGAATTAAAAGTGAATGGAGATGGGGATACAAAAAAAGATGGAGGGGAAATGGAACAGAAGTGGAAAGCAGGCTTAATTTAAGAGGAGGTTTTAGACAGCGATCTACGCACACTGATTTTTTTCTGCAAGGTGTGAACGCAGCTAGTCTGTTTGAGGACGTGTGCCAGGAGCTCACACCCTCCTTTATAAGAAAGAAAAAAAAGGTTGGCAACCAGCGGAATCTGTTGCTCACTTGCACAAGATGCAGGATTTACAACTCCAGCATAAATGTAAGGATGCCAGAGTGCTTCTCGTCTGTTTGCTAAGTAGGCTTATTTATTTCAATGATATTCATTCATGTCTGATACACAGTCAGACATTAATGGGCACTTCGAGCAGACTTGTGACGAGGAGAACAAAATGCTTCATATTATTTGGGCTGCTGCCGACTGGTTGGTGGGGGGGACTTCTTACAATTTCAACAAGGAAAAAAATATCCTCAAAATCAGCAGGGCCTGAGGGCACATGTAGACTGCTGCCATCATTTACTTGGCAATTAGAGTGTGAAAGTGGGGGGTGTGTGCATAAGGAGAAGACAGTGAAGACACGGCCAGTGGCGTCGCAGATTCTCATATAAGACAAAAAGAGAATGTAGATCCGCTTATTAAAAACACTTGAACCTATTCTTTACAATTTTAATGATACATTACAAGAAGAGCTGAATCCAAGTGCCTGTACTAGTATACTGTGGTGGGGGGAACTAAAAGAGACCACATGACTAAAACTGTCCATTTGTCAGAGCTGGTTGTGGATGTCAGCATGGGGTGCTGTGAATTGGAGCAGATTGAGGCTCATCAGCAGCATCAAATGTGATAACAAACGGCATCGATACCACCTGAGCCCCACATACAGTCACAAGCTACATTTATGATGCAATGATGCGGAAACCATAACAGAGCATGTTCACATAGGTAACACAAACAGTAGAAGCTGTGATGCATAGTTGCAACTTCCTGCCAGAGCTCATCTTTCAGGTCTTTCTTGTCAAAAAAGTGGTATTTGGTTTTTTTTAAAAAAAGAAACTGTTAAATCTTCTTACCGTGCATGGTCCTGATGCACTCAAAGCCTTGGAAATCCCACAGCTTGATAGTCATGTCTGCAGAGCAAGATGCGAGCAGTTTGCCGGTCTGGTCAAAAGAGATGTCCTGCACTGAATCTGTGTGGCCCTTCAGTGTGCGTTCAAAGTCCCCTGTCTCGTAGTCCCACACCTAGATAGAACATATTAACACATTACTTTTAAAGAAACTTCCATCTAAGAGAAAACAGTCACAGCTAACATACTAGTCTGTATATTACTGAGAAACACATGTGCTGTGTATTTCATACTGAATCCCTCTCCAAACCCCAGCAAATCCCCCAAATGTCACGTCATCTGTGGCCCCGTGTCATCTCATTTCACTGCTGAACAGCCAAAACAAACTGAGAAGAGAGAACCAAGCTGTCCGCAGAAGTCATATAACGGTGCAAACAATTAAATATGCTGATGGTAGACTGATTAAAAATTATTAGTTGCCTTGAGAGCTCACACGGGCCTCAGTTTGCAGGCACCACACAGTCTTTGTACATTCAGTCACTGAATCTGTGACGCACTGCTGTTGCTAACGGCAGGGATGCATGCGCCAGGATGCTGATTAGGGTTACAGTTAGGCCTGATAAAAACAAAGAGACAGTTTATTGTGCTGAATACGGCGCTGCCAGTTGGTAGAACAGACAGAATATCAGAATATGGAGTGAACAGTAGTAAGCCTCATTTTGTAGCCTGAGAAAGCTGTTATGTCTCTGGATATCAAGCAGACAGACGGTTTGTCACGGAAGGGATAAACCCTCCTTGGTTCCTCTCTTGGGGTGGGGGATTTTGGGCAGACGGTGACAGGAGACCCCCCCCCCAGTGGAAGCTACAGACAGTGCAGATGGCCGTGAGGTACAAAGTGCAAGGGGGGGGGGTTATCCTGGGGAAGATCAATGCACTCAAAGTATTTGGAGGTACACCAGGTTTACACACATAAAACGGTATTTAGCAGCCACGACAAAGCACACATAATCCATTAACTACCTGTAACTCAATGCTGGCTCACCAACGGTTCCTACTGGCACTCCTCCAGGGCATTTTTAAAGCAGAAAACTTGCCCCATTTCATAGCTTATATTCTTTCAAATGAAATGCCTGAATCTTTGTCACTCAACTTCCAACAATAACACCTTCTTTGTATGCCATTTTTGAAGTATTAACCCAGCCTCTGGTCGACATGACATGAGTGAGCACAGTGCTGCGCCCAGAACCTGCTGATTTACATACAGTGAAAGGTTGGAGCTGAATTCAAGGTAACATCTTGCCATGCAAAGATCTACCATGTTAGCAGAGGAGAGAGGACAAGGTAAAAGAGGGGGAGAATGGGGACCAGAAAATGGCAAAACTAAAAGAGTGAAGGATAACACAAACAGTGTAATGAGTAATATAAGACAGGGGGGAAGGAGAATGGCTCAACTGTAGAAAACAAAACCATGTGATACTAACAGCCTACACACTGATGAGAGGAGAAACAGCAGGAGGATTCACTGAATAAGGGAAAAGACAGGCAGTCTGTAGCCTTGTTTCAGACCTGACTCGTTGCCTGCATCTCAAAACTCATTCAAAAATGGTGACAAGCCTGGATGAGATAGCCCAACTGTACAGGTTGCTGTAAGTCGACTGACAGAAATATTAACTTAATGTCCTTCTTGAAACAGTCATACAACCCGAAATTATTACTTTTACTTACACTAATACTTACAGATTAAACACACTAGATAGATATAAATAAGTGAGCTTTAGAAGGGCGGAGAGGTGGATTTTGCAACCTTTGCTAGCTGTTTTCCCTTGTTTCCAGTATTTATGCTAAGCTAAGCTAACTAGCTGCTGGCTCCAGCTACATATTTGCCCTACAGATAAGTGATATCAATCTTCTCATTAAACTCTTGGCAAGAAAGCCAACACATGTATTTTCCAGAATGTCAAACTACCGCTTACACTGCTCTGAGGCTGAAACTATTGATTATTTTCATTATAGATAATGGCAATTACTTGAGATTAATTAATTAAACACACAAATAAAATAACAATTTCCTAAAACCCAAGGGGGCATCTTCAAATAACTTGTTTTGTCCAACTAACAGCCCAAAACTCCAAGATATTTAATCATCACATACAACAAAGCCAGAACCTGGAAATAGTTAAATAGGTTTATTTATTGTTGAATAACTTGTTGTATAATCGATTAAATGCTTCACCTCAACACTGCTCCTAGCAACCGCTACTTTGCATTGTCTGAAAATTACGTTGGCTGGATCAAGACATCACTCACTGCTGATTGGTTTGGGCAAAACATAACAAAAAAACTCACAAGAAAAGGATAACTTGAGCACACTGTCAGGCCGAATACATAAAATGAAACAAAATGGCCTCAGTGGCATGAGGAGGAAAGCCGAGGAGCCTCTCAGCCAGTGTAAAGAGCACGAGGTCTACTCCCCGGTTAAAAATTTAACAGAGCTGTTCAGGACGAGAAAAGTAGGACACAGGGAGTGAGGCCGGGCCACAGAGAGAGGAGGCAGCCGGGAGAAGAAGTGCAAGAAAGCAAGACTGAATTTTTAGATTTGGGCCCAGGCCTGACTCCTCTGATGGCGGGTAGTCATGGTGAGACAGCTGATGCTTTAAGTGGAAGATAAAGGAGGCAGGATGCTGGGTGGCAGGGTTGCAGTCGGAGGGAGGGGTGGAGTTGGAAAAGGAGGAAGATGCCAAAACGGAGAGAGGGATCCCTGCCGTGTGGGTGTAGCTGAGGATATGTACATGTGTCTCTCATTGTCTCATGAATAAAATATACAGAACAAACAGCTCAACAGAGTATTGGCATTGTGCAGTGAGGCAAGAAAAAGCTGCTGCTGCAAAAATAGCCCAGAGACAGACTATGGAGTTTATATATGGAATATAGGGATACACAGACAACAGAGAGAGAAAGAGACACTTGTGTAATCAGGGCGTGTCTAGGAAAGGGAGTCAGAGCAGTGGAGGTGATGCTTAAAAGCGCAGCATAATAGATGGAAGGAGGAGGAGAGGGGAGCAGCAAAAGCCTGTGTGGCAGAGCTGCCACCAAGCTAGCGCTAAATTAAAAAAGACCACTCTGTGGATTTTAAACCTGAATCCTGTTATTGTAATGTGGGGAGGTGTGAAAACAAACAAACAAAAAGGACACTGCAGCCTGTGTGATGATGTGTTTATAATCACCTTGAACTACACCCAGCATGTCTTCATTTCTAGTTGGCCAACATTCAAAGGCAAACAGAGGAAGCTCCGAAATCAAACAACAGATAAATCTTTATGAAGTCTTTCTGTCTTTGAAAATCAGACTATACACAAAATATTATGTTTGAACATTTCTAATAAACATCAACGCCTGCTTTAGTCCAAACATCTCCAATGAAAACATTAGCATACTCAAATATTACCCGTGCAGAGACACAGCTGTGCTTTCAGTGTTGGATGTGTATGTGTGGCTGGAAGAAGTCATGCACTAACTAATAAAAATGTTTCCTTCTTTAAAAAGGTATACTATGCAGGAATTGGTTACTGGTTACTGACAGCCAACCCCAAATTTGCTCTCATGCTGCAACAAGCTTTGTCCGCTTGGTGTTTTGCCTGCCTATATTTGCAGGGTTTTTTCGGTGCTATGTCCAAGTGTTGCTTACGGTCTGACAACTTGTCGCCACCTTGACAGATTTGTATTTATAGATCAGCTGCTACTATAGCGACCAGATATTCAAAACAGCTGAGTTGTGTTTACATTCCCTGAGAGAAATGGCAGCACATGTTGAATTAAGATGCTGAGAGACAAAGGAGAAGGAGACAGTGGTTTGTTTATGCTCCGAGTGTAAAACTAGACTTACAAGGAAAATATTCACTTGCCAGTTTATCGAGCACATGAAGAGAAACCCAGTGAAAAACACTGAGGTCAAATTGCCTGCTGACTGTTTTGACAACTTCTTTATGCCTCCATGACCAGGGTACTCACACCACCAGTCAACCAGATATTTCAGAGACTTACCATCAACATCATTATTCTTGCCAGTTAAAATTAGGAAAACAAAACAGCTGGTAATATTTTGCTGAATTGTAAAATAAGCCTGAAGCAAAAATAAGTCATGTCAAACCCACTCGGTTAACTGTAATGCGCCATTTGATCAATCATATGTCCACAGTGGATAAAATCCTAAAAACCTCAGGATGGGTTTAATTACAATTGAACGTGATCATTAGATACTTCAGCACCGTTTTTGCTGATCTGCACATCTTCAGCCAAAAGACAATAAACTAATCAGTGAAATCACATGATGCAGCTTTTACTTGGAAAACCTGCAGACTCCCAGCTCTACACAGGTTTTCAAAATCCCGAAAAACACTTGATACGCCATTTCAAATTAAATAAAAGATTAACTATATTAGTTCCGCAGCTCCATTTGAAGGCAAGCTCTGCAACAAATCCATTGTCAGACTGCCACTCCCACCATCCCACTGCACTGACCTTTATTGTCGCGTCCTCTGAAGCCGACACCATGACACTGAAGACTGGGTGGAAGATGACGCGGGTCACTGGACTGCGGTGGCCGCTCAGCGCGTACCTCTCTGGTGGACGTGGGATCCACTCTTTGGGGTCTCGCTTCTGACTTACAGGCCCACCCAGGGTGATCTCCTCCTTCGCTTCATTCAATTTGGATTCAAGCTCCATCACCTGCCCGGAGTGTACAGGTACGAGTTAACAGTGTAGAAGCAGAAATATGCACATAATGTTGGGATAATTACATCAGGGAGGGAATACATAAAACATAGGTTTTAAGGGTATTAAATTTGTGTTTTAAACTAATTATTATATATCAACAGTTGGATTAATGTTTTCTATTCCTTGGTTGACTTAATTTCAATGTTAACAGTGAGTTAACAGCAGTAATGTCATGAACCTTCATAAGACTACAAACCTCACAAGCATTCTTTGAAGAGAAAAAGGCCCACAAACCTTCTTTTGTAATCTGATGACTGAGGTCCATTTCTTTTCCAAAAGGCCGGCGTACTTCTTATCCAATTCTTCATTCTGTGGAGAAAAGTGGGGGGGCAGAAAAAAAAAGGATATCAGGCAAACATGCAAAGAAAGCCAATCAAAGTCGTGGGCTCAGCATAATCGGTGAGGCCTGTGGGAGGGGGGCCAGCTGGGGTGGCATGCTGAGGTCTTTAGCTATAGTAAGAAAGAACGGGGAATTATTTACACACCCCTCACAGACCAACACTGACTGCCAGACACCGCCAACCTACTGTACAACACACGCACACAAACATACATAGCGCACACACATAAACACACATCCTAGTCCTAATCCTTCTCACACAAGCTAATCTCCTGCAGACAAGAAAGGCTTAGGCAGCTTACAGCCACACACCCGGTACTGGAGGCAGCGGTGGAAGTTAACTTGTGGCAGTCCTGGCAGACACAAGCCTGATTCCACCTGCGGGCTAATACCACGAGCTGGCCACTAGCTTTTACATAATGGACTTCATGGCACATACAGGTGGTTTGTTAGTGCCAAGAAACAAAAAAATGTGGTGGCATTTTTCCTCTGGCGTGTCATACACACTAAAATAAAACTGGGGCTGCAACAATAATTATTTTCTTTATCAATTCACTTGGAAATAGAACAGTTTTTATTGCTTTAACTTATCATAATATATAAATGTTGATTGCATAGTGTAATGGCTATAGAATCCAGAAACCTTCAACGATTAGATTGAGTCCCGATAAGCCTTGCTTTCACTATGCAATTCTTTGTGCCAACAGGTACAATCATCACACCCACCCCACCACCACCACAAATAGACTCTACTTCTGAGGAAAACACTGAATGCTTATAATAACAACAGGCACCAAAGCTCATCAAGTGCTATTTTTGCAATTTTTACTGGTCGCCTCAATTTAATTGCAAAAAAAGGCCTAAAAACATCACAAGATGCACTGCAATATTTTTTAAAAAAAGCACACGAACATCCTGAACGGACTGGATGGCTTCAATTTACTATCTCTGTTCAAACAACAATCAAATATCCAATGAGATTTAATTTATCTTTACACAAGACAGACAAAAGCATCAAATCTTCCTTATTTCCTTTTGACTAATTGCTTTGGTTCTAAATAAAACCAAAAACTCAAATTAGCTAATATTCATGAAGGTCTCAATCTCAGACTAAGTTCTTAATGCTCAAGATACAACAATGAAACATTTTGAAATATGATCATTACAGCAGGGCTTTCTTCTCTCCCTTGAATAAAACACAACACCCAATACAACAGTTTTGATACCACTGTGTGTACAAAAATGCCTCGAGGCTTTTTCCAACTATCAAAGCATCAAAAACCCACACTGACAGACAGCCACTAGTGTCAGTGGGGGAGAAAATTAGCGTTGTGCTCCAATTTCACAGCTAGCTCCTCAAGCCTCGGCTGGAAACAAAAGCAGGCCTAGAGGTGTGGAGAGTTGCAGGCACCACCGATGCCTATATTTAACACGTCTTAATGACGAGAGGTGATTCCTCAGACTATCATGAGGTGTATAACAGGACAAAGACTCTAACCGAGACACTGCAGAGAAATGGAGGAGAAACAAATACATAGAGGGAGAGCAGGGAACCCAGTCTGGACAAGACTGCCACCATCCAATCTGCCATCTGCCTGGACACTCTGCCATTACACCAACATAACACACACAACAACGGACACACACACGAGAAGTGCCAGACTTCAATACAGCCTGCCAGTCTGCTGACAGTGGACAGTAACCATGCATGTGTTTGTATATAAATGCAGGTTACGTACATTTTCTTTTACAAGGCATAAAGAAACTAGAGCATGACCTTTAATTTACTAGTTGTACTATGAAAACCTGCTGATGCACATCAGCATTAACCTTACACTGCGACTAAAGTAGCCACAAAGGTCCAAGGTTAAGAACGTTCAATTCACAGATGTTAAAAAAAAAGCCTTCATAATAAATGCCTCATAATGTGATCTCAGTGCCAAAAGTCACTTGGTTGTTAGGCACGGTGCTGCAAGGTGTGTGTGTGTGTGTGTGTGTGTGTGTGTGTGTGTGTGTGGGTGAGCGCTAATACCCAACAGGGTGCACCTATCCCTCCGTGCCATTCATCTATTATTCAGCCTGCTTCCACAGGGCTGCCACAGAGAAAACGTCTGGAAGAACAAATAAAGACACAGAGGAGAAGGTGGCAGGGTTTCACGTGAACACAAGGTGAAAGGAGATGTGCTACAGAGAGGCAGAGGAAAGAGTTTAAAGGCCCAGACACATCAAACCAACATGACAGAACTAGTAGCGCCCAAGACTGACTGTAGCATCACCTCAGGTCGCCTGTGTCTCGGCAAAAAAGTAGCACCTGAACACACCAAGACAAAAGGCTATAGCCAACTGCAAACAAGCACATATAGTCTGCACCTAACTCTGTATCAGCAGACAGCAGTAGTCTGTATTTATAGTTTAAAAAAGGGGAAACCGGAAGACCAAAAGGACGGATTCAAGAAGCTAGTTAGCTAACTAGCACATAACAACACAAGCTAGCGCTAGCCAACAATAGCACAAAAAATTACAAACCATTTCTGCTGAAGAGCTTAAGGGCTAAAAACATTATCTTAAATAATATAAGTGTGTTTTGATCTCATGCCCTCTTGACTTTATCCAATTGCTTGCTTTCTCACTTCTGTTTCTCTTCTTGTGCGCTAAATTCCACTGCTAATTAGACTGATTTCATTCACTAACTGTCTCCACTGTTTCCGATGACCATTCTACATACTGAATCTGCCAGAAAAAAAGCCCAAAACTAGTACAATAGGTTCAGGACACGCCACAAAAACAAGGGCAAAAGTTGCTCTTTAACGGCCCGAATCGTCCAAGAGCCAACTGTTGGCTTGGTATGTCAGGGCCGCTTTATGAAAAGGGTTGGAGATGAGGCAGTGGTAACGTTACAAACAGGAGTACGAGTTAACAATTTTCCAATGAGCACTGTAGCGTCTGGAACTCATGAGACACAGAATCAAATTTTAGGAGCACAATTTGTTGAAATAGTTTACATTCCTGCCTCTATGGTTTGATTTCCCAATGGTGCACATTTTCATTCACATTTTAAATTTTATATGACATTAAACAACAAATATTAGGTATAAATACAGACTTCCATCTTTAAGGGTGATTTTTCTATATAGTTTCCCCCCATTTAAAGACAATAGGACAATAATAATGAACATACAAAGGCAATTTAAGGAGATTTATAAGGCTACACAGTAAAATGCCCAGTCTCAATCCAACTGAGCATGTGTTTTAGATGCTGTTTAGGATCATATGAAAAGCTAAAAGCCCCCACAAAAAGCATAAAGTAGACTTGGTGGAGACTTGGTTCACCAAGGTCTGCCAGTGTCTGCACATCACAGATTTCAGATAGCTCCTGACTGCAAAGCATTAATGGCAAATATTTTATATGACTTAGGAGTATTTACTTGAAGGGCTACAATCTCTACACCTTCTTTCTGATGTGAATGTGAACACCCTAAAGTCAAAGTTAACACACCTTAACTCATACTTAGTCCAAAACAACAATACTGTTTTCACTACTTAGCAAGTTCTACACTGTTTCTTTATTTGGTTTCCTGTATGGGTTGTGCACTGCTACAAAATGGTTTTACTACAAAAGTAAGGGACAAAAGAAAAGGACAGCTACAAAAGAACAAACAAAAACAAAACCATTGTCCAGATACAGTGTCACGTGCTGTGTTTTGTGTACAATACACTCTTGGGCACTTTATTAGGCACACCTGCACAATCTATTGCATTCAATACAACAGCTTTGCCATGACCTCTACCTTTATGAAGTTTATAATTTTCTGTTTTTTTTGACTTTGTCAGAAATGTAAAGAGTCAATTATATGTTAATTATTGAGGTCATAATTTAAGATGGTGTCTTATTGGACTACATCATGAAGATAGATTGATATTTATAGGCGCTTTCCCAAATTCATTATGTACCGTGCAGCAATCATCAGACAAATATTGAGGTGTTTCTATAATTTGTTCTCCCTGTTTACATACATGAGGGGGTACAGCTCTCAATATAATGCAGTACAGTGTAACACCACAGCTATATATCATCTTAAAACTAAAACATATGATTGTCTTAGGACGGGCATTGCAAACTACCTTCGGCTATAGGCCTAAATGCTGTGGTGTGTGGCATGATTTCATGCTACATACTTGTCCCTTTACAAATCAATACATAAATAACATAATTTAAGAATATAATAAGAAACCTACATACATCACAGTGCTATTGTAAATGCATTATTTACGAGTAATAAAAGCTTTTCTCAAGGTGAATTAGCAGCAGCATGTAGCAGAGACCCCCTAATCAGACAGACCACCATAATTGGGTGCAGGTGTTCCCGGTCACACTCGTGAACGTGTTGACTAAAATGAGAAATAAAGTGGAAATCAAGGCATATTGTTTGTGTAAATTGGTCTGATTGGCTGTGCGGATGTGTGTGTCCACCCTTAATCTACTCACATTATCTAATTCCGCCTCCTTCTTGAAAGTGGAATATGCTTCTTCATATCCATTGGAACGTAGATAATCGGCTATCGCTCGATTTCTGAAACAGACAAAGAGGACCCGTAATTAGTTCTCCTGATTAGCAGACAAGATAGTTGTTAAAGTGCCACCAGGAACGGCGTGAGTAATGGAGTTGTATTCAACACTGTAAAACAAAGACTGAAAATTAGTGTGTTCAGGAAACGTTTGAGACAAAGATGTAAATTTAACACGTTCAGATTGTGTTATCATGGTTCTAGCTATATAATAAAAATGCTTGGTATGCATAAACGCAGTCTAAAGCTATCTATAACAATACACACAGACAGTCTCCTGCTCTCTCATACAAACAGACATACACACACACACACACACACACACACAAACACACACCCCTCTCCTCCCATTTGACACAAATCGAGAACACATCTGTCTGGCTTTTATAATGAGCTCTTGTTGCTGTGGGCAAATAATGGGAAGAGATGACTCCCCATGGTGTAGATATGGGGGAAATGAGAGTCAGTGAACATCCCACCATCCCACCATCCCACACACACACACACACACACACACACACACACACAGAGCTACTTTTCATGCACAAGTTTGCAGACAGACACAAGGAGATATACAAAGACACCACACCTTTAAAAAAGCCGACAAAAAGACTGTGGGGATGATAGGAGAGTGTGTTTCTCTCCTACTATTTCAAATATGTGAAGAGAGATGCCAAGATAGGCCAGACAATAGACTGGACAGCCAAACTGAAAGTGAGGAGAAAGGAGACTATCTTGACTCATCCTCTTTTTGTCTCCTGATTTTACATACTGACCACAGCCATATCACTGTGGTCAGTAAGTTATGGTTATCAAGTGATAACCTTAACTATCCTACATTCAAACAGAGCAGCCATAATACATACTCTACTAGTTGTACGCTTGTTTTTGTATTACATGCCAGGCTTGGCACAACTTAAGAGAGACTAAAAAATGAGGTAAAAAGACACTGAATTCATGAATGTCTGATACAAATTTTATTTTACTCTATTTATACAATATTTCCTTGATTCCAGCCCTCCTGCGTTCACGAACAGCGAACCCCACCACTAATGCCAGAAGAAGCCAGACAAGCTGTCAGGCAGGCAAGCCTTTGAGGTGCCAATATGAGGGGGGTGGGGGGTACAATCTGTCAGCCCAGCCTGTGCCCCCTGTGCCCTCCCGGTCAGTGTTGAGCACTGAAACCCCCGTCTCCCTCTGCCCACCTGAATCCCCATGACAACAGGAGCAGGCCTTATTACAGCTCAAGGTTAGCAGGAGGTTATCTTCTCTTCTGACAGCCCGCCTGCCGCAAGTCTAGAAAACACAAGAGGGGAGGGCCGAGGTGTGCTCGCATGTCTGAGAAAGTGTACTGTATAAGCAGGCGAGGGAGGGTGCAGGTGAGACAAGCCGAGGCAAAGAGGAAGCTTTGATGTGGTGTGGGTGTGTCAGGAGGGTGTGTATGAGCAGGTTTGCTTCAATCAAACCCAACGACGAGATGTCAAACAAGCCATAGAGTCTAATTCAAAGGATGGGGTATCACGATGAGGTTGGGAAGTTAAATCACTTTGCAGGGATTTGCTGAGTTACATGTAGCTCTATAGGGAATACAAGCAACTAGCACATGATTCTACTCCACATTAGACTCCTTTGATTCTAGTACATCTATAAGAAACAGATAGCTTCAGAGGTCGGCCTCCCACAGTTAATCTCATTTGCAGAAAGAAAACATATGGTATTGGAAATAGTCACTCTGATGTAAGTTTTTTGCCTCACTTTCTATTTTGCATGGTGTTGTGTGCAAATTCCATGGTGAATCAGTTTATTTGAGTAGCTTTAGGACATGAGGTGGTAATCATGAAACATATTTAGTATATTTCAAGTGTTTCTGCTTGGTGCAAGAACAATAGCGCACATGCTATACCATTTGTACAAACAGCACAGCCACACGGCAAAGAAAGTGAATGAAATGGGGTCTAATATTTATACACAGCACCTCCTTTTTTGTTTCTGAATGCATATTGTTTCTAACATTAAGCACTCAAAAGCGTAGCTAAGCAGCAGAGGACAATATTGTCAGAGTGGGTCTCTGTCAAAGAGCTGCAGTGCTGAAAGCAGACATGAACACACAGTGCTCACTGCTCCCCTGACCCCCACTACACCCTACATGTGGCAAAATAACAAAAACACACACAAACATGCAGTTTTCATATCCAGTCCCCAAAGACTGAGATGGAAACAGGGGAAAAGATGTATACCAATGTCGACAGAAGGAGAGCAAACCAGCTGGTTTCCATGGTTACTAGCGGCCCACAGCTACATGACGTGATGGGGAGATAGTGAGAAAGAGGGCAGGGCGAGTACGTGGACAGAAAGGACAGATAGATGAAGGAAAAAGAACAATAGAGAGCCTGACAGACCATCTGCAGCCGTTAACTTGGTCTATTTCAATGAGATCAAAATGCTGAAAACAGCTTCAATCGCTCACCAACTACTCAAAAACTACAACTGCAATGTCTTTTCAAAAGTGCAAGAAATGTTGTTTCATTCAGTGAAGCCTATGTGAGTCTCACATGAGTTGTGTTGCGGTCAGTCAGGTCTCTGCTACAGAGCTGCTCTCTGACGTACAATAAACCGATAATGGAGTGAGAGGGAAATTGCAGCCTGTGACACAAAGTGAGACATGGGTGAGACGAAGGAGAGATGCATGACCTCATCCTTCTGAGAAGAGCAGTGAGTCAGCCATCCAGCATGTCTGCCAGTGACATCACTTTCTCCCAATTCCTGCTCCATGATCATTCACTTTCACATTATGTTAAAGATGAACACTTACTAACCGAACCTCCACACTTTCCCTAATTTCACTACAATCTGTGTTAATGACAGAGACGTGACCAGTTTTAGTAACTAAAACATCTTAATGTGTTAAGCTGTTTGAAGTGTGCTGTGTATTACATCATCTCATGTAGCTCATAACAGATTACGCTGTACCTGGTGGTGACTGGGCCATTCCGTTTCAGTGGTCACTGGATTAACATTAACTCATGTTTGTGCTTTTGGTATGGCCAAAAGTACAGTTGAGCGATATCAGAGTAAGACCATGGACACACGGCTGCTGCTGTGTTAACACTGAAAACAATGGAGGAGGTGACTGCTCGCTGTTTGAAAGCACAATATGAGGGATGCCACTAACAATTATGTCCTATCAGGGTTTGACATTAACCATGGTCAATGGCCCGTGGCCACAGAGTTACTCTGTGTCCATTAAATATCACGTGTAGGTGGCCCCCTACGGCCAATAAATTTAGTCAGGTTTCTTGAGAATGAGACCGTGTGTCTCAATGAGAATACCTCTCTAAATAAAGGTTAAATAAATTGTTAAAAAAGCATACTGCAAGCCTTTTCCAACAGAACATTACAGTTTCACCAACATCTTGATTCATTTAGGCCTGAAAACAGAGAATAGTACTAGTTGCTAGCTAGCCAGGGCTCCAGACTTAGACCATCCCGTCGTGCTGGGGCGATAGAAAGTGTTTCTGGGATGAACAGAGATTTTCCCTGGGGATGACTTCAGGAAGGAAGGGATTTTCTTATGTATGTATGTATAACTATTGCTTAGCAAATGACAAACTGAACCAAGCAACCACAACACAGCACATCTTCATGCTTTTCTCACTGGAAGGAGAGCTAGTTAGCTGTTAGCAGCTGCTGACAGCCAGTTACTGTGGTGTGTTTGGCTAAAAAAGCTAGCTGAGCTACAGCTAACTGAGCTAAACACAGCAGAACTGAGAGTTTCTGTTTAGTGGAACAGGGGAAGCATTAAACTGTGAACTACAGTTTAATATGACAACACAACAAGTTTACAGTAAATACATTTACTGAAGTACATCGCCCGAGTACAGTTTGGAGGCAACATTAAAAGTACTTTGAGTCTGGAGTTACAGCCACTTCTGAAGTTACCAGAGACGGTTACTCCTATACTGAAGTACATTGCTGAGGTACTTGTACTTTGATAACAAAAACTGTATGTAGCTGCTTTACATCAACTAAATACAAAACAATAAGAAACAATAGTTAACTCAGGTAAAATCTTGATTATTTTAAAACCAATCTTGTTTATAGTGCATCTTTTAGTATGACTTTGTCTATAGGGCTACCAAAATATTAGTATTTCCTCAACATTTTCATGGCATTTTTATTCTGCCACTGACAACAACTACATATGACAAGGTTAAGAAACAATAGACTGAATTAAGAGACTATGGGGAAAAATACCATATGTTTTCAAAGATATCTCATTCTGTTAACACCTTTTCATTTACTGAAGTGTCACAGCTCCAGAAAGTTTCTGAAGGGTGTTGTAAGTTTACATTTGGGCCACCAAACATGTACTGTGGCCACCAAATGTAGGGGCTTGATGGTCCATGGGGGCAGTGCTTAAAAATATCAGCATCTATCTCTGCCAATGTATCTTTTTTTTCCTTAGTCAATAACAAATGTCCATCAGATATTCACAAGAACAACAATGTTTTCTAAATGTCTGAAAGCTAACACTTTGATGCTATGGCTGAATTGTCTTGCCTATGTATAAATCTCAAACAATGCTCATACACCTAAATGGCCAATTAATTACTGATTTTATTGACTTACAAAGTGCGATATAATCATCCAGCAAAGACACGATCAGCACTCTCTTGTCAAAGCATCATTTATGATACGTTTAATCATAGACATGTTGGGCTACCCATTCACTCTGCCTAAATCTTAAAGAAACACAGCCCTTTACATGTATACAGCGCATACAGCACTCTCATCAGCTGCAGACGGACTCTAAATGCTCTAATAAATCTTATAGAGGAGAGAATTTTGCTTGCCTGGCCAGGCCAATGCCCTGTGCCACATATCTGTCTATGGGCGCCACCCTTAGTATTTCTAGATCACACGATGTATGGACCTGTTCAATCTTTCAAAACTGCTGATTAATGTTTAATAGGAAGAAGCTGAAGCCTACCCTCTGACATGTCCCTCGGCACATATGAAATTCACTTCCTATGGATTATTTCACAGGCATGTATCACAGTCACAGCTTTTGTACCCTGAGTGAATTGCCAACACCCTTAGACATGCACCATTAGAAAACATTACCACCTTCTGATGAGGGTGATGGTTTTCTGGTGGCCTTGACTGTGCTCCAAAAGAGCAGGCAGAGGTTGTACCAGTGGTTGTTCTCTTCGATGATCACTAACAGCAGAGGAGGACCAGCCAGTGCTGCGTGGTGATGTAATCACTGTCTCTGCTAAGTTAATGAGCAATGCATGGCAGTACTGCTAGAGACAATGATTTGACAGCTTATTCCGTTTTCGTTTTTCATAATCTTCAAGTAAAGACTGTGCTAACTTGGCAAAGTGTGGGACATCCTTCCAGGACTAAACAGAGCTAGATCTACCAGGCATGCAGCTTTACCTGGATATTTTCCAAGTTTTTTCATGTTCGGGTGTAAACAGCGTCAACACTCCCATGTCATTCTTGCAGTTCTCCCTTTTCAAGTATGAATGACAGTCCTGCAATTTACCCAAGGTAGGTGTTTGTTTGGAGATGGTGTAAATTCTAAAAACCTGTAAGGTGAGCATTTTGTCAAACTGGACAACTGAAAGAACCACAAGATGTCAGCGCTACCACTCAATGAAACAAAGGACGAGAAGAATCTGCAAACAGCAGGAGAAACACCAAGTACCCTGCATCAGGTACATCCAGCTTCATCTCAAATGTCCAGCACTTTAATGTCACGGGTAAACAAACTTTAACCTTTACAGAAAATGAACCACTATCTCTGCTGGAAGGTTCAGCATGTGAAAGTAACAAGACACATTCAGCAAAACAGAGGGTGTGTTAAAAGAAGCAGGAAGGTGGACAGCATTAAAGGTTAAGCTTGTTTCTTCATCTTAACAGCTGAGTACTGAACAACTTCTCAAGGGAGAAGCATTCCACAAAAATCATATGATGGGATTGCATAATTGCTCAGTTACAGTTGGACCTCCATGAAAACTGCAACCAATCTACTATTTCTCTTGCTTGACTGATGAGGAGGAGCCAGAGGCGTTGGTCACTGAGACATGAAGCACATCTCCTGAAGGTAATCACTACCTTGATTAACCAGACAGTAAATCTACCACATCATCTCTTGGAAAAAATAGAGAAAATTTGGCGTACCCATAAAAGCTTCTGCCCTTTACTACCCAACTTTCAATCACCTCCAAGCCTCTTAGAGGGGTGATTATCATAATGCTGTTAATTTCAATGTGAAACAGGCAGGTTGTGAGAGAAAGAAAGCAGTCTTCTTTCAGATAAGTTAAAAGCGCTGCAGTGAGGATTAACCCTTAAGCCAGAAGATGACTTCAAAGGGGAAACTCTTTCTCACTAGGATCCACAGAAGAGTAAACATCTAATTCAGGACTGTCTTCTTACTGAATTCAGTCTCAGTACAACAGCAACTATTCCTTAGAATGAAGGTGCATGTGTGCTTAGTGCAGTATGGTTTCAGATCAAAAAGCAGCATGATCTACACAGCAAAATACACAAAGAAGTCATGCACTTTTCTATAATGGGCGTGTCGCATGCACACATTTTCTGTCACATGGTGATGATGGAGCTTTATTGGCTGAGCTGAAGCTGAAGCTTTGAAGAGTTAAGTGTACTTTCTTAAATCCCATGACGGTGTGTATACTTCAAGCTTGGATAAACAAAGGATAACAAGGATGGGCAGACTACAAACGTGGGACTAGGCTTCCCATCATGCAAATATAAAAGGGTAATAGGACAGTTTGTTATTAACCAAAAAATCTGATAAGGAGGGAGTCCTTTTAAATTTTCTCCTTATGTTAATGCTATCTTGGGCAGAGCTGCAAATAAGAATAACTACTAGTTCTACTTCTTGTCTTAATGGATTCAAATGTTCTCACTGTGAGGCTGGCAAACTTGATGTGAAAAGCAAGTGGTGAGGGAACCAGTGAGTGGACGCTGTGTAACCCCCCCCCCCCCCACAAACACAACCATTTACAACGTTCACAACAAAGATGACTGTCATAATTCAGCATTCCTTCAATTCACACAAAACATAGTAAGATTCACTGTGACCAGGCAACCATTGAAACTCAAAGGTTTCTACATCCAGTAGACTGTTCCTCTTTCTAAAACCAAGTCCTTTTTATATGGGGGACAGTAAATGATTGATATGGGATGATGGGTCCAGAACACAGACACTGTTACCATGCCAATCCATCTGTGTGTCAGTCCCGAGGCCAAATCAGATCCGTATTGCTGAAAGACCCCCTGCAGATGCTCCCGGCCGTGTTCACTACACTGAGCACCAATGGAGAGGCTCGGGAACTGAACATGCAAGACTGAGTGTCTGTGTGTGCCAGCAACAAATGTCTGTGTGCAATCCCCCCTCAGGAGGGACCTGTCACACCCTGTCACTGGAGTGCTTCCACAGATACATGACAGCTATTAGAAATACTGCATCTCTGGGCCCAAGTAGGGAATAACCAAAGCAATCAGTGCAGTTAATAAAAAAGTTACACGCTTTGGCTGTGACCCACAAATCTGGTCACTGACACTTAAAACTGACACTGCTGTGGCAATTTCAAAAAGGTATGCACAAATAAAGTTGGCCAACTAATTTCTAAAGATACCAAATCAATCTACTTTATCTTGCACAGCTGTATTTCAAATCTTGACACTATCCTATTATTTTTGTTGACAAGTATAAAGTTGGACAGAGGATGATGCTTATTTACACATATATGAAGACAGGGATATATAAGGAGAGTCCATATAAACAGAATACCCAAATAAGGAGGACACACACAATACCTGTTAGTCTCTGAGTTTAAAGCCAGTGAATAAAACAGACATCCTTTGCCAGTGTAAACTCCTCATGTCATGCTTTGACTGTACTATACTATGCAGCAGTCTTTCATTGTTTATGTCATCTTTATGTCTTCTGAACGACAGAGGTCTTTGGCATTTAATCTGTTATGTCACCACATTCACAGCCAGGGGATGATGGAAAAAGGACAAAAAAAAAAAATCACATGAACCATCTTGTAACCAAAGATATGGAGAAGGCTGAGGGGATTTTCTTTGTTAAGCAAAGAGAGAGTTCAAAAGCAAAGGCCCATCTGCACATGGGTGCCTCCAGGTCTTTCAGGGGAGCAGATAGTGTGTGTTCTGCGTCTATTTTTATGACACGCCAGCGGGGACGAGTCCCCTGACCCTGGTAAGAAACACAAGTGCGCTTTTCATTGGCTATGCTCATAAAAATAGAGTTGTTGTGAGGATGCTACGCAATCACAGCATCTGACTGCCGTGTTGGCAAAAAAGCACCAGTTTAGGGGACAAAGATGAGTTCTCTTTTTAGATTATGTTGTTCCACACCAGTAATAAAAGTGTTATATGTTTCTGTCTCCTGTAAGAGAGCAGCTCAGTATCTACTGGGAAGACAAAGTCAACAAGATAGAGGGATAAACTGCATAAAACAAAATTAAATGTCCAAAACATTTGTTCTGATGTCACACACACTAAAGTTAGTGCAGGTCTGACAGTTTCCCTCTACTTACTTATATTGCACATTTCAAAATCATCCACTGGGTTTTCAAGCTGTCTTGTCACAATGGGACTGCCAGTTAGGAAATAAGATCTTAGGGGTACTTTATCGCCGACAAGCTCAATGAGAGCACCAACTGAGCCAAGCGACATCTCCAACAGGAAGAATGCAACAGATGCTTGAATGTGGCTCAAGTGGTGCGATGGTCCCACACCAGTTTCCTGTAAGCTATGGGGCCAGGGACTTGTGCAACAGAGAAGAAAAGAGGGGTAAAGGGGGGTCCCTGGCAGCTTCCTCTGAATAGCAAATAGCATGAAAGATTAGCATTCCAATAGATCTCTCCATACCAACAGACCCCTCCCACAGCGCTAATCTAAAAACACAGAAACATAGTTAGGAATGTTAAGAGCCTTGTCATGTGATGCATTTTTCAATGACAGTGCAATACAGGTCAGAGGTGACAATAAACAGGGTCATCGTCTCATTTTAAGTCAGAAACATAAACCTCTATTATATCCTTTTTAAAATATGCCTTTTTCCACTTACTTCTTAAGTAAAAGGGAATTCTTAAGGACTAGAGCTCAGCAAGATCATCTCATCTCCTTCTCATGACCTTGTATCTTACATCGAGCTGCCTTAACTTTTTATCCCCCGCCTCAGGGGTTAATTACCAAGCCCACAGACTCAGCAGGGCCATGTTACAGTTCCCTCATTATCACAGTCTCTTACTTTTCCCACTTGCTCAATATATACCACACAGCACATGAGATATGTCTTTGTCTGCATGCCGCTTCAGTGCCTATGGAATCACTGAGAGCACTGACGGTGTGTACACTTTGGGTCCCTGTTTTTTCCCTGGCATGTATTTTAGGGCAAAGGTAGCACTCTAAGCTTCTCCTAAAGGTCACATAGGGCAAAGTGTGAATACTAAACATCATCAGGGGTAGATATGGTAGATGGAGGATCAATACATTTGTGCTGCAAGACCTCAAAGGAGCTCAGGAACCTTAAACCAGGCATTGATTCTTCCTAAGGGGTACCAAGGAGAAAAAATAACAAAAACGTCCCTATTTAAACAGATTCTAGTAATCAATACACATCCTTGCCTGAAAGCAATGAAAAGGATAATTAAAACAGGATTTAAGAAAAAATCAGTGGTTTGGGAGTAAGAGTCTCTTTTTGCTTGAGCCCTGGTAACTCATGTCACTGGGCAGCTTCAAGAAACATCTGATTCAGGTTGACACTCACATTTGACTAGATGAGAATCAGAATAGCACGGGCTGCCACAACATGTCAACAAAAATGCCAGCAACCAAAAGATGACGAGAATAAGAAGAGATCTAATGGCTCAAACATGTTGAGGTGCCCCTAACATTCTAATAAAGTGTGGTTACAACAAAAAATGTTACTCTTGGGGTGCCCAGTTCACCTCAAAATTTATGGTTTCAACCACGAACTGTAATAGCCCCAGTTCATGTCTGGCAGAGGACGTTTGTAGCATGTTGAATGTCGACTCTATGATAAAAGATAATAAATTCCTAAACAAAAGAAACATGATTCTTCGTTGTAGTTTAACTTTAAATTGTTTGAGCCCACATTTTTTGCCTTAAATGAAAATAAAAGTCAAAATATTTAACCATCTACATGTAGTTGGCTGACAGTTGTCCTAAATTTGTGTCTGGTTTAGGATGACACATAAAATACACACATACATAACTATTCTTAATTAATTAGAGCTGCAACAATTACTCTAACTGACAGAAAACAAATCGGCAACGAATTGATTACCTTTGGATTTGGGAGGGTCCGTTGAGATTCAATAACATCTTAGTTTTAAGGAATTGCTGTGGGCATTTTTCACTATTTTTACATTTTGTAGATCAAGTGATTATTTCATAATTGAGGAAATAAGAACCAGATGAACTGATAACGAATATAACTTGTTGCAGCTCTGAAGTGAATATTGCACTTCCCTCCTATGGAAAACACCTTCAAAGTGACTGAGGAAAGCACCTAACCATGTTCACGCCTTCAAAGTTGCACAGCAACATCAAAAGAATGTGGTTGTACTGGGCAATACGTGTGTGCGGGTACATGAAAGTGAATCTGGTATGAAGGAGAAATTAAACTTGTCTCATCACATGATGCAACAGATGTTCAACATTGAAACCACAGAGTATAAATCCATGAATTCATATAATCTCACACATCTTCATATCTCAGCCACATGTATGAAAGGTGTGTTGATGACTTACAGTTCATCTCGTTGCCGTTGTGACAGCACCATGGTGAGGGGGCAGTGTGGGCGGGGCCGGGAGGGATCAGTTGGTAAAAGGTGAATCTTGTGCAGCTGCTGCGCTCTCCTCAGTCAGGAGATGAGCTGTGCTGATCCAAGCAACACGGGTGAGGACGAGCTGTGTACTCCAATAGTGGGCAGTTGGTTTTGTCCAGACAAAGACTCAGACTGAGAGAAGGGGAACGCAGGAATCTGCCCCCCAACTGGCTGACTCCAGGGACAAGAGAAGTGGAGAGCCTGTAGACCAGTCACCAGCCAAGTCTAAACTGCATCTGAAGAGGAGAAAGAGGCAAAGTCAGCATTAGGTATGCATGACAGATAACATGTAGAGTGGGTGGAGATGAAAATGTTTAGAGGCCAGAGGAGGACTGCATCAATGTCTCCACCAGTTTATATGCAGATAAAATGGCTGAAGATTCTGTCAACAATGGAAAAAATAACAGAAGCAGCAAAGATGTACACTGTTATTTTCTACCAGACAGAAAATGTGACAGCATAAACCCATCCATCAGACATTTCATAAAAACCACCTTCTTCCCATGAGCCATTCCTTCATTTGCTTTTCAGCTCCACTGCTATCTACCTTCATAATCTGTCTGTCATGTCACCAGTCTGGTCTGAGAGCCCTGGTCTGCTCTTGCAGCAAATTCCTTTCTCCGTGAACATACAAGAGCTGACCCACATTCTCTGAGCAACGTATTTCTCTTCCCAGGTTGCCAACAGAAAAGAAAAACAAGACACAGCCGAGCGGGCTCGAGTAACGGCTGTGCTCTTGTCAAATTGCCTGACCTTATCGTCTCATTACGATAACTCCTCGATAAGATGCTGGCTGGCCTGACTGATGCCAAGATGAAATCACTATGACCAGCAGCTAAAGATTTATTAGCGTATGTGTGAAACTGAATACATTTTTAGGAGTGGAGTATTGATGTGAGCAATAATAGATTTTGACAAAATGCAATGCAGTTAACAAAAATGTGATGAAGTCTATTTTTACACTGCATCGTAGTCTTGAAAAGCATTTTACCAAAGCAGATACCCACTAGAATACTAACTGTGAGTTACAATAAGCCTCTTAGTCTACTGGGACCAGCCTGACTAAATCTCTGCCAGACCAGTAAACAAAGGTACAAACACAGCCAATATACCTCCTTCTACAGACCTGCAACAAACTGACCAAACTACATCCTGGCACATATGTCCAGGAGACAATGTGTATTAGGCATGAGATTTGCTGCACAAGAGAGAAGCAGCAAAGGACACAGAGGTGTGTCTGGCGTGGGCATGAGGACTAGAAACACCCTGGGAAGCTGCAATGAAGGAATATTCACACATTACTTATTTCAGCTGATGATGCAGGAGTGACATTTCCACAAGGTAACATTCCTCCCTTTCACTCCTGCTTTTGTTTGCATTAAAAGAGATGCTTAGGGGCCTTCTTTATTCAAAACAGAACACCTGTAGATGTAGGATGTCAGTTCTGATGCATTTATAAGGTGAAACTGTGGTATTTGTTTGTTTATTTGCATATCTGACATTGTAAAAGCAACCTGACGTAGCTAACAGCTATCCTCTGGACCCTGATGTCACCACACCACACCACACCTGGTGTGACTGCAGTCCAAATATCTGCTTACCTCCACTTATGTGTGGGTTACAGTGTGCAGGGGGTTTCCGGCCTTTTGCCAAACTACTCTCTGTCGTGGTTCAGGGTCACAGCAGTAAGCAGTAGATCAACACAATACGGCGATGGCACTGAAGCTAAAAATGGCTCTTTCTAAAACTCAACATGCAAAACATCCATTACAACCATGAGCCTTCGACATCAACCTGTAAAACTGCTGTAGCGCATGAAATGAGGTCATCTACTTCATATTGATACTTCCCTCTGTGCTGCTGGCAGCTGTCATTGCTGTGAGTATCCATTAATGTGTTAGACTCCCCTCTCTGCAAATCTCATTTGTGGCTCCAGTATTGAGCAAAATGTTTGCACAATCACATAATCAGGCTAATTGGCTCAGTGCAAAATGTGGTTGTGTGATGTTGGAATGGGCTGCAGCCGTGGTGCATCTATATATCTGCCTACTGACGGTTAATAATGGTTATGTGTCTTCCTCCCATTGATTCTCCTGTCTTTGTGTAGCAGCAGGAACTGCACAATAAAGAAGGGGCCCTTACAGTAATGGCACTGACTGCTTTGAGAGATGTTGTTTAATTTCCTGATGAGTCCTCACAGCTTATCTGTTGTTAAAATGCCATTTTTAATGAATAATGGAAACGTCCTCTGTCTCTGTAAGTTTAAGAATGCAGCAACCAAGCCCCAAGTCAAAACTGTAATGAACCACACCCTTTGTATCATTGTCTGTGCACACAGTCTGTTTAGAGTCAAGAACATGAACAGGACCAACATATTTAAAACTTGTGGACCAGCAAAAAAATATGATTTCAGTCAAATCAATTCAAGTAACTAAAATAAGAAACCCACGTCATAGTAATGTGTCAGCAAATCTTATAAAGAGGATGTTACAGAAAAGCTGTTCACTACTAGAACAGTTTGAGACAAACCCTCAAAACTTACATGTAAGTCAGGCTGACCATTTTTTGAAGATTGTAAATGTCCAAACAAATAATGTTTCTGGTTAAGGTAACATGTCAGACAGCAGTACAATATTACACCTTCCAAGTATGTGTACAACATTCTGATAGTCAACACATGTGTCTGAACAAAGGAACACGCCCCTGAGGAATGAAGTGCAAGAGGACAAAAATAAATACACCGGAGTCTGAACTAGTCTAACTGATAGTGTGTCCCAGCAGCTCAACACACAACATACCATGACAGCAATGCTGACAATGCTGACAGTTATCACCTTGCTGCCACCTCTTCTTCACAGGTTTCTGCTAGCGACATTATGTCATCATCCTCTGTCAAAAGCAAGCATCTCAAACAGCTGGAATATGGCGCGCCTTCATTTTCTGTTGATGACTTCAACTTCATCGCCTGTGATCTGTATTACATGACACTGTTCATGTTCTCTGCATATTGATAAAACACTGCAGTTCAATACAATTGGAAGATAAAATGCAATTTTCAGTTTCCTTTATGGTTTAATTATTTGGCTGTCAGGTTAAAATGCCATAAACTTTCTGTCTGAAACAAAAAGCTGTCATGTGATCTGCTAGCTGACACATTTAGCGATTTAAGTTGGGACAAAGATATGGGAGAAGATCATTTATTATACTAAAAGAAAATAACTCTAAAAATGTAATGTGTTGTGGTGTAATGTTTGGTTTTGATGCATCAATTTTCAGACAGTTTCCTCCTATGGGAGACAAGGAAAGTAATATCACTGTGGTTCAGGCACTGGCACCAACACTATTAAACTGTTAAAATATTTTGTGGCATAACATGTCCCCATCAAGAGACACTGCACAAACAGTATTTTACATGCCTAAAGTGCATCACTGTGCTGTATCAGCTGGATAAGCATGGATAATTTATTACAGCAAGTAATGCAGTAGGTAATGTGATGCAGCTCTGACATTAGCCCATGTTGAAGCCGGATTCTTAAACCTACCGACCACCAACCAACCAACGGGACTGAGAGGCTGGATATTCTGTAAATCATCTCCAGTTCCTTTGAAAGATTGTTCTTGGTTAAAGCACTGAGACAGAAATCATCCAAAGAGCTTTATCGCTAACTGAGTGAACATCTGGCTTAGCTTTAAATCTGCAGCTGTTACGACCCGACAGGTGCCTGGGTCAGTTATGTGGGTTGGTAACAATCAGCTAACCTTATCAAATTACACGGCTATTGACATCTTCCTTCAGTGGCTAACAGAAGAAGGGTCTATTTACACAACACGGCGACAGATGTAGGAATTCATTCTGTAATTACCGACCTTGGCTATTCCTTCATATGTTTTCAAACACTTCAGTCCCCAGATGGAATATGTACACATCTCTCAAGTGTGTGTTGCCAATCAAATTACCAGGCCATCATCCTGTCAGGCACGTTACCTGATGTAAGAGGCCTGATTAGTAGATCAGGGCCCACATCCACACACAGAGGAAGACGAGACTGAGCAAGCAGGAAGCACACAGGAACAACAAATCAATGGCATGCCTGAGCCAACCTGCACACACAGGTGGGAACAACACAATGAAGACTAGTTAGCCTCCTTCCTTCATATAAGTTCAAGTTAATTGGTCAGTGCAAGCAAAGTTCCACTTGGCATACCACAAGATACTTGTTCCACCTCCACAGGGTATTTACTTCATGCCAACAAGCTACTGGTTTAAATTATTATAGATCTATATTTAGACTGTGTTATAGCGGCGTATGCTGAGTCTGTCAGTTATTGTTGCCAAACTGGCAAGTATGAAGCATACTCAAATCAAACCCTTCAATTCTCCAGGCTACTTTGGCAACACCTTTAACTGGTTGCTAAAATTATATTCAACAGCCTCTAGACAAGACCTTGTTGATAGTAGTATAGTGTCATGCCAAAATTGTCAGACGTATTCTCACAATCGACGCGGTCAGTTGTTGGTTGACGGGCAGCAGGTCAGTAATGAATGACCAGTCAGCTCACTGGTGGGCAGCCTGCCTGGAAGGTCAACCTCTGTGCTACTGTCAGCTCAGACAAGGAGAGTCATACAGGTATCTGTATGCCCTTCAGCCTACCACAATCTCAAAAACAAACAGCCTCTCACTTTCATCATCTGTTGACACATAATAAAGAGGAGGCCCCCTCGGCAAAACTGTACATTCTGCTCCTTTCAGGTAACACTTCAGTCTTCACTACCCCAACGACATTAGAAAGCAACGCCCAACATGATCTATGGCTGTCCTTTGCTTGACTCTCTAGTTGTCCAACTGGCAACAAGTGCCAGCGAAGCAGCTCTTGCAATGGCCGAGGCCTGTACAAGTGGTGTTGCTGTGTTTCCATTGCTGACAGCACTGAATAGAGCCTGGCTGCCGGGATGCACTTATTCAAATCAACTTTTGATAAAACTCAAGAATGACGAAGAACACTTTCAAGTAAACTGAGAAATAAAGCATGCATTTATTTTCAAAGACAGAAAGCTGCTGTTCTCATATGAGCATTTTCCAACTTGTCAAGCACAGAAAATGAGTCGAGCAATACACAATTTGAGTACTGTGCAGTGTAGTTTGAACTTTGAGCCATTTCAACATCATGGTTAGTCTGTCAGTCTGACTTTTGACATGTGAAATGTTAGAAACAGGACAGCTTTTGCTAACAAATGTGTAAATGATGTGTCTAGTTGTAGTCCATATATCAGGGCTAAATATAAGTTTGATAGGTTGACAAAGGCATAAACCAACATTTAAACAGAGAGGAAACCTAAGACGATCCACTTTGACCCACCCACAGGTGGCAAGATAGTCCTGATCAGTGATTTTAAGAATAAAACCTGCATCAATGCTGCTCCTGCAGAATCAATTCAACAGCGAAATTGTTTTGGTTTTGGTTTGTGTTTATGTTAACATAGCATTGCTATATTCACAAAAGCCCTAACAACTGCTGTGATTATAGCCTTCAAAATAACTAGCTCAAGAGGGGATTACATTCCTTTACAAGACGGTTACATTTCAGTCAGTTCAAGAAAGTCATAGACTAAACACAAACACTCTTACCTGAGAGAAGAGCACACAGCCAACATGTATTTTCTAAGCTGAACACTGTTTTCAATTTCATCAATATCCCATAATTCCAGTTGATCAGCTGCAAAGCAGTCGTTAGAGGCGTGGCTGTGAGAAATAAATCACCAAGTATCCATGCTTAAACCAATGCTTTATATCCAATATCATGACAAGGTGGCCCAAAATTACGAGGGGGACTCGCTTGTCGGATTCAGTGCACAACCCTGTGAGCCACCACGGCGACGATTTGCATTCATCCCAGTGTAAGCCCTCGGTCCACAAATTCCTGTTCCGATTCACTCAATCATACATCCACACAATGAGAGACAACGTGCACACGGAAAACAAGGCAGACACTTGTGTCCTGAGCAGACGCAATACATACAAACTCATCGCCTCCGATGTGCTCCACCCTGATTTTCCAACACTGTGCCAACAAACCGCATGAAGCAGCCCGAGTCGCAGAGATGATGGGAGCCTCAGCTGAGCATGGCAGCAGCCATCTGCGAGCACCCACCAGTGTGACAGCGACAAACAACAAGAGGGGATACACACAGGAGCATGTCACGTTTGAGAACTGCAGCAGGGCTGTGTGATGCTCAATTACAACGATGTCTGCATAGCAAGTATACAACGCAAACCAAATGGCGAATACCACTTTACGCCCTCTCCTAATGCTAACACTGGATACAGCAGTGGTGTCAAGCTGCAGCGACTGCGCCAATTTACAACAAAATATCCCCACGATGAAAGCAATAAATAATTCACACAAGCCAACAATAACAGAGCTAACACAGGATGCCAGCGGTACTGTCTTGTGACCTACATTTGATTTTGTTGTCGAGGGTTTTCACTCGGTTGACAGGCTGCACTAACGCTGCTTCAAACTATGCTAATTACTGATTATTACTAACCTGGGATAGACGCCAAATGCAGCTGTAATTTACGTTGGCCCTGCCATACCTCACACACTGACATGTTTTCATGTGGCTACTGGTGGTTTTGGTCGACATAACGACACTGCCAGCCGTTAAGATAGCCCAACGTTATTTAACGTATGCCCGGTTAACGTTAGCTGATGTTAGCTAAAGTTGACGTTAGCCAAGTTAGCTTCCCGGCGATGCAGTCAGAAAGTTAGCTCGTACATTGACTCTAACGGACACCACACGCTCATAATGTGCACCCAAGCTGAATTATCTACAATTAACTCACACAACCGCTAACACCGACCGTCCTGAATTAGAGTAAGTGCACAAGATTGTTTATCTGGACACAAGGATAAACTCTGCTGACAAGGTACCTGCTGCTCCAGTCCAAGCGGCCTATCCGCCATTTTGAGACATAAAAAGGAGGTGCAAAAATTACAGCCACATCGTCATTTTCCCCACCTAACGCCAGATTCCTTCGACCCTGACCGGCTTCATAACTGAAAACTACGTGGACTCACCCTATTGTTTCTGCCCGTGGATATCCTCAGCAGTCTTTAACAGTAACACGACCCGACAGGGCGTGAAATTTCCGCTCCAAAATATGATCTTGTGATGTGGAGGTAAACTGTGCCCGTCTTGTCTCTCCGGCGCTGCGCCTGCTTGTTTTTTCGTAGGCTACCGCATTCGCCTTCAGTCGGGAGCGCGCGGTCGCGCACGACGCTCGCGTTCACTGCCTTACGGGAGCGCGCACGCCCTTGATAGATTAAAAAAATCGTATACTTGATTTATACGTTTTTGACTTTTAACTTTGACATAACATTATTTAAAACTTCAGAAATAACTCTAAATACGACAACATTTAAACGTTAAGTGATGGATTTAAGGAATTGCCATCACTGGCTCAAATTATGTAGCCTACATGCAAAAACATTAGTGGTTTTTATATATTTATTTACACTCTTGATATGGACATTTTACTACAACACATTTCTGTTACAGTGTCTTTGCATGTAACTACTGATTTATATCACTTCACAGTTTATTTATAATATATTTTATCCTTTATTTTAACTCACACTTCTATATACCATAAAAGTTCAATTATTAGCCCGGGCTATTATTTGCTTAAATCACTTAAATCACTGAAATCAACAGGCCTCTATATGGGACAGGCCTCTATATGGGACAGGCCTTTAATTCTTTTCAGCTCTTGCTCAGCAAGGATTGGAAAATACAATCAAATTGTTTATTAAAACCAGTATGAATATCATTTGTAAAAAAAATTAGGCTTCATATAATCATTCATTTGATTGTGCTCTGACAGACACACATCAGAGAGAGTGAGTTAGGATTATGGCACTCGGCATACTGACGCAACACCACTTTTTCCTGTTAAAACAATACTCACAAGTTGGATAAATTTCTATGAAAAACCCTTTTGATTGTTTTGATCTGACGACCCTTACGGACTAAAGGAATATGAATAAGTTACAGGGTAATGGAGGAATGGACATATAATTTGGGGTAGCCAACAAACTGCTTTTATACATCCGAAGAAATTCCAACCTGGCAACCACACCAGGCTGCTATCAATGACATACCAATAATTATCATGCACCCATGACTTACACTATGCTGAATGCAATTTGCAGTCATGAACATAACTAGTACTGTACTTTTGAGATAGGCCATTATTTTAAATAAATATTTCCATTTTATAGTACTTTATACTTCAATACCACATTTCAGAGGTAAATATTGTACTTTTTACTCCACTCTACACTTTATTTGCCATCTATAGCCACATTGCAAATTAATAATTTCCGTATAAAACGTGATCAGCCAATAAAATATCATTATAGATAAAACTACCTAATAAATTATAGTAAGTAGTCTAAAGATAGCTCCAGCTAAACCACTCAAGTGCTGCTTATATGGCAATGCATCAGTAAAAGTACAAAATATACACTTAAAGGACCAATTCCTGTACTTGTGATACTTTTGAACTTGCACTTCAGTAAATGTAGTATTACTACTTAAATACTTGTTTGACCACTATCTACTTGTATGAGTTATCAAAAACCCAAACAAAAGTTTGACGAGTTTTATTTTATTCATTTTAATATAAAAGCATACTCAAACCAAAATATAATTAGACCGTATTTTGTAAAGAGCAACACACAATACCACACATCATCAGGGGAAGCATACTCAAACACGTGGCCGAAGAAGCCTTTGTGCAGAAGAAATTTCATCAGCTGAGAAACACAAAACTCCCAAACAATCATTTCAAGACAATATATGCAACTGGACCGATGGGCAGCAAAGTGCATAATATTATGGGGTAGATATTAGGCTCTTTTTTCCCCCCCACACACATACCTTTAATAGTTATTTTGCACAGGAACCTTATATTGAAATTAAAGGAACATCTTTTCCTGTGTTAATGTTATTTCAGTAAATATGCATATCCCACACTTGCTTTGTATTTCAGACATTCAGATTGTAAAGTAACTGCAAATGTAAGATATGCAAATAAAGTGAAAGAATACTTTGTTTTGTATTATTACACATTTCTTCTTTTTTTTTCCTCTTCTGATGCTAACGTCTAATAACATGAAATAACATTTCGAGCATTTAAACAGCTAAACTATTCAAAACAGAAATGTTACACTGAACTCTAGTGGAGTGAGATTAGTGCCTTTCGACTAAACAGAAGCACTGTGTTACAAGAGTATAAACAGAGTATCTCTGCAGACAAATAGCTTGATCTTTCTCAATGAGTTTATTCTAGATCATGAACTATTAAAAGACTTCCTGCTGTTGGGATTACAACAGGTTTAGATGTTCAACAGGTAGTAGTGTTTGTAATTTTGGGCCATGGGACTAATATTCTGGGGAAAAATAAAATAAAAATCAGTTATCCTAATTTGTCACAGTCAACTGAAGCACGTGTGTATATATATATATATATATATATATATATATATATATATATATATATATATATATATATATATATATATATATATATATATACACACCTGTACTGCTACATCTCCTGTCATTCAGGTCAATGTATGTCCTTCAGAATGAGACAAATGTTAGTGTGCCACCTTGTGGACACTGATGGTTTTATTTTTTACAGCATGATTTGGGGAGCGACTGAAAAAAGTCAAATTAAAAAGTGAAAAAAATACAGGATACAAGAAACCCAGCAAACAAATCAGGAGGAGTAAAGTTATTCTCTATTATCACCCTGGTTCCATTCAGAAGCATAAATAATAGGCACAATACACACCACACTGTGCTATTGATGTCATGACATCATGTTTTAGGAGCACAATCAGGAAAATCACTGTAATAACCGATTCACCAGTCTGGAGAGCTCGCTTTTGTGTATTTTGTTTTTTAATACCGCTCCCTTATTTCCAGGTAATTCAGCCTGTACAGCAAGTAGTCCATCTTGCACGTCTTGTGCCAAGTACAAACTGCAATTTTCGAAAAACAATCAGTTCCAGCACCATCTCTCTATTGCTTTAATCACATACATTTAGACACGGCAACAATTAAGTAACAAATTGCCATGGGAGGGATACATTGCATGTATACAAGCGCAAGCAAACCTTTATCAGTCTTTTTGGTACATCACATTGAGGCAGCCCTTCTTTCGCCCACTTTTGGTTGCGCTGTGGACGTTTCACACGTCCGAAACAGCACGGGAAAGTGCACTAAATACTGCTCAATGAACAGACACTCCTGGCTGGTTTTTATCTCAGTTACATATGAAAAGATGACCCAACAATGGAAAACAAAAACCCCACCCATCAACAATAAATCAGTCGCTACTGCCAATGTTGAGCACCTGTCCGATGATGAGAAGAGGTTCGGCGCCGTACCAAATCACACATGAAACAGATCAACAACATTGGTGGCCATGAATGTTTTAAGAAAAGAGGCATCAGCCATCCAACAGGTTTACTATGAGTAGAAAAATAAAGCATTTGGAAAGCCAATGTGCGCTCAGCCTCTATTCGAACTATGCAGCAGCAAAAGCGGCGACAACCCTGGCCGATAGATTTTCTGTTGGACTACACAAAGACACACACTGTCACACATACAAACATACATGCACATATTCTTTCAATGTGTAAAAATAGAAGATTGAACACAGCTAGTATATAGATAGATAAATTTACTGCTTAAAGGTGGACGTTTCAAATCTGCGTTTTCCATAAACATTAATCAAGTACCTGTCTAAGTCAGATAGAGATTTATACATCTTTTTTTTTTCCACTTCTATACATTTTCTATAAAACAGACATGGCTTAAATTAATTCATGATCAACAGGCCTAAAATACCTTCTTAATTCTCCTGTGCGCTTTTACAAAATCCATTATATACTAGAAAAAAAAATCCAGCAACAGAAATCAAACTGGTTGAAAGCTCACTAATGTGTCTGTGTTGTTTTGCTTGCTTGGAGAAACAGGAACCATAGGACACAGCAGGCACCCACCTGGGATGTCGGAAGTACAAATGATAGAACGATTAAATTAATTAACCATCGGGGACGTGCGAGAGTGATGGGTGACTGCTGCAGAGCGGCTCAAAGAAACCACTACGAAGGGAATTTACATTCTGAAGCCCCACTTGTGAAATCTCTAATTTTGGTGACTGTATTCAGGTTTTAGTGCACAGTAGAAAGTACCCCTGAGTTCTAGGACAGGGTGGGTGCTTTGTCATTTAGAGCACCGTAGCGGGGAATGGCTACATGCCAGGGGGTCTTTGAGGCTCTTTAGGGAATGGCGGGGCGAAATGTGGTCCTTACAGTGCTGTGGGACGTTTGAGCTGAGAAGGAATATTGGGGTCGTATGGTACAGTGGATAAGGCTCTGGTATACAATGTCATGGTCATCCTTGGTCTCCCTCCCCCCAGCTGCAACCACTCTTTCATATCCATTCACATTTCTAAGCAGCTAACACCCTGAGTGACTTCACGCCACCAGGTTCTTGGGCTGGGGATTTTTTCAGATTGCACGTAACATTGATTCTATGTTTGTACTTTCTCCTCCCTCCCTTCCTACCTTGTAGGAAAGTCCCGCTCTGTATTCCTTTGTCCTACAGTTCATACAGTTTTGTTCTCTGGACTGCCCTGACCCATCCCTCCCCCTGTTTATTTCAATGCTGATTTAGACCTCTCACTTCTCGGGTCCACAGGCTCAGTGACATGGCTGTTGCGTCACGGCCTCTCCCCGCCCCCCGTAGCAGAAAGTAGCTGTGTTGAGGGCATTTAGACATTAATCAATGGGGATTTTGTCCTCTAGTTCCAGTGGCCTGTCCTCAGCGGGCTCCTCGCTCTTTCCCAGCTCCTGCAGCTGCTGCCGCCTCTGCACCTCTGCCTTCAGGTTCTCCAGATCCTTTTGGCTGAAATGCAACACCAAGAAAACAAATCAATACTTGACTTCCTTTGAAATGTTTGGTATGGCTTGACCATTTTTCATTTATCCCCTCAGTCAGAGACGTTGCTGTCACTCATGTCTCCAATCTCTTGTAATGTACTAAAACCCACAGTCAAGTTCTAAATTAAATTTGACAGACAGAGTCATCATAATAAACTGAATTTTTCTGTAAAGCTATTTTCAGGGATATCCTCCTGAAATAATGTAATAAAATCAAATTTAAAACAGCTGCATAATTCCAGTCTTTGTGTATTATGTAATTCCTGTTGTGTCAAGAAAATATCAACGGAATACTTCACGCCCAAAATGACCATTTCTGTATCAATAACTCACCCCATGTTATATTTATTTTGTGAAGAAAACTGTCTATCTCACATGGCTCTGGTGACCGAAGAATCCAAAAACTGAGAAAATTCTTGATGAATTTAAGTCATAGGGCACCACATTTAACAACAGTTAAACTATACCAATACATCAGTTTATAAACTCTCACATAACAGGTGCAGTATAATCCAAATCCCATCCATCGAGTTATGTGCTCAGTACTTCAAACACGTGCTTTTTTTTTTTTTCTTAAAAAAAATTAACAACATAAAACTAAACTTTAAGTGAAACTTGAGTATGTGCTCTTCTAAGCCAGACTCCATTGACAAAAACAGTAATTTTACCTCACTGAACACAGGAGCTGCTGATCTACCTCTGCCTCAATCATTTAATTTATTTGTGTTGTTGTGTGTCTTTGGTGTTTTAAAAAGTAAGTTCAAATTTTCCAAAGTCACCAAATAACACTGACTGACTAACTACTTAACTGATCGAGGCAGTGCTAGACCAGCAGCTCCTGTTTTCAGCGAGTTAAAGTTGCTGTTTTTGTCAATGGAATCTGGCTTTGAAGAGAGCACTTAAGTTTCATTTGCAGTTCAATTCCCCATCTGAAAAGGCTGTCAGTTTCAAAAGTACTGAATATACAATTGAATAAATGAGACTTGGATTAAACTGCTCAAGTTGTGTGAGAGTTTATAAACAGACGTTCTTGCTATTATTAAAACACAGACCCCTATGACTTCAATTCATCAAGAATTTCTCAGTTTTTGGATTCTGTATTCATTAGGGCAAGCACGACACAGGTCTCTTCACAAATTCAACATAACACAGGGTGAGTTACTGTTATATAAATGGTCACTGGAGTATTCTTTTAGGTCTCTGCAGGTGTTCAGGGCATTATGTACCTGAGCGGTATAAAGATGATGCCATTGATAATGTTGAGCTGTTCCAGGACACTCGCCATGCTGGGAGCGGTGAACTGCAAAACAGGAGGACAGAAAGACATTGCATCACTGTTTAATGGTGGAGCTCAAATAGCTGGGAACACAAAAGCATGTCCTGAATGCGAGCAGTCACCTTGAGGGGCGTGATGCTGGCGTTGGAGCCGTTCTTGTAGATCTCATTCATGGTTCTCTGCAGAGCTACGGCCTGTTGGGTGAGATACTTCAGGTACTCTGAGCTCTCCCTGGTCTTCTCATGTGCCTCGCCCATCTGAGAAGAGAAAAGAAACATTTCAGATATCACTTTATTGCGACTGATAAAGAGAAGTGTCAGCTCGCAGCAGCGTAGAGTCGTGAGGGGCTCACCTGGTTCTTGTAAATGGTGTAACCCTCCTTCTCGTGCTGCAGTGCGGAACGGAACTCAGCCTTGCTCTCGTAAACCCTTGCAACCAAATGATGGCTGGAAAAACAAGGCCCACATAATTTGAGTCATCATGTCAGACAGTATTATACCTATTATATGCATATGGTCAATGAATCTCTCCCCACCTGAGGGCCACTTTGAGGGATCGGGGTCCATGGTACTTTGTGTTGATGGTCAAGGCGTTCTCCAGGAATCTCAGTGATAAATCGTACTCCATCACACCGTGCAGCACCAGCCCGATGTTACTCTGTGGAAGGACAGTCGAGAACAACAGTCTTTATTAATTCTATTTCAGTCTTCTTCCCATTGTAGGTTGGGTTTCACCAAAGACTTAAGATAGTTTATATAAATGTCAAGTAAAGACTGCACTCACGTCGAGCAGAGCCATCTCTGGGTGGTCCTCCCCGCAGACCAACAACATGAGGTAACGGGCGCGATACAGCAGCTTCAGGGCGGTGGACAGCTGGCCGTTGGCGAAGCAGTACAGAGCCAAGTGCATCTGGAAACAAACAGGAAATAAACGTGTTGGTTAAAAGGGACATAAATCATCTTTAGCAAGAGCTAAACACCTCCTTCATCTGGTGTGATAACTTACATATTCTTGAATAGTGTTGGGGTGCTCGATGCCGAGGACTCGTTCACTCATCAGAACAGCCTTTTGCTGGTTGCTGAGAGCCTGTGGGTAAACACACGTGACATTTAGCAACATATAATCAATGAGACACACAAAGTGAGGGTTGTCACCATATTGCTGCCCACCTCAGGGTGATCTCCCATGATATAATTAAGGCGTGCCAGCAGGCGCAGGCAGGCACAGATCTCTACATGCATGGCTCCGTACACGTTGTTGAAGAGGTTAAGAGCCTCGTTGATCAGCTCACAGCCCTCCTTCAGAAAACCTGGGAATGTAGAGAGAGCGAAGTCAGATAAAGAAAGACGTCGAAAAGATTTTACACTCATTCTGTCAGATGTTATGTACGACTCAATCTTCTCTTTGCACCTTGCTGCACTTTGGCCTGTCCACTCTGGAAGAAGTGGAAGGCATCTGAGGCTTTGGGGTTCACATGCTTCACCACAGGGAAAATATTCAGGATGTCCTCCTCTGTAAAGGCAGGCTTGTGGCGGCTGTCGAAGTTGTACTCCTTTATCAGAATCTAGAAGGCAAACAAAAAAGAGAGGATGTTTCACAAAGGCCATTTGGTCAAGCACCATCAGGGTCACTATAGACTAAATAAGTATTACCTGGATGCCAGTTTTGATTGAGATTTCTCTGAGCAGAGTGGTTTTCTGGAGGCCGTATTTCTCCACCACGTGGTCGACACTTTCACTGCGCAAGAAAACATTTCATTTGTCACCAATTAATTTGAACACAAAGTGGAAATGCTTTAACATTTGTTGCCAGGGTGTCTACAGGTACCAAAGACTTGAATTTAAAGCTTTTAAAGACATTTTCATGATCATTATTAACCACATTTAAGGCTGATTTTTGAACAAATCCTCTTTTTCTTATTCAAGCATTGCAGTTAAGTATGAAGCACATACGCAGTGGTAGGTTTTATTTAGGAATATGGTAATTAGAGTGAGTTAGGTTAATGTAAGTTTGACAACAGGTAATTGCAAGTATAAAGGTCCGACAAGCTGTTGGAGTAAGCATGGAGCCCACGCTGCAACTAACTGCACTGTAATTTTATCATATTTTTGGAGAAATGAAACAGTGATTGCAGAGAGAAGCAGACAGAGGGGTCTACAGTCTGTGTTTGAAGGATATATCCAAGATGTCAAACTGACTCAGCAGCAACAACAGGTTAAAAAGACAAAGATAGTTAGAAGCTAAAGCCGAACTATAGGCTACAGATCACAGTGTACAAGTGAACCACCACATCACTGCTGATCGCCACACAAGACAATGAATATAAAGGGAAACTTTGCTGATATTGAACCAGCTGTGTGGCATCGCAGTGTGTGCAGATGAAAGGTGTTTGGCTTCTTCTCCGGAGAAAGTCAAACATTAATCTGCGCACAGTGCGATGACACAGAGCTGGTTGAATATGAGCAAAGTTTCCCTGCTTCCCTTCACTGGTTCCTGTACAGCAGGGTCGGTCTTTGTTTCACTGTTATAATCATTAAAAAGCAAAAGCAGCATGTGTATACATTTAGTAGGCTATATATTCAGTAGCTAGCTAGCTAACCCTACACTTTTCAGGGTTTGATTTTGGTTTTGGAACAGGGAAGAAACATATATTTTTTTCCAACCTCTCCAGGTAACGAGTATCATTAATACACGACGTGCCCCAGGCACAACATTTAGCTCCAAATCCACAAAACCAGCCTGAAAATGAAGGAAATCTGAAATGACTGCATTAGAGTCAATGGAGCACAGCTGTGGTGTTGTTGGACCCTGGTCTGAGCCGGCCCGATGTTACGTTATGATTGGGCAGTCTGTGTCCTGGGCGGGACTTCACACAGGGTCAATTAAAACCTCACAAATTTAAATTTAAGACTATTTATTGAATTTTAAGGCCTATTTTTTTAAAGTTAAAGACTTGTTAAGGGCCTGCAGACACCCTGGTTTCACATCAACAGATGGGCCCCTCACCACTGTATGGTGAAATGATAGTAGCTCTGGGCCTCTGAGGCGATGTTCTTCCACAGCTCGCTGGGTGTCAGGCTGGCCCACGCCGTGTTGTCACCACCGCCGGGGACCCTGTTGCGACGTTTGCGGCTTTTACGGCGAGACACCAGCTCATCAGGTGGAAGGTGGGCGACTGCATCGGGGAAGGAGCTCAGGAAGCAGTTGAGGAAATGGCTTACAGCGGCAGAGAGGGCAGACAGCTCCACACCCTACATGTGAGGAAAAATTAGAAACTATGTTACACGAAAATAAATGTAGGTTTGTCTCTGAGAGAGGCTGGATAATGTATGTTACCAACCTGGAGGTATGTCTTGAAGATATGTTTTGCACATCTGGTGATCAGCTCACTGATTCCTATTCTCTAAGGTATGGAAAAAAGGAAATATTAGAGTGACAAAACATAAATACAAAAAGCATTCGACAGTGGTGGTTGTATTCAGGGCTTTAGACTCACATAGAAGTGCTCCAGCTGGGCTTTGGCGGGGGTCTTGTCCACAAACTCCAGAACAGTGCCCAGATAGCGAATGTTGATGCCTCTCTGGCGCAAGGCCTCGGTCAGTGTGGCTCCATCCATGGGCAGAGCACTGTGGTCCAAACAGTCTTTAACCTGATCATAAAACACACATACATGACTGTAAAATTAGACACAAAAACAAGATCATTCAAACCCTTCATGACGTGGATCTGGATCTGTGTCACTGACCAGCGATGGGATCTGACAGGACACCAGGAAGGCAGCAGCGTCTTTGAGAAGCTGTTTCTGCTTCTGGACATCGTCCGCGCTGTCGTCTGGGAAATGCACTCCTGGTTCAACAACACATGCAAACATGCTCAGTGCTTACATTCTCCCCTCAACACTTTAACAATCATTTGGAGCCAAATGTGCTAAAAATAACTACGAGCAAGAAGCAGATTAGACGCTGACAAATTTGACAGGGCAGGGAGTGAAAATGGAACCACAGCTATCTTGGCTGCTCTTCTACTAAATGGTTTCATTATTTTCTAATCTTATACACACTGTTTCATAATGTTCTACACAACAGTCATCATTTCACAAATATATTCAGCTGCACACTGTCACCTGCTTTAATTTTTTTGTTCCAGACTGTTTGGTCTTAAAAATATTTGTATTTGACTTCAGCCTTTTTCGTACATAATCTAAACCTATCCTAAAATCTTCACCATGTATTTCTCAACCTCTGGGGGCTTTATATGTCAATGAGAACGATTATATTTGATTCTTCATTACCTCCTTTATATGGCTGCATAGCTCATTTCAACATCAGTAAAACCATTTGTAGATAAAGCCTTCACTGTCCATATGCTGTACAACTACTGTCAAGCTTTTCATAGGTCACATATTAAAGTGAATCTATTATGCTTTTCTATATCTTCTATAATGTTACAGTGTCGGATGTTCATATTAAACGTGGCCAAAGATTCAAATAATGAGGTAAACATATGTAGTAGTGCCTGTCAGCATGAATCACACATTTCAGACTGTTATGAATTCTCTGTTTCCAATGTTTTTTCTGCTTTTGAGACAAGCTGACGACATTTAGTGACATATTTCTTTACATGGTCATCTGCTTCAGGCACAACACTAGTGTTTACCTTACAGAGTCTACACTGCTACATAATAATGTCAGGGAAACATGTAAACTTGGTTGCAAATGTTAGTTTCTCCCAGATTTAGTCATATTCCTGCTGGAAAATATCTGGTTGTCAAGATTTTGGTTTAGAAGCTTTTATTGGTGATATGTCTTGTTAACCCTATGGGCCCTAGGCGTTTTTGGGGTATTTTTACTGCCTTTACTTTTAAGCTCATATCACAGTCATCATAAAGGCTACATACACATGCTATATCTGTTTTTTTCAGGACAATCTGGGCTAACCAGATCATTTCACGCCCTTCTACATGCCTGTATTTTATATTAATTTTTATATCAATGAAAAAAAAAATCTGTGTGACTAAATTCTTACATTTTTACATGTATCTCACCATAGCAAGTTGGAAAATGACATATTCTGCCATATATGAAGAGGGGAGACTCTCTGGAATCTGGCAATATAAGAACCATGATGCTGGGACATTCTGTCACTTCACAGCTGTCCAAAACGTGTGGTTTGTGCCAGGCGGAAAATGATTGCCAGCATTTTTTCATTATTGCAAGAAATTCCATTGACTCATTCACAAGTCAAAAATGTGTTTTATCTGAAAGAAACATGCAATATTTACATCTAAGATCATAGAAAAATAGTCAACCAAGTGCAATGATGTCCTCCAAGATAATATTTGCCACTTTGTTTGCAGTAAACAAAGTTTGTTGTTGTTTTTCAGTTTCAGTTATATATTGGGGGAACATTTTGGGCATTGATGGGGGGGGGCACGTGTCCCCCTCAATGTATATGGTGACTACGGCCCTGTCAGCATGCATAATTAGGCTACAGTTGTCTGGGTGCGCAAAGGTCAAGTGGCTGGTCTTGTCATATAAAGTTTGATGGAGTGTCAACTGGACAATATGGAGATATTTGCATCTTGAAAGCCGGACTACAAATGTGGATAGACAGGGAGAAACACACGCAAGCCTAAGACGTGGTAAGATACGATATTCCTCACTATATGAAGTGACTGATAACAAGATCTGTATAATGGATTGTAAAGAAATTCATCAGGTTTTTATTTTGTAGACAATTTATCTGTATTTATAGCATGATGGGATGACAGCAAAATTATGTGTGTGGTATTATTGGAAAGCTCTGCTCCTGCGCTTTCATGTGATATGCGTGGCATTTCTGTGCGAGCTTGCATTCGCGAGTAATCCATCTAAGAGTAATGTGTGTGCAAAGCTGTATGAAAGCTCTGTTATAGATAATTTTAGTCTAACTTTATCATTTTTTTTTTCGCTGTGAAAACATTGGACTACCGACAAGTGCTTGGCCTTGTCGGAAAGCTTCAATTCCCATAGGGTTAAAAAGTGCTGCTATTCTGCATTACAATCATTCCCCCACAGCTGCTCATGCTGAAGACTTGGAACCAATCAAAAGCCCCGTTTCCACCAAACACGTTCGGTATGGTACCTTTGGAACCAAAAGTAACCCTTCAGACACGGTATCTAGACCCTAGGTCCGCTAGGTCCACTCCCTGTATTTCCTCATCACTGGTGACACAGATGGAAGTCTGCACCTTGTTTATCGTCCACAGAACAAGGCTGCATGCCAACAGTTTCAGAACAAAACAGAACAGGCTGCAGTGAGAGTCTCTCTCCATATATATTTATTTGAAAATAGCAGGTTTGTGCATTTAGTCCTCCTAAGGCAAGCTCAGGGGTTTAGTGTTGCCGTAGTCCACAGGAACAACGCTCTGCAACATTTTATCTTCTCCTAGTGAGGATTGGGATATATGACGTCTTGGTCGAAATTAATACATATAAACACTTGAAGATCCTCTCATTACCGAAAGAGTATGATATATACTAACAAATGTATTGGTCAAAGTTGTCACAGTGAAATTTAAGGAGTGTTGATTGATTCACATCGTCGGCTCGTGCATTGAGTAACATTACAAGTAAACGTTCCACCTTAAAAGTTGCCGGCAGTGAATGAAATTTAATTAAATTCATTTAAGTAAATAAAATAGTTACAGTTTACTGATTAAACTCTCCACAGTATGAACAGTGGTTACATGAGCCTCAAACCAGCCACAACTCAGCCCTGAGAAAAATGTTAACATGTTCTAATAGAACGCCAAAATAAAGGTATGAACCTGTAAATAAGCATAACAGATTCCCTTTAATCATCCCTACTGTGCTTACCTGGAGAGAAGATATCAGGGTTGAAGCGAATGTCAAACGACGTGTTGCTGATGGAGCCGACTGCCTTGCAGGCGTTGAGGACGACCTCGCGGCTTTTGGGATCTGTTTGTGATTAGGACCAAATACAAGGAAAAGGTGGAAAACTGTTAAAAGTAATGGCTACAGACACATCATGGCAACATGTCAGTAGAGAGAAACCATGTCCACATTAAGCCACCTGAAAACTAAGACAGAGACATGACGCTCAGACGCAGTTGTTTGCTTATCTCATTAATTGGTTTAATTATCAGGGACAGTGCACATTAATACACATTTAATGTGCCAGAGCTGGCCCAGAGGCTACTTTTCATCCGCAGTATTGATCAGCTGTCTTGGCTTTTGAAATGTCAAGACAGCTGATCACACAATATGGATACTATCATTGATGTTGTAAGCATAAAATAGTGATTTAATAAGCTCATTGTAGACATGGCCTTTGCCGAGTACCCACCACCGATTCAAAGCAGTCGATAAACACACACAACAGATTAGATTTAAGATCAATTGAGCAGCACACAAATCGTTGAACATGAGATTATTTCATCGTTCCCAAACACATTTGAGTTAATGAACACAGCAGCTGATTATTCAGTTTATTGGGTCATATCCCACAGCAGATGCATCACAGACGGGGACATTAAGAGATGGGTTGACTGGGGGCCAACACTCGTCCCCACTGCAGGCTGAGGACTGAACAGGGACAGCTAGCCTGGTGGAAAGAAGCCACTACAGCCCAGTGCTTGTATTATAATGCTCTATGTGATACTCTACTGCTGAGGACACACACATTCTCTACAACTAACAGCAACAGAAAACACTATTTGGTTTAATATCACTTCTCTGACAAACACTACTTTGTCTATGCAATCATCCACCAGAGTAGCTCTCCCTGTGACGTCCTGGCCTCACGTTTTGGGGTATTTTTGGACGTACCAATACAAGATCCATCTTCGGCAACTAAGGTCTCCGCCAGCTCTTTGGCCTGAGCTAATCCTGGAATAGTTTCCTCAAGCTCCTTACCCTCCAGTGGGCTCTTGCATTCCCCGTTCTGAGTGGCTGCTGGTTCGAGAGGCCCGTTTGTGGCGGGCTTCGTGGAGTTTTCTTCAGCGTCAGTCGCTGCCTGTGAGGCAGCAGAGGTGTCTGTCTGGCTTGTACTGTCCGTGGAGACCTCTGTTGCACTGGAACTATCTGATGCAGTGGTCTGTGTCTGTGTCTGGGTTGTGTCGGTGTTGCTTTCTGTGGGTGTTTCCGCTGTTTCTGTGATGGCGGGTGTGTCAGTCTTAGCGTCCTTGTTTGCTTTCTGTTGCATGAGCTGTAATGCTGCCATCTTCATGAAGAGAAGATATCTGTGGAGACACGGAACATTTAACACATTTAAAAACTCTTCTAATGGTGGAAATGTGATGACGCACACCAGCGCAGACACCTACCTGTGCTCAACAAAGGCCTCTATGAGCTCTTGGCGTAGACAAGCCAGGCGGTGGCGGTGCTGTCGGGGGAAGCCTTGGCGCTGACTCTCTGGAGGAAGCTCCTCTCCATCCACAGGCAGGAAGTTGAGGTCAGGAGGGAAGGTACGAAGAAGGTCTAGTATGTAGTGTCGGCCGTCATTTCCGATGATGCCCTTACACTCGACAGAAGAGCACAGCTCTACTGTCTCGTTTTTCTCGTTCAGCACGCTGTGTCTCTGGACCTAAAATTTACACCCAGTGAACAGAAAAATTAACTTGTTGGAGAATCAAAGTATTAAAAAGTAAAAGTGGATTGCTACTACATTTCAACAGCAAATCCATTTTCTTGATTTTTGTTTCTTATTCATTATCAAAGCTGGCTTCCTGTGATTGTGTTAGTTGCAGCAGTTAATGATTGCATTGAAAATAGGAATACTGAGATTCTTTTTTTTGCAACCTTCCTTTTTTATACGTGGGTGTACGTCCTTTTATTTATGTTTTTATTATTTCTATTCATGTATTGGTTTTATTTACCCTTTTATTTTTGTGGGTTTTCTTTCCTTCACTGACTAAATGATGTTCTGCATTGACAAAGGATGTATTAACACTGCTTTTTAAAATAACAACCCTTTACCAACCCTTTAAGTATTTCCAGTCAGGCCAGTGAGAATCCTCCTCCTCCTACTACTACTAAACATAAAATGTGGTTTATTGAACATTTTACACTACTTGTTGAACTCATTACAGTATAATTATTTTAGAAATAATGCATGACTGATATGTTTTAATTAACATTTAAAGAAAATGTGCCCCCTGCAGTACTACAAAGTACCTCTAGGGGCATCTGCAGCTCAGGAGGTAGATCAAAAGGTCAGTGGTTTGATCCTCAACTCTTCCAGTCCGCATGTCAAAGTACCCTTGGGCAACATAAAGAACCCAAAATTGCTCAGTGTGTGAGTGTTTGAATGTTTAAATAATGAGCAGGTGGTACCTTGTATGGGAGCCTCGGCCATCAGTGTATGAATGTGTGTATGGGTGAATGTGGCATGTAGTGTTAATGCGCTTTGAGGGGTCGGAAAGGCGCTACACAAATTCAAGTCCATACCATTTACTTTTAAAGCATACTTCCATTTAAGAAACACTGCTCAGGCAAGTATTTACTGCAGCAGGATGTGTATATGGGACTGACTCAGGATAAACTAGAGCGCCCTTATTCATGTCACCCCGTATTAAAATGTAATGATGTAATAGTGTGACTCATTGATGCGATTTTTTGGATATCAATGGAGAACACAGAGGAGTATGCTGTGTGAGGGATTGGCTTCACAGGAAATATTTATTAGTTTCAATTCATTATTGGTGTTAGTCTTTTCATGGGATGTACTGACAATAAAAAAAAACAGAATAACAGCAGACTTATCATTTAACACTAAAAGTATGCACTGTGAATACACATACAGTCACGTGAGCAGATACGATCGCCGTGTTACTGACCTTGAGTGGCCTGCTGGTCTTCTCCAGCAGCTCCAGGTATTTGCTGTGAGACACAACCGTCTTCCCAAAGTCAATGGAGCCGTAGATGACGCTCTGCTCCTGCTCGCGCTCCAGGATACCAGGGATGATGGACTGGGCTGTGACACGGTATCCCCTGTAGTCCACCACTACTGTCCCCAGAGTGTACAGACCCTCCACGTCCACTGCCCCATAAGCCCGCACTCCGTTCAAGTCATTGGTGGGCGCAGCGTGGGCGGCGGCATCTCCACCCAGCTCGCGATAGTGGTCCCGTACATCAAAGCCCAGGCTGAAGAAGATGTTGTTCCAGATGAACATCTGCATGCGCGTTTCCTCGCCGGGGTTGATGGCCATTACGTTGCCATCGATGACTGCCATGGCGCCTCGAGTGGCAGCTGCTGCAAAGTCACTGTGAACCTGCAGGAGGAAAAAAAGGAGGCATTAGTGGGTTAAAAGAAGAAGCTGTTACACATTAAAAAGTTACACACTGACACATTGACCATTAAAAGAGTGAGTCAGCAGTTTGTGTGACTCAGCATCATCTGGTCTCTGCCGTTAAATGTGTGAAGGCGGTACCTTGAATATTGCCCTCTCCCTCAGCAGGCGCTCAGGCAGGTTCTTCCGCGGCAGCTCTCTGGTGGTCTGCAGCTCCTCATTCCAATCTCTGGTCTAAAGACAAATCAGCACACAAACTATTAACACTGTTAAAACTTTACATTACTTGTCTGCCTGATGTGCTGCCGTGGTCAGCTGTGCCCACCTGTCCAGGTATGTGCTCCTCATAACCCAAGCGGGAGGTGTAGGCATCCTCAGCTCGCACACAGTCCATGGCGTGGTCTACCTGCGGAGCTGTCCAGCTGTACACCTGGAAGGGCGTGGCTATCCTCTCAAACGGGTGTCTCTGGACCCTGCAGCAACAACACATTACACAGTTAAAAAATGGCATCATATGGGTGGTCTTCTTTCATACACATCACCAACATTATAACCAAATGAAAGACTAGAACCACGGAGTCCTGACCTCATTTCTTATATTTATTTTGTCTTGTTCAGTTTAATTTTTTTATTGTGCTTTCAGACTTTGACCTCCTGTCCAGGTCTCAACAATAAAAGAAAATGTATTCTCACCTGGTTAAATAAAGTTAATGAATGAACTTTAGAGTGATTGCAGGACAAACGCACAAGAGTGAAGAAGAGAAGCTTTTGTACAGCGCAGAGGACAGATCTGAGCAGAGAGACACTGCGCTATAGTAATGGTGTGTAACTAAGTACATTTACTCAGGTACTATACTAAAGTATACATTTGAGGTACTTGCACTTAACTGCATTTACATTTTATGCAACTTCATACTTGAACTGCGCCACATCTCAGACACAGATATTGTACTTTCTACTCCAATGCATTTATCTGACAACTTTAGTTATTTTTCAGATAACAGTTTTTCATACACTTCCTGTGAGCAGTATTATTTGAAATAAGTACAACCTTAAACATCTACAGCAGTAAAATGCATGATACACTGATGCAGCAGTAGCATTACTCTAAAAACATCATGCTTTATATAAAACAATGTGGGACTATTTTACTGCACTGACTGTTGCACCGCCTCACGACGCCTGTGTCTCAGATAACCACTTGCATTTGAACACACCGCAAAGTCTACATGCAACAGCCCACTAGTACATTTTGCGCCTGTGTGAGAGGAAATAACTCCATAGCAGCAGGTGGCAGTATTCTGTATTCGTCATTCAGAAAGGGAAACCAACAGGACGGATTCAAGATGCTAGTTAGCCACTTAGTACATTAACAACACTGCCTGGTGCTGAAAGAACAAAGGATATTTACCATGTGCCAGCAAACAGTAACACAAACAATTACGAACCATTTCTACTTCAGAGCTCAATGGCAACAAAAAAAGAATCTTATCTCATATAACAAGATTGTTTTGATCTCATGCCTTCTTGACTCAAGTGTTTTGTTTACTTTCCTCACTTTCTCCTCTTGTGCACTGAGCTGAACTGCCAATCAGAGTGATTTCACTCACCAATTGGCTCCACTGGCTCCAATGCCAATTTAACATGCTAAATCAGCTGAGAAAAAGCCAACAAGGGCCAACAAGGGCCAACAAGGGCAAACGGTGTGTGACCCACTGCAAAAACTAGAGCAACAGACACTCACCAACAGCCTGAAATTGAGCAACACCTAACTGCTGGCTTGGTGTGTCAAGGCCCTTACTTTTTCTACTTTAAGTACATTTGCTGAGAATACTTAAATACTTTTACTTAAGTAATGGATTTTTACTTTTAATGGATGTTCACAGTTTGGTATTAAGTACTTTTACTTCAGTGAAAGATGTGAATACTTCTTCCATCACTGCTGAGATATTACAGGTACATTTTCATCCTGCCACAGAGGAAGAGCATCAACTCTGTCACTCTGAATTGCCCAAATACAATACAGTCATTCAGTTTGAAGAGAAGTTGACCACTGACAGGAGAAAACAATGAAGGGAAGCTGAGAGGGAAGTTGTTACCTTTTCTTTTGCAGGGCAGTGAAGTTCTTCTTGAAGGCAGGGCTGATCTGGCTCAGCAGCTCCACCAGAGAATGGCTCAGGAAGCTGGGATTGGCTGGCTTAGGGTTGAAGGTATAGGTAGTAGATCTGAAATACACACATTAATATCATTATTATGATTTTTTTGTAACAAGTCTACTAACTGGAATGAAAATTTTAACAACTAAACAGGCCTGAACAGGAAGTAATTTCCCTGTAGCGATGTAGGTCTCCCAAACTACAGAACAATAAACATGACAGGAGCTTATAATAGCTGATATCAAGTTGTTAGAAACAGAGGGATAACCCTGCTCCACGCCATGGCATCTCTCCCAAATCTACTTTTGAATGTAATCCAATTGTGTGACCGATAAGTCCTTGTTGGCATCTAAAACTAATCCAAAATTAGGATCCTGGAACTGTTAATGCCAAGTGACTGCCAAATGCCTTGTGTATATACTATGTATGAAGAGATTATGGGGGCTTAAAGGTGGAGAGTACACTGCAGTGAAAACAGGGAGCTGTAATGAGATACAGAGTTGAAATGAGCTGAAAAGGTGACTGACTGGTTGAGGTAGAAGCCGCGTGTAGAGGCGGTGACGCTGACATGACGCTCCTCCACAGTCACAATGTACAGGTACATGAGGTCACCATGCATCTTCCTGTTTCCTGGTGGAGGGTTCCAGCCACTCATGGTCAGGACCTTCAGGCACTGCATAGGCTGTTGGAGGTGTTAAAATCATTGGTCAAAGGAAATACATTAAAAAAATCAGTCTCTTATTCCATTACTGACACTTAGGGTATTGTTTGTGTAATCACTTTCTATTTTCACAAAAATATGATTTCTCCAAATCGGACCACACGTAGTGCCTGAAAAGCGCTGCTCCTCACCTTCCAGTCCTTGTTCTGTGGCTGGAGGGGCACCAGAGGGCGATCTTTGCTGCCGGGCAGGATGTGCTCTGGGGGGGTGCAGTCGATCTGCTCCAGCTCGGTGCCCTTTTTCTTCCGCTTACCACTATCTGCAGTCACATAAAAACAAGCACACTGAATGTCTGCAGTCCACGATGCTATTAGGGGTCTTAATCACTAGTTTCATCACGATACAATATTGTATCAATACTTTGAACAATACGATATATGCAGATATCACAACGTCTGTCACGATACGATTTCGATTCAATTCAATTCAGCAGCCTGCGACTGATGAGATGATATCATGTGCCCATTTAACACAATCGGTTACAAAAGAAGTTGCCACCCCTTTCTTTTTGCTTTTGACCATAAAAGAAGAAAACAAATAAATAATTGTAAATATCTGTAGTCAGTTAATTGCAGTAAAGTTTCCTTTAAAACAGACTCAATGAAGACACATAAAACATGAGTTTCACAAATTTATTAAATTTAGCTCAGTAATAACTGTCAGGTTTCATAGACTTAACAACTGTTTTGTGCTAGTAACCCACTATTAGCTCAGGCACCTTTACAATGCATAAATATTTCCACACTGCTGATTTATTTCCAAGGGGAGAGTAAATAAATCAAGGCGCATCCTAAAGACGATGGGATGGATCAATGTTTTCACTTGGTATTGCTAGTATTGGATCATTAAATCTATGCATTAATCCAAATCAATGAATCGTTACACCCCTTGTTACTATTCATGCATGACACTGTACATTAACACGGTACCAGATGGCTGTGCAGGACACAGGCTGTTCATCTACCCTTAATGTCTCATATGGTGTCATACCTCCAAGGTCTCCATCAGTGAAGATGCTGAGGAAGGACAGGGAGTTGCAGTCCACCCCGTTATAGGCGTCTGAGGGGTCCAGACTTTTCAGTAGGTCTCTGATGTGACGCACATGGATGCGGGCCTCGCGCACTGTGTAGGGCTCTGGAGAGAAGAGAGACAGGAGAAATGGAGAGGTTATAAATAGCAGGCAGTGAGTGGTTTGACGTATAACAGATCAGCCTAATGGACACTTCAAATGAACGACAACTCAACTGTGTTGAGTCTTGTGCCAGCAGCTACACATCGACCTCAGCAAGAAAGATATTGTATCACGCTGAAGATGAAGGGTAAAACATCGAATCCAGAGTGTTTTTTATTTATGTTTAATGTTTTTAAATTAATACACAGTAATGAAAGAAGTACTTGAATCTTTTAGTTAAAGGGACAGTTCAACCCAAAATCCAAAACACATATTATTCCTCTTACCTGTAGTGCTATTTATCAGTCTAGATTATTTTGGTGAGTTGCTGAGTGTTGGAGATATCGGCTGTAGAGATGTATGCTTTCTCTCCAATATAATGGAACTAGATGGCACTCAGCTTGTGGTGCTCAAAGCGCCAAAAAATACATGTGAAAAACTCAGCAGCAATGTCTCTTTCCAGAATGACCATGACCTGTTTACTCAAGATAACCCACAGACCTTGTCATGAGCAGTTTCATGTAGGAACTATTTTCTCTCTATCGACCTACACTTGCTAACCGAATCACTGCGTAGAGGGAAGCTTGCATTTACTGCTAGCTCACCTAGCACCACTGAGCTAGCCAATGTTAAAGCTCAACCACTCATTTTCATATCTCAACACTGTCTCGAGCACGAGCTTCTCCTCCATGAGTAGATACTTAATGTTTTGATGTTGCAGATGGAAAATGTGGAATTCAAAGAGGCTGTAGCCAAATTGCAGGCTGTCTTTAACATTATCTTGATTCAGTTTTCACGGCTAAACCTGGTTTTAAATGCTGATAAAACTCAGGTTATGCATTTCTCAAATGTTAGAAAGAGGCCTGTCAACTCTCCTGATGTTCTCACTGCTTGGGGAAACAAGTTAGAGGTTGTCACTTGTTATAAATATCTCGGTATTTAGCTTGATGACTCCCTTTCATTTAAACCTCAGGCTGATAATCTTCTTAAAAAGCTGAGGCTGAAGTTTGGGTTTTATTCCAGAAACAGGTCCAATTTCTCCTTTGAGACCAGAAAAGACTGGTTGCTATTGGATTACGGTGATCTGCTGTACACGAATGCATCTGCACGTTGTTTGCACATGTTAGATCGTGCATATCATAGTGCACTGAGATTTGTTACAAACTGTGAAGCCCTCACTCATCATTGTAGGCTTGATTCCAGGGCTGGTTGGCCATCTTTGACCATTCATAGGCTCAGTCACTGGTGTCTGTTCATTTATAAAGCCATACTGGGTAAACACTCTCTGGCATTTGTACTGAACAGAAATCTAACTGTAGCTTCAGTCTGAGATCTCAAGACTTGGTTTTGTTGCTGTTCGTAGTGCACAGACTGAGCTGGGAAAGAAAGCTTTCATGTGCTCTGATCCTCTCACTTAACCTTCAAAAAGAGTTAAAACTAAGTGAACTGGTCTCTCTGCCTGATTTTAAAGCTCTCAAGGTTGAATGAATCGGTTGGGTCTTGCCAATCTGTGGAGGTGTTCTAATATTTCTGCATGTTACTGAATATCTTTTATGTTTTTTATTGTGTGGTTGTTTGGCTGTAACTTTTTTTTATGCTGCTGTCTTGGCCAGGTCTCCCTCGTAAGGGATCATTGATCTCAAGAGGACAGGAGAGAACGTCACTAAATGTACTTCATCACTCTCCACATTTATCACATTCTTTGTTTTCCCAGTGAGGACAGTGACTGCGATTACTGTCTCTTAAACGGGTAAAACTGCTCTACATACTTTGCTAAAGCAGCGTTAGTAATGTGATCACAGCTTGACCTTTTTCCAAGCCGTGAAGGAAGCTTTCATTTTCCTTTTTGCACCACCACGAGCAGACAAACCCAAGTGTGAAGAGAAAAAATATGACTCTGACCTTCCACCACTTTGAGCAGCGAGCCCTCCTGCAGGCCCTCGATGGACTTGAGCTCTGCAAAGTTGTCCAGCACGTTTCCGTCCAGCTGCAGTGAGAAGCAGGTGCGGTGGCAGGTGTCCTCGCGGTCCATCAACACCTGATGGATCTCCTGTACCATTTCTTGGGGAGAGACCTGATGGAGGAAAGGGAGGGAGGTAGAAATAAGTCCAGCTTCAGACTGATTTGTAGCTTCAGATGTATATCCGGTTTTGTTTCAGACAAATTGTCTTTATTTTCTAGTTTGAAGCTGGTTTGCTTGCATATTCTTAATGATAATGCAGCACAACCCAGTGTTCAGACCAACAACCAGTACAGGTTCCATCTCATATGATCCAGGTATGTAGGTTTAAGTCTTAGATCTATGAGTTTTATATTATGAGGAAGGATATTACAACTGTTAAGTTAATATGGCAGTCATTATTTCCTTCTCTGTCATGACACACTGCAGGTAAATTAGGAAAATATCCAGTTCAGGTAACAAGAAGAACATGCATTTATTCGACTGACCAGCAGCCTCCTTGAAATGAATAACAGAGTTCATTTTTGTCAGCAGAGCTATAAACACCTGAGCTAATGAACAGCTGCCTGTGAAGAGCTAATCCTTACCTGCAGGTCAAATGGCTCTGTTCCAGGTGCCTGGATCTTAACAGTGAAGCCTGTGTCCTGGATCACTATCACTTCCTGCTCATTAGACTCCTCTCCTCCGTCCGCCTCACCGTTCCCATCCTGCTTTGACTCGGCCTCCTCTGTGCGCTCGTGAGCCCCGTCACCGTTCACCATGGCTGTATCTGCACTGTGCCCTGTAGAGGAAGAGACACACAGGCTCATCAGTAAAGCTTCCACCTAGCGATGGAGTTAAAGGAGCAGTCCACCCACGAGATGACAGTTTGTTTATCAGCTACCCGCCCTGTGCTCTGCTGAATTTGTGAAGAAGGCTTTGTTTTTCTCGTATGCCTCCAGGGAAGGAGGAATCCAAAAAATGGAGAAAATGCTTGATGAATTGAAGTCATAGGGGTCCACATCTAACATTTGGTTTACAAACTCCCTAGCAACACATGCAGGAGTCTAATTTATCCAGTCGTATGCTTCGTACTTCCCAAACACATGCATTTTTACTAAAACCTTACTATTTAAAACACTTTGACGCCTTCGAGTAGCGTGCTTGGGCTAGCATGTGTGTTTGAACTCTGCTCATGCATTTCAATGAGCAGAGTTCAACTGCGGCCACTTGCCCAGGAGGTTACTCATCCGTGTGCGAGACTGTTTTTGCAGAAGTGTTTTAAATAGTAAGCTTTTAGGGAACATGCTTGTGTTTGGGAAGTACCCAGCATACAACTGGATAAATGAGACTTGGATTATGCTGCACAAGTTGTGTGTGAGAGTTTGTGAATGGATGTTTTGAAATAGCTTTGCTCTTGATAAACACGGATCCCTTTACTCCAATCCATCAAGAATTTTAATTCATCATGAAGCATAAAACAAAAAAAGTTTTCTTCATGGATTCAACATAGCACTTAATATACAAGTTCTCAGTATATGGGTGAAGTAAAGTACAGGCCAAAAGTTTGGACACACCTTCTCATTCAATGCGTTTTCTTTATTTTCATGACTATTTACATTGTAGATTCTCACTGAAGGCATCAAAACTATGAATGAACACATGTGGAGTTATGTACTTAACAAAAAAAGGTGAAATAACTGAAAACATGTTTTATATTCTAGTTTCTTCAAAATAGCCACCCTTTGCTCTGATTACTGCTTTGCACACTCTTGGCATTCTCTCCATGAGCTTCAAGAGGTAGTCACCTGAAATGGTTTTCCACTTCACAGGTGTGCCTTATCAGGGTTAATTAGTGGAATTTCTTGCTTTATCAATGGGGTTGGGACCATCAGTTGTGTTGTGCAGAAGTCAGGTTAATACACAGCCGACAACCCTATTGGACAACTGTTAAAATTCATATTATGGCAAGAACCAATCAGCTAACTAAAGAAAAACGAGTGGCCATCATTACTTTAAGAAATGAAGGTCAGTCAGTCCGGAAAATTGCAAAAACTTTAAATGTGTCCCCAAGTGGAGTCGCAAAAACCATCAAGCGCTACAACGAAACTGGCACACATGAGGACCGACCCAGGAAAGGAAGACCAAGAGTCACCTCTGCTTCTGAGGATAAGTTCATCTGAGTCACCAGCCTCAGAAATCGCAAGTTAACAGCAGCTCAGATCAGAGACCAGATGAATGCCACACAGAGTTCTAGCAGCAGACCCATCTCTAGAACAACTGTTAAGAGGAGACTGCGCCAATCAGGCCTTCATGGTCAAATAGCTGCTAGGAAACCACTGCTAAGGAGAGGCAACAAGCAGAAGAGATTTGTTTGGGCCAAGAAACACAAGGAATGGACATTAGACCAGTGGAAATCTGTGCTTTGGTCTGATGAGTCCAAATTTGAGATCTTTGATTCCAACCGCCATGTCTTTGTGAGACGCAGAAAAGGTGAACGGATGGATTCCACATGCCTGGTTCCCACTGTGAAGCATGGAGGAGGAGGTGTGATGGTGTGGGGGTGTTTTGCTGGTGACACTGTTGGGGATTTATTCAAAATTGAAGGCACACTGAACCAGCATGGCTACCACAGCATCCTGCAGCGACATGCCATCCCATCCGGTTTGCGTTTAGTTGGACGATCATTTATTTTTCAACAAGACAATGACCCCAAACACACCTCCAGGCTGTGTAAGGGCTATTTGACCAAGAAGGAGAGTGATGGAGTGCTGCGGCAGATGACCTGGCCTCCACAGTCACCAGACCTGAACCCAATCGAGATGGTTTGGGGTGAGCTGGACCGCAGAGTGAAGGCAAAGGGGCCAACAAGTGCTAAACACCTCTGGGAACTCCTTCAAGACTGTTGGAAAACCATTTCAGGTGACTACCTCTTGAAGCTCATGGAGAGAATGCCAAGAGTGTGCAAAGCAGTAATCAGAGCAAAGGGTGGCTATTTTGAAGAAACTAGAATATAAAACATGTTTTCAGTTATTTCACTTTTTTTTGTTAAGTACATAACTCCACATGTGTTCATTCATAGTTTTGATGCCTTCAGTGAGAATCTACAATGTAAATAGTCATGAAAATAAAGAAAACGCACTGAATGAGAAGGTGTGTCCAAACTTTTGGCCTGTACTGTATTCCTTTAAATTTGACATTTAGGACATTTAAACCACCTTTACTTAAGTCTGAAACAATACAAGCAGCAATCTACATTCTTTAATGAGTATCAGAACAGCTCCACTCTCTAGGAATCGACAGCTGCTGTTAAATAATCTGATCAACAGGGAGCACCACCTTCAGACAGTCAGTCGAGCAAAGCAAGCCGTCCTGACAACACACCACCAGACATTTCTACACAGACGCTACCTGGCAGCCATGTCACAAACAAAGCACACAGACCGAGAGGCTGGATGACCTAACCAATAACCTCATGAAATATTTATGAATGAATGAACAGAGCCTACAAAGCTCAGGTACAGCATGTTAGGTCCGTGGTGTTCCTATATGTCATTCAACCTTGCAGAATACAGGCAATAGGATCTGGACTTTGTGACATCACAGAACAAGTACAAACTCTCCTAAAAAGTTGAAACTAAAACACACAGATCTCATATCAAAAACATGAAACTAAGCAGCAGGTGTTTCATTTCTGCTGATCTACAGCAACCTACTGGAACCAACACTGTTGCATCACCAGAGGGAATTTAGCCAGAGAGCCTTGAGGGATTGAATACAAAAGATTTCAGCATTCACAGGAGGGAATTACTGGTCACTTGCCTGGCTTATTGTGGCAAATATAATACCTGCAGGCAGCTAAGAAACCATTCAGCAATTGCCGTTACTCTTTTGTGGACATTCAATCTCTTACATGACAGTTACTCATTATCTTTATATAACAAGAATGACATAAAAAAAATCTGAGCTCATGAATGATCTCATTATACGAGGTCTGCATGCATTATATTTTCCAGAGTGAGTAACAGTTAAGGTGAGAAGAAAATGACATGAATAAGAATGAGCCTCCCAGGAGCATTGATTCAAAAAAGGCAGGGCTGAGTGTGTGGATGTCTCGCTGGGACACGACTGCTGCCAGCCAGTGTGTCCTTGATCACTGTCAAGGGTAAACAGCGTCAGGGTTACTGAAGAGAAGGGGGCCAGAGGGAGGGGTGGGGCCTCATAACTGGACCACGACCCCCGAATGCACTGAAATGGTGGAGGAGCGGGGGAGGAAGCACAGGAGAGAAAGGCGACCAGCCACGCTCTGAATAACAAATACAACAGCTTCAGAGCACACACACAAGTTCACAGTGTTAGAACCATTAGAGAATGAGGGCTCGGAGTCAAGTGCTTCAGTGAAGCTGTATTTGTTTTCAGTATCAGTACAGTATCAGATCTGAGCTGAGGTCATGTTAACAGCTTCAGTTATTCTCGTTCTTAGACCTGCAAACCTAAGAGAACTCTAGTCTGTTTCTTCAGCTGCTAAATGCACCACTATGTTCACCAGCTAGTCTCTAACTGTGTCCGCCTGCTGTTCAGTGCTGAGAAAGTAGCGCACAGTGGGTTTTAGGAGCTAAATCCCTGGAAAACGATGCAAAGAGAGCAGTGAGAGTGAACCAAAACAGTAAAGTTGTGGGCCAGACAGCAAGAAAATGAGCTGAGTCACCCCTCTCACTTTGTCATTTCATAGAATTATACTATTTAAATGTTGATTATAGCCAATTTAAAGCAACAGTGTGTAGGATTTAGCAGCCTCTAGTGGTGAGGATTGCAGAGTGCAACCAGCTGAAACTTTTACCATGTGCCAGGCATGAACTCCCGCTCTAGATTCCTTCACTGTTCAGTGTTTACAAGGTTTTCACCAGGAGCCGAATTATCCACAAGGGTCTCTTCTTCTTCAAAACAAACGGGCAAGGTGATTAAACCCAATAAAAACGGTTCAGCTCATCATGGAGGGGCTGCTAACTGTGGTGGCTAATGCTAAAGTGTTTCGTTTGTCCGTTCTGGGCTAATGTAAAAAAATGGCGGCGCATCATGGCGATCTCCGTAGACGAGGACCAATTCCCTAAGTAGATATAAATGGCTTGTTTTAAGGTAACAAAAACACGACTATCCTTTTTCCCCAAAGTGATTATACACTAAAGCAGTGGGTCAGTCCAAACGTGCGACATGGTTCAATTCTGAATAGACCTCAAGCGACCTGAAAAGGTGTCGTGTTTGTTAAAGAACACTGGATTTCCATCTTGGAGCTTTTATTTTGAAGTGCCATTTCCTGCTGTAGAGTAAATAACTAACAGACAGCTACTTGAGAGAGACAGCAAACTAGCTCGACGACCTGGCCAAACACAAGTCAACACTGAATGTATTAAACTGTGTGGACCTTGAACTACTGACTAAGGAGAAATCTGGACCCCATGGCTGGATCAGTTGGGAACCACTGTACTAAAGAAAACATACTTATTATATTCCATTTATGTCAAAACCCTCCTAAATCCTACACATTGGAGCTTTAATAAGCAAACACACAGTTACCATATTTCAGCGACCTTTTAACACCGTCTTTGTGGTTTAACTCCGAACTTATTCCAACAAACTGTGGTTCAGTTATAAAGGACAAAGCATGGAGGTGGTGTTTAATGAGCAATATCATATACAATAGTTTAAATGTTTTAGCTTGTAGCATTCGCCACATCAGACAGGCAAAGGTACAAAGTGCCAGATTTCAGACTGTGATTGATGAGGCAATCCAGCTGCAGCCCATGTGTTGCAAAACTGACCCTTTTGCTTTAATGGAAGAAGGTTCAGTGGGAAGCGGAGAGAGGGGAATGGTGACGTTCAACAGTAAACAGGACAAATCTCATGCCTGCTATTGTTTTAAAGGGAAGGAAGAAGACAAGCATAGAGATTTTTCCTTGATGCATTTCCTGTTGAAATGAGATACGGTGGTGAGATATAATATGGTGGTGGTTGAGGCTTGAGCGACACAGCAATATAATCTAGTAGGAGATGTAGGAGTGCCCAAAATGTGATATTTCCGGTTGGCATTTTTTATCGTGGGAAGATACATAAACCATCACAAGGTAACCAGACAGGAGTGCTCAAGGTGAAGGTAAAGAACCACTGAAACAAGAACACCGATCAGATAAAGACAGAAGTGAGGTAAAAACCAGACACAATGAAACTCTACAGCAAGCAAAGGTTTACACTGTAACTGACCCATCTGCCCTCCGACTACACTTCTCTGAGTCAAACTGCCAACTCATAGTGATCATTCACATCAGCTTCTTTCAGGTGATGTAATACTTAGAAATGCAGCTCTCTCTGCTTCTCTTGAGAACAACAAAATAATAAATCCAGCAGCCAGCTATGTATCTACTCTGAGGCCTTGACATGGGGACCCTGGCTGCTGCCATGGCAACATTTAGCAGCCAGACAACCCTGAAAACAACAACAACAACAACACACAAAGTCTGTTTGTAATCATGTTTGCTGCAGCACACGGAGGAAACCTCCTGGTGGACGGACAGAATCTGAGTCATGCAATGGGAATTCACTGCTGCAAATACTGAATACAAGGACTGTTTGGCATTATAAACATGAATCACTGAATGAATGATAATATTAACATTCCCACATGCGCCTTGTGACATGAAGCTGCATGAAGATGACAGAAACGGAATACAAAAGCTTTGACTGTGGACTGGTGAGGAAGACAGAGCCAGAAGAGGTGTAGTGCCAGGATGTCAGTGACTCCAGAGATTATCCAGGTCACTCTTCACCCAACTGGAGCATTAAGCCCCTTAAAACACCTAACAGTGACCCTTGCCTCAATCTGTCTGCTCTGTCATGTGCTGCTTGTATGTCCTGATACAACTCTGCACTGACAGCCCAGTGGTAACTTTGGTATCAGACATGTTTAGACTATCAGTCCTATCCCTGTCTCTCATATGTGACAGTTGAGGGAGGTTGCAAGTAGGATGCAGCAAATGTGACCATTTTCATACCCAATTCTGGGTTAAATTGTTCATCATTTGGGCCATAAATTAAGAATGATAAACTTTAAACACAGAGGAATGAAATGAACTAACAGCCAAACACTGGGCACATAGTAAAACAGGGTAAGACCAATTAAAATGTCATTAAAATTAAGTAAAATCCCTGAAATGCAATTCTAAAAAAGCAGGTTTTTAAAAGAGATTTAAAAGACGAGACACAGTTTGCAGCCCTGATGTCCTTAGGCAGGTTATTCCAAAGTCTAGGAGCTCTGTCTGCAAAGGCTCTATCACCTTTCTGAATTAATCTGGACCCAGGTACAACAAGGAGTGACCCATCTGAGGATCTCAGGATGAGAGAAAGGACGTAGGGCAACAACAGATCAGATAACTTGGAGCGAGGCCTCTCAGGGCTTTGTAAGCAATCAATAATGTTTTAAAATCTATTCTAAAGGCAACAGGTAGCCAGGGTAAGGAGGCAAGGATCAGTGAAATGTGGTCATGTTTCCTAGCTAGAGTCAAAATCCTTTTGGATGAGCTGAAGACGGAAGAGGGATATTTTTTTTTTAAGTAAAGCCAGAGAGAAAGGAGTTACAGTAGTTTACCTGAGTAGCTATGAAGGCATGGATTCCAGATTTTTTAGTGGAATGAAATGGTTTTATTTTGAAATGTTTCTGAGTTGATGGAAGCAGGATTGATCCATTGGTTGCACATTTGTCTGAGCAACACCAGGATCCTGCAATGCTGTGTTACCAAGGCTGCAAAATGTCCATCAAACGTTCATGACAAGCTCCTAAAGTGCAAGATTAGCTTGCTTGTTTTAACCAACAAACCTATCACGATGAAACATTACTTTTGTTATCACATAAGTCACAGAGAAGCACCAAATCACCACAACTGAGAAGCTGGAACTGGAGAATATGTGACATTTCGCTTCAATAATGAACTTGATCCTAACCATTGTTCCGTCCATTGGCTGATCAATTAATGGACTATTTGTTAAAGAGCTCAAATGGAGCATCCACTGCTCCATGTGGGCTCGTGCACATACATCATCCAACCACATAACCAGCAGAATTCAACAACAACCAGCTCAGCAGTTCATCCACAAAGCAGCACACGCTCATCCCTTCACAGATACAGCAATGAGACACTTTGAACACTATGAACTGACAGGCAGAGACAATTCAAGGTCCCACATGTCACTGACACACACACACACACAGGCTGCAGGACTGACTCTAGAAGTTGTGTAACGTTAACTTCACCGTCTGACAGTCCGCCTCCCTGTGTAATCTGCCTCTACCGACACCAGTCTGCTGCTGCTCTGCTGCGAGCCGCCACCGTTACTTTTATCTTTCCGTATACTCACCTGCTTACACGGCTGTTCATGTATTATTAGCGTAACCTTCCCTCTCACTGTGCATGCACCATCATGACTTTTTCTACGACAACCAGCTTCCGCTTCCCGGTCGAGGAGGGACATTCGATCTAATCCTCCCCGGCGGGGAGGAAGAGGGGCCGCGTACAGTGTTTACCAACCCCCGCCGGCTATTTATCCAACTGTCATCTCTTAAATTGCATAATAATAACAAAAAAACACCCAACGTATCTTTCACACAGCTTATCGGACATCATATCCGTTAGATAAAAATCACACCATGTGTACGAACCTCCCTGTGTTCATGTGGAGTGTGTGCAGCTCCACTGAAGGTGACCTTCCACTGACATGCTGTTACCGAACATGTGCGTCAATACGAGTTAGCACAACACGAGCTGGTGCAATGTGATACGTGAACAAATCATGTGCTACACAGCCGGTTTGTGTTTTACCAGAAAACACCAATTTTCTGCTCCTTATGCTTGTGCTTGGGATTGAAGCGACGCACCGTTTGCGACAAGAGCGACAGCTTGCTTACTAGCTAGCTAGCTCGCTGGCTAGCCAGTTAGCTAATTAGCCGCATACTCATTTATGCGGAGGCTAGTGTTAGCATACCAGCTAACTTTTTGGGGGGTTAGTCTGGTGTGCCTGCAATGTCGGTGTAAAGCTGGAGCACATACTTATAGATATGACCCATGGATGTAGAAATGGATCAGATCCAGTGGAGACTGCTAGCTTGCTACTTAGCACACATGAACAGCAGCAAGCTAATTAGCAGATGCTGCTAGGTGCAAGGTGGACCCTCTAAACTTGGAGAGGCTACCAAGGAGATGGTTGGGAGGAGGAAGGGGTGCACCCCACAGACCACCACCTTGGGTCTGAGGACTTTAAAGTCACAAAACAAAGCATGGAGGTAAATGTCATTAGCTTTGGTGGATGCTATGCAGAGACACATGCAACAAAATATTAAATAAACGACACTGACAGCAGGTAATCCACATGGATGCTGGCTATATGAAGATGTAGTGTCAATGTGTGCATTATGATATGTGTTATCAGTGTGTGTATAGTGTGTGTTAGGTGTTAAAACAGCAGATATGCATCAAGCTGCTGTAGAGTCTCACCACAACCGCAGGAATCCTTCAGACGTGTCTTGCTGGATTCTTTGCCGTCCTGGGCTCCATCCCCGGCTTCATCCGCAACATCAACCGGATTACAGTTAGGCACTGACGCCGGGATGTCATCTGTCTTGCTCACCATGGTCGGCAGTCAGTGTGGCAGCAGAAATACCCCAGCAGCGGTGTTTTAAATATGTTCGTCTGTAGTAGAAATACAAAAATCTGCTTCTCCGGCTAACGCAGGCTAGCTGGCTACATGCGAAGGGTACAAGCTTACAAAAACAAGTCTACCGAGGAAGGACAGTGCTGTACATGGTGCTGATCACACGTGGTTTTCTCCTCCCCTCCCCTTGACCTCTTTGCCTTTGCGTTGCACTTCCCCACCCACCGAGCGTGGCGCTACGGAAAGCCACATGCGACAAATGTCACAAACTCCTCTTTGATTTTTTTTTCTTTTTTTTTATTGGCAGTGTAGACTTAATGTTATGTACTGGAAAATCAAATGGGAAGGCTGGCTGAGTGGACACCAAGGTAACAGCACAGACTGAGATATCATTGACCTGACTGACCTCTGATGTCAGCTGCTGTCAGTCACACTGGCTTTTAACCTCCACACTGAGACAGATGCAGCTCACTGACACCAATACAACAGTGGCCTGTGCACAACTCCTTGTGTAACCCCCCTTCTCCTTGCACTTCTCCCTACTGTGCTACAGTACTGACTATCTCCAGATCTGCTGCGAGATAATATCATCAAACTCACAGCCCAACACGGGGACCTTCCACAAGAGCAGATATTGAAAGCAGTACTCACATTATTAAGGCATTTAATGTCTTTTGATACTCTACTAATGCACACAGGCACTCCCACATGTGAAGTGCAAACCAGTTGACGTACAGCCCTGAGCTATTTGGGCCAGTTGCCTGCTTGGAATATGATTTTCTTCTGCAGTAGGAGCAGTTCGTACCAGATTAAACTCATGATAAACAGCTGCCAGGTTAGTTTCGCCACTCAGTGTCACAACCTTGAGGGACAATCAGAGCCAGCAAAAGCAAATTATACCATTAAGTTCTCTGTAATCTCTTTTGTCCTGCTTCCTCCCTCTGCCACGGACAGGTGAGCACAATTAAGTCATTCTGTAAATAAGCTTACTGAAGGAGCGCTGCAGGACAAATCTCACAGCAGATGCAGTCCCCTGATGTGAAGTGTCAAAGATACAATCTGTCAATAATATCAATATTCATAATCGCACTCATTCAGTGATAACTTTAATAGTTTTTACAAACTAAAAGTGTGTAAGCACCTTTACTTTGGTGGGTATAAACACACGTTTTGTCCACCAAGAAAACAAACTGTGATTTCTGTCACGCCAAGTACTCACATCAACATTGTCTCTTTAATTTTCTAACCTCTATTAAGAAAAGTACGGAGGAATCCAGTCAGTTCTGCCTAACAAAGAGCCAATTTGGGCCTGACACATACTTTTTTTAATGTAATAAAGAGGACATTTTGCAGGGTGCAGATAATAGTATTATGAGTCTTCTGGGAGATAAAAGCTTCTTCTCCTACAAAGAAATACTGAAAAAATGAGTCTGGCCTGAGTGCTCTCTGAGAAGGCATTTTACTTTGATGACTATGCCATGGCAAATTGTACATATTTAAATAGTTTCACCACCTCATTATGAATCATGACCCTGAAATACTGTAGATAAGAATGTAAAGTACAATCATGTATGGAAAGATCTGAATGAAAATCATTTTGGTACCATATTTTTTACACTCATATTATTATTTCTTTGTTATATGACACACATTTGTTGAAGCTGTCCTGATGGAGCAGGTGATATCATGGACTCAAACAACATGTGCATGTCCTCCTAAAGTCCTACTCAAGACAGATCTTGGTCTCGAGGCCACTTTCTAAGGGTCACATCTCAGACTCACTTTTTTACTTGGCCTTGAGGTGGTCTCAGGCAAAGAGGACTAAGGATTTTATTTCAAGACCAGTCAAGACCACAACTGTGGCGATGTCCCTAAATTGCTTCTGCAAAAAAGTGTTGGTGTTTGTTTGCTCGTAGAAAACAAAGGAAAATTCCCACACGTAATTTTCACCTCTGCATTGCCCGTTGATTATTTTATTGAGATATTTCTCATGGTACATGTATGCATACACCGATCAGTCAAAGCATTAAAACCACTGACAGGTGACATGAATAACAATGATCATTGTTATAATGCAATGATCTGCTGGGCCTGGGATTCATGTGGATGCCACCTGATGTGCTCCACCCCCCCAAACACCTTTGCAAACCAAGTGCACCCCCTATCCCCTGTGGCGATAGCATCTCCTGACAGCAGTTTCCCCCCAGCAGGACAATGCACCGAGTCACACCTGAAAAAACTGTTCAGGAATGACCTGAGGAACATGACAAAAAGCTCAAGGCCTCGACCTGGCCTCCAGCATTTGTGTGGGACATGCCAGTGCCCCAGAGGTCCACCCAATCCATGGTGGAGCCCCCTTGGCTTGAACTCGGCTTAGATCTGTCAAGGTATGGATGCAGGACCTCTATGGTGCCTGACACCGGGACAGAGGCCTGTGGGCTGTTAGATGGGGTACAGTCATGTGCCACAGATCCTCGATCAGACTGTAATCTGGGGATGTTGGAGGTCAGATCAATGCCTTGAGCTCTTTGTCACGTTCCTCAGGCTATAGCAGTTTTTTCAGTGTAGCATGGTGCATTGTCCTGCTGGGGGGCAACTGCCATCAGGGAGTGCGGCTGTCATGAGGGGGTTTATTTGGTCTGTGACAGTGTTTGGATGGGTGGAGCGTGTCAGGTGGAATACACACGAATGCCAGGACCCAAGGTTTAGCCGCAGAACAATGTTTTGGCTGTATGTATATGCATGTATATACAGCATGCCAACAGAAGAGGTGAGTGAAGAGGAATCTTTATTTGTTTTCTCTGTGTGTTTTTATAAGAATGTGGATTTGTCAATTCAATTTTTGGAGTGCCTGTTTGGATGTTCCACATTTTATTATTAAGTCTGTCCTGCAGTGTGGGACTCACACTAGTCTGGTCATGTCTACAACACTGACGTGAACTTTAGGCTCCTTTTTTCATTAAAGGTAATTTAAAAAAGAATGACATAAGCATTTCTGTGGAAAGGGAAATCGTTTAATTTAAACACCTGCAGATGTATTCACTGCTTCTGTCAAAACAAGTTTTCTCTGATAAACTTCCAGGCAACAATGACAAGCAGGCAGCAGACTAGACAGTCCTTCCTTTTATTCCAATTACATGTACAGTAGATCACTATAGGAAGCTAACACAGTATATGCGGTAATCAGTCAACAGTTTATGCTCACCCAAGGACCAAACCATACAACAACCCAGAGCAACATCTTCATGTTGGGTACCACACTGCGTTATTGCTGGAGACCACATAACATGTCAAACAAGATGCTTCATGGTGCAACATACAGTCCTCTGAAATGTTTCTTGAAGATGCAAAATAAACTCAATGAGGACAAAACCTGGACAAGAAGCTGCTGACATTTGTTATTATTATGAGGATTAGGGTTATTATAAAGGCGTTTAGAGCGATGGAAGACATTTCCTGTGGGTCTGAGTGAATTACTTTCTTGCTATGTTGTGAGATGTACTGCTCCGAAAAGTAGAAAAAGCAAACCAGGCGGTGAAGATTTACTCTCTTTAGCTGAAATATTCATGAAAAGACATCTTCGTTAAGGCATCACACCATTCGCCTTCATGTTAATTTTAGTGGTGGGCCTCTTTGGCTCATTAGCATTTTCCCTCAAAGCAGACAAACAAGTCAACAGTCTGTAGCTGCATGCAGCAACCTGGATTTGGGTGATTAATCCAAGTTGTTACATAACACCAAAGCTATCGATCACCTGAAATGTGTGATGTGGTATGCAGGGTGTTGAGTTATTACTATGAGAGGTGGATGGAGAGTTTAATCTACCTGGCGCTTCATTTGGATGACGTGGAGTGATGAAGTCTAACAGTCTAAATTCAGGATTCCTGTTGGTGGAAAAAAAAAAAAGTTTTCAAACAGACAGCTTTGTACGTCCATCCCTGGCTGCCTCTTACAGGATAGAATAGTGCACACATCATGCTAATGGCTTACCAGCTGAGGTGTGAATGAAAACCCTTGTCACATTTGCATTTTAGCTAAAAAATTAGACAGGGCAAAGTTCGTTTTCATCCAGACAGTCTCATGTGGCATAATAATATGCCCATTTGCTTAACGCTGCTTCACACGCAGCATGTCAGGTTCCTCGCTTGCCTCCTGTGAACTGTAACATAACATTTAATCAAGTCAAGATAATCAAGAGTCAGTGACAATCAACAGAAATAATCCATTAGACAAGTCAGAAAAATATTAAGCAAAACATACTGAGCTCAACGGTTACAAAATACAAAGTTAAACAATCATAAAATCTATTTTAAACACCTCAAGTGTCCTTAATCCAGCTGGCGTGACCTTCTAAGAATATATAAATATATTGATATATTGCTTTATTGAGGATATACTGCTAAAACATGATGCTAAACTTCTAATCAGTTTGCTGCAGCAGGCGAGAAAAGCCTCGCAGCAACTAATCACGATTGAATCCAGTCTTGTAGGAAGGCTCGTTTCAAAGACACGGATGCTCAGTTAAGTCATGGCTCAAGTATAAATCAACTGTGACTTTGGATCAAAAGTAACTGAGGTGCCATATTACGTACAGTAAACCCTTATATGCAAACCCCAAAGAGTCCTAAAAAGTATTTCTGAAACCAAAGGACACTATACATCAGTAATGTCCCAAGTTTCCACACTGCATTTCTTCTACCCACAACTCCTCTATTATAAGGCAGTAATTACAGTAGAATGGACAGTGAAGGAGTAACATAAAAAGTAAAATGTCCTACATTAAAATAAAGTCAAAGTGTTAATTTGATCTTCTCTTTTACTGCTTTTTTTTTTTACCCCAAGTTGCTGTTTGCTTCTTGTTACGCTAGGGGCCACCATGTGCATTTGTTCTGATAACAGGACACACACACACACACGGCTTTCGGCTGCGCCTGCCCTCTGGTCAGTTACAGCACACAGTCACCGTACTTGTGTGCATTTAGACACAGATACGCCGCGCAAAATGAAAAATAAACACTTTGAAAATCAACCAGACTTCAGTTAAAAACCAAAACCTCCAGTCTTGTTCTCGTTTGTCCATTTTTCCTGAGGTGAAAAGAAACCCCAACACAACCACAAACACAAAGTCATTGAAGTAATCAGAGTGTGTGTTTGTGTGTGTGTGTGTGTGTGTGTGTGTGTGTGTGTGTTTAGTGCGCAAACCACACCTAAGTGAAACACACGGTCAAACGCATCACAACTCATCATCACCACCTGTTTATACAAAGCAGCACACATGCGCCTCAGTGTGGATCCTTTAATAAAACAGACTCTAAATATTGTGTTAGCTAATCCAAGACTTTAAGTTTACACATGGCCAACAATACTGCTATCTGATCTGTCCTTCACCTAAGAGACGCACTGATAAAAGAAACAAACGCTGCAATTTGAAGAGAAAAAACAGGTCAGTTTTTGTCTTTGACGACAAGTAGTTTTGTTAAAGGTATACGATGCAGGATTGTCGGTTACTCTTTGTAAACACATTTGCAAGTGAAAGCAAAAGCCAACCCCAGATGCACTTTTGTTTGGTGTTTCACCCTGCTACGTTTGTGTTTCATTTTTCGGTGCTGTGTCTCCAAAGCCCTGTTTCCACCGAGCAGTACGGTTCAGTTCAGTTCGGTGCGCTTATTTTCCGTTTCCACTGTGAAAAGTTGTGGATGGTACCAATGGGACCGTTCTGTACCGTCCCCATTTTTGGTCCCCCCTGTGTTGGGGTACCTAGCACACAGATCTGGTACTAAAAGGTGGAGCTGTGAACACTGCAGTCTGTTGATTGGTCAATAGAGGACGGTCACTCTGCTCAGGGCTGAGTTGAGGCTGATTTTGAGGCTCATGTAACCACTGTTCATACTGTGGAGAGTTTTATTACTTTAACTATAAAATGAAAGGATGTTTTGCTGCCTCTTGCAGCAGCTGGAGTCAGAGAAAAAAATAACTTAATTCACTGGGCCGACTGCCGACAACTTTTCAGGTGGAACGTTAACTTGTAATATTACTCAACGCATGAGTTGATGATGTAAATCAGTCAACACACCTTAAATTTCACTGTGTCGGGGCGTCGGTGGCTTGGTGGTGGAGCGGGCGCCCCATGTGCAGGGCTGTTGCTGCAGCGGCCTGGGTTTGACTCCAGCCTGTGGCACTTTGCTGCGTGTCACTCCCTCTCTCTCTCCCCCTTTCACACTTGTCTGTCCTGTCCATTGAGGGCCGAAATGCCCCAAAAAATATCTTTAAAAAAAAAAAAATACTTATAAATTTCACTGTGTCAACTTGGACCATTACTTTAGTTTTTATATGACATACACTTTTAGTAATGAGTGGATCTTCCAGTGTTTATATATATTAATTTCGACCTGGTTATGTGAACTGCATATATTCTAACCCTCACTCAGAGAAAAAAAGCGTTGTGGAGCGTTGTTCCTGTGGGCTACTGCGACACTAAACCCCTGAGCTTGCCTTAGAAGGACTAAATGCACAAACCCGCTATTTTTAAATATCTTATAAAGAGAGACTCTCACTGCAGCCTGCTCTGTTTCGTTCTGAAAATGTCAGTGTGACAAAGACTTTCCATCTCTCACACCAGTGATGAGGAAATACAGTGCGTGCTGGACGGAGCAGTGAGTGACAACAACCCGCCCACATTTAAGTACTTGAGTACTGTTTGCAGTGGAAACGCTAGGGTCTAGGTACCATGTCTGAAGGGTTGCTTTTGGTTCCAAAGGTACCATACCAAAAGTGTTTGGTGGAAACAGGGCTGGCACTTGGCTACTACCTTTTAATAAAGCCCCGACCTCACCTGAGTGCTGTGAGGGTACACGCCCATGAACGTCCTAAACACGGACAATAAGAAGAAACAAAGAAAATACAGGCAAAGGTCTCTGCAGAAACATACACTGCCACATACTTGTAGTGTGTCATGAGTGATGATTAAGATGGATTTCTTCTGTATGACTCTATATATTGATATTTAGGGAAAATCCTGCACACTATACCTTTAATGTATGGTCAGTTTAAAGAGTTAAGCATTTGAGGTTACAGCTGGGGCTAGGATATTGACCCAACACTGGGATTATACGTCCTCTTCTGTCAAAATCAGATATGAATTTACTGTGTTAGGTATAAAGAGACGTAATACAGATAAAATTTATCAGCTGTAGAGCTTAACAGAGCGATATGCAGTGCAGTGGTCATGGATTGAAGTTCAGAAAAAAAGTTATCTCAAGTTACTATTTCTAATTGTATTTTTTCAAAGTAATGGCCAAACACCTCTTTTCAATCAACATTTTTTCACTTGGAGGACTCACACAGACGTGCATGCCACATCAGATATTTTCAGCTGTGACTCAGTCAGGGGGGGCCACACAAACGTTTGGTCACGTGGTTGATTTACGATTGGCCTTGAAAGTTCAAAGTCGGCTGGGCTACACAACACGTCGGCTTGTAGCCCACCTAAAATGGCTGCTACTCAGTCACCACAGATCAAAAAGGGGCTGCCACAGTATACTGAGCATGTGACACCAGTGTAAACAGATAATTCATCTAACTTCATTTCAGACCGACTTAAAGTGACACTGAGTTTCGCTTTGCAAGTTATTTAAGGTTATATCAAAGTCCATATTTAAAAAAGTGTCTACAATAAGTGTGATGTAATTCAATAGCTAAAACCAGTCTCAGTATCAATTTGGTCAAAGTGCAGAACAACAGTTAACAGCATTAACAGTCTGACAGGAGATAATCATACAGTGATCACACTGCAGTTAAAAGCACAAGTCACAGTAGTCGCTAATCTGCCTTTGTCTCAGCAGCAGGGGGTGCTGCGGCTGAAGACACCAGTCTGGCAGCTTCACCCTGGTGCTCCACTGGCCCCTCTCCACCTCCTTCCTCCTCATCCTCCTTCTCTAGCCCCAGTGGAGGCTGTCTTTGTGCTGCAGTGTGCCTGGAGCGAGCCCTGTGCCTTCGAGGGTGGAGGAAGAGTGCAGGGTCCGGCATCGCTGTGGGCTCTGCGGGGCCCATCACTTTCTCTATGGGCACACACTCGCGGGCACGCTCCACTCTCAAAGACGCCCTCGCGCTCTTACGCTTGGGTTTGACCACAGGAGACGAAGGGGAGGCTCCTGATGGCATCTGTGGAGAAACAGAGTTCTGCTCGGCACCATACTGGGCCCCCTGACTGTTGGCACGGGCGAGGAGTCCCTGCCTCTGCTGCATCCGCTGGTGGTGCAGTTTCTGCCTGGCAGCGTGCAGCTGGAACGAGAGGTATGCTGCCGCCTCCGTTTGTTTCTGCAGCTCCGTGTTGAGGATCGTGGAGCAGTGGCTGCGCCGTTTGAGCTCCTCGAGGAAATGGCGCTCCTTTTCCTTGAGATTGGCTCTCAGCGCTCCCACCAAAGCCCCTTTGTGACTCAGCTCCTTACGAAGCTCTCCTAAGGTGCACTCCTGCTCGGACAGACGGCTATCCAGGTCCCAACACCGAGCCTCCAGGAGCTCCTCTTCCTCCTGTAACTCTGACACAGAAATACAAGTGTTAAATACCTGCAGGGGTTAGTTTCCATATCACTGTGAAAGGACATGCTACAGTTTATCTATGTAGAAAAAGTTTGAAAATTCACCAAGTAACAAAACCCACTACAATGTACAACAAAATCAGCACATACACTTAAACCATACACGGCATTTACACACAGTTTAATACATGCTGTGCATTACCATAGAGGCAGATTATGTATCTTGCCTCAAAGCGCAAAACTGAGCATTTGTTGGGCCACACAACCTCTAATCTTCATCACATACTGTGTGACCACAGAGGCACAACTCAGAGATTGTCCAGATCATATTCTGTCTGGGATCCACTCAGTAAAACAGATATGAAAGAGGTTAATGGGACCAAGCCGGCTAGAAAATGGTTCAGTCTGGTGGCTTTAGAGCTGGTATGACACACATACAGTATAAGGAGTGACAGACTAGAGCTGGGCAATATGTCAATAGCTATTCTTTATCATCTAGTGTCATCATAGTTTGGGATTTGTTTTTAAGACAGATTCATGATACACAAATGTGTCTTTTAAATTAATGAAACAGTCAAATTTCTAACAGATTATTTTTGAAAGACTCCGGAACATCTGCTCACTTTGCATTATAGCAAATTACACATCAACTAAACATGTTCACATGTGATTTTCCATACCTGAACAAATATCGCAGTGTGCAAAGGTTGAAGAGTAGTGGTGGGAGGATTGATACTAAAATACTGATGCTACTAACATTACATTTTAATTTTGAAGATCGACTCTAACGTCTATAGGTTTAATATCAAAAAGGGATGACTTTCTTGTACCCATTTGTATATCAAGGACAAAACTGTCAGCACAAAAAAGGTTCTGTTGTATTTTAAAACAACACTTAAAACTCAGCTCAAGACAAACCAATCATGTGATCACTGATCTAAACTTTTGTATGGAATCAACTGTTTTCCGAAACTATATAATGTATATTTTGTATATGATGTACTCTTTGCAAATGTGCAAACTGTTTTGCTTTTGTTTGCATTGTACTACAGTTTCCTGCCCAGAGACCGAAAATGCAAATTAGCTATATAGCTAACTCTGGCTAATAGTGCGACATGGTGTTGCAGTGGTTAGCACTGTTGCCTCACAGGGGAACCCTGGGGTGGGGGAGCCCTTCTGTGCGGAGTCTGCATGTTCTCCCCGTGTCAGCATAGGTTTTCTCTGGGTACTCCAGCTTCCTCCCACAGTCCAAGGACATGCAGGTTAATTGGTGACTCTAAATTGTCCATAGGTGTGAATGTGAGTGTGAATGGTTGTCTGTCTCTATGTGTCAGCCCTGTGATAGTCTGGTGACCTGTCCAGGGTGTACCCTGCCTCTCGCCCAGCGTCAGCTCAAGTACACCCACAACCCCTAGCAGGATAAGCGGTTACGGAAAATGAATGAATGGCTGAATAGTTGTGTTGTACATGGCCCCTATTAAATAAATTAATGAACTAAACTACTCTTTCCTCCTTCAGAGCTGTGGTCATGTAATGTGCATTCAAACAACATACATTTGCAGTCGCACACCGCACACCCTGAACTTAGAGCTGCAACAGAAAGAAATGGAAGAGGAGGGAAATGCCTCAGCATCCAGGCCCCTGACACAGAGTTTACTGGCAGAGTCTATTCAGAGAGGTTCAAGCAATGAATATCAGTGAAATTAATATTTTAGTCATATCGGATCTTCAGTATTGGTTAATGTTACATTTTCAAACTAATTGGTTATCATTAGGCGGGCGGTGGTGTGGTGGTTAGCACTGTCGCCTCACAGCAAGAGGGTTGCCGGTTCGATCCCGGGCGTGGGAGCCCTTCTGTGTGGAGTTTGCATGTTCTCCCCGCGTCAGCGTGGGTTCTCTCCGGGCACTCCGGCTTCCTCCCACAGTCCAAAGACATGCAGATTGGGGACTAGGTTAATTGATAACTCTAAATTGTCCGTAGGTGTGAATGTGAGTGTGAATGGTTGTCTGTCTCTATGTGTCAGCCCTGTGATAGTCTGGCGACCTGTCCAGGGTGTACCCTGCCTCTCGCCCGATGTCAGCTGGGATAGGCTCCAGCCCCACCGCGACCCTCAAGAGGATGAAGCGGTTAGAAGATGAATGAATCAATGAATGAATGGTTATCATTAGCTGTTACATTAGCAGACTGATTATTCACCTCATAAATAATCACACACTGCTCTCCTCTACATTAGAGTATAGAAACCACTTAAAAAGCATCAGTAACGTTATCAATATCAGCAATATTGACCCTGTATTCCTTGGTAGCGATTTAAAACAAAATTTTCTGACATCACCGAGACCTAGTGGAGATGAAAACATGACCCAATGAATGAATCATCAGGATTTACATATGTGGGGTGGACGGAGAGAAAAACTGACCAGCACAGATCACTTAACAATGTTATTTTAAGTCAAACCCTCCTTTACTACATAGAGCCATGTTGCACCACAGATACATTAACACTGTACATAAAGCTCACATTTGCAGTCAGATAGATTCTCGTCCATTGGCTAAATTCTATGTCATCACCTAGAGCTGATTTGTTCCCAAGAGTTGAAACACAAAAACGACTACTTAAGCCCTCCTCTCTGCATGAACTTCAACCTCCCTGCCAAGGTCAGGCTTAACGCAATATTCTGCTTATTGTTCTTTTTTCTTTTTGCTTCTGTAGACAACATTTGTGCTCTTTCCTTCCAGTAAAATTCCCCGGAGGAGAGGGAGGTATGGATGAAAAGCCAGTGCAGCAACCTCAGGGCTGACTGAGCTGGAGCTCGCCAGAGGAGAAGGAGATTACATCCACAGAGGCTGGGACTGATGCCCCTGCCCATAGAAATAGGTCAGGCTTGCAGGGTACGAGAATCCCGAAGGGCGGAGGGAGGTTTGGCGAGTCCTGGAGGTGAAACTATAAAGCCTGGAATCCATATTAGGCTTAAATGTAATAAGGTGCTTCATACACGGATAAAAGCTTTGGGTTTGAGGTTAAAGCTGCTACATATTGCTTTATGATCTACTTTTTTCACTTGCTACTAGCTTTCTTTTTTATTTTCTTTGTCTGCATGACTTCTCTTTATTGTCTTTCTCTGGTATCTTTGTCCTTTCTTCTATTTCACAGATCTGTCTTCCAGGATGGATCCCCTCAGGACCGATCGGCCTCAGGTTTTCTGTCGCCCATCACCACACCCAGCTTGAGCTCATATGCTAACTATAGACTACAGAACCTAATGTGATCTTCATATCCTTCCATACCCTCTCCCCTCCTCCTCCTTCTCCATGTCTGCAGCTGACCGCATTCTCCCGCCTTGTCTTTTCCCTTAATCTCTCTCCTTGCTACCTCTCATTACCCCTCTCCTTCCACCTCTTCCTCTCTCCTTTTTCTGGCCCTACGTCTCTCTTCATTCTCAGCAAAGTCTTGTAAGTGGACACCCCCTCTGGGACGACGAGGAAAAACGAGAGCAGGAAAGAAAAAGAGGCTGGATCAATTTGTCAGGGTAGGAGGAGAACAGAGGGCCGCGCTATATTGATGGATCGGGGGATAACCTGTCCTGGAAAAGGAGATGGGGTTTAATGGCTGAGTAATGCAGCCAAGCACGACTCACACACCACCCCTCCTTATCTATCAACAAGCACACACATGCACATTCACACAGCCTTTTGACTTCTCTTCATGCGCTCCGTCTCTAATTTGCTGTGACAAAATGGTGCCTATCTCTGCATCCCTGCACCCAGACACCACAAACGGTCCTGCAAATGTCAGCTATGAGCCAAATATGTTGAGGCATGCTGTCTCTGCAGCTGTGTCAGTGTCTTCGCAGCGAGCTTGTGCGGCCCCCCGTGCAGCTGTGACCAATTCTTTTCACACAGGAAAAACAAGGAAACACAGGTGCACTTTGCACCCATGATGTCCTCTGGAAGGAAGTGAGGAGAGGAAGAGAGATAAGGAGGTATGGGTTGAGAAGAGGGAAGAGGGAGGAGGGGAGCTGACAGGGATCTATCCCCTGGGGGATGGGAGGGTGGGAAGGACAGAGGGAGGCAGAGAGGGATGCAGGCGGCGAATTATGGTGGATTGGGGGTTGAGGTTGAGCGCGGCGAAGACAAACAAGCCCAAGGAGAGTCTGTCTTCAGTGCAGACGGAGAGCTGATTCATGATGGAGGTTTGTGAGGAGGAAAAAGTGACGAGCATCGAGAGGATGTTTTTTTTTACATACCTATTTGGCTTCTGCCCGGAGGCTTCACCTTTAGTTCACTTGTCAACTCTGGAAAACACAAGAGAGACAAAACCACAGGAGGGAGCCATTAAGAGACATAAATATATATAAAAACACATGAAATCATATTATTAGAGCTTAAACACTGATGCTCAATGGTGCTGAAATGTCTTAATACAGCTGTATGCTGACTATTGCTGCTGCTGGTTAACAAAACAGATGCTCGATGCAGTTTGCAGCGCGTTCTCACTGAGCTCATACATAATTCATGAAGCTAAATATGAAACTTTACATAAAAGACTGCACGTCAGAGACTTGACCGATGATGTTACATTTACCTGTCACACTCTGGGGAAAAACTCTCTCTACTGCGACCTCAATAAGACATATTAGCATTATTAGCATTCCTCACTGGAATCAATATTCACTTAAAGAAAAACTACTGGCTGTGCAATACGGAAATGGGGTTCGAGGAAATGCAAACTAAACAAATAGGAAGTCGCCCCCCAAGAAAAAACTGGAGTAAAATCCAGAATGCTTACCATTAAGCAACATAAGCAGAGCTACATTCATCACAACACGTAATGCAGGTTAATAACTCTTTACACTTTGTTTTGCAGATTTCAACATTTTTACCCAGAGCTACATTTTCATATTCTGCAGACTGATAGATTTGACAGGTAATGCATGATTTTTTTCTGGAGAACTGGTGAATACAAATGTTCTCAAGTGATTTGTGTGCTGTGCAACATATGAGGTTGACTTTCTGTTGTGTAGTTTGTGTTTCCTCTGAATACTGTTACACTGTCCGTGTCACATTGTAGATATTTTTATTGCCTTGCATTAGTGGATGCTCTTCCATTTGTCTTGTGCCATAAAAATAAAAAGTCTTGCACAGCCAGACCTTTCTAGTGCAGTGTCAGCGCTGGAGAAAGGTTGGGCTGAACCCATCACAATTCTGCACTGAGGGGGAAAATAAAAGCTCTGGGTTGTTTTTATCTCTCTACACCAATCACAGTCTTTGGCAGCATTGGACCCAGGACGCATCAACAGTGCTCTTTTGCTAAAAAAGTCGGGAGGGAACTTGTTTTGGTGTAACATTTGCATGTGGGAAATCCAGCCCTGGCATTAAAATTGTCAGGGTTTGAATGTGATGTTCTGTTTCCTGTTTTATTTTGAAAGTCTGTTGTTTGTCTCCCCATGTCCTGTCAAGTTTCACATCTCCTGATTGTTCACCTGCGACTCATTATCTCCCCTGTCAGAGTGCATATAGATCTGCGTCTTCCCTTTGTTCTCTGCTAGTCTTGTCTTCGTGAGAGCTTTCTGATGTTCCTCCTTGTGCGTGTTTCCTCGTGAGATTGACCTTTTTTTTGTATTTAGACCAGGAAGCTTTTGCCTGTTGATTTGGTTACCTCTGCCTGAGCTGACTGCCTTTTGTGTACTGACCCGGACTGTATTAAAAACCCTGAACTTTACATTGCGTCTCAGTCTGCATTCGTGAGTCCACCAATGTGTCTGATAAAAATGGCTAAAACCCTGGAAAACAAGGCCATGTAAACCATTAAATGCATTTCAGTGTGTGGGTTGCTAGCTTGATGGTCATTGTTTTTATGCATGGTGCTAAAGAAAGTGTGGAAATAGGTCTGATTATGCAAGTTTGACATAGGAACTAGAATTTTGAAAATGGGAACATTGAAGAATCAGAAGAGGAGGAGAATTCTGTCTGACGGTGCAGCTCCACTATACGTGACTGAGTCGCATAAATGCCGACTGCCCTGCCCCGCTGGTCGCTTGTCACTGCAGCTTGATTGTCTGTGTTGACGTGAGCACTGTTTGAATTTTTGTCATGCCCTCTCATCGCACCTCCAGCTTGGTCTCCCAGTATGCTTTGTGTAGCTAATCAATCACTTCAAGCACCCAATGAACGGGAGCGAATCTCGTGTTGTGTACAGTCGGGATTGTTGGTCAGCTTTACCTGACTAACCTTAATAGGCAAGGCAAGGCAAGACAAGTTTATTTGTAGAGCACAATTCGTACACAAAGTAATTCAAAGTGCTTTACAGAACAAGAAAAAGCATTTAAATCACAATACAAAATAAAAACATAAATAATCATTATAAAATGAACTTTAAAAGAGAAAGAGTGCAGATAAGATCCTTTCAGTCATATGCACAGTGAAATAGAGCTGTTTTGAGCCTAGATTTGAACATTGTCAGAGTAGAGGCCTGTCTCACATCTTTAGAAAGACTGTTCCAGATTTTAGCTGCATAAAACTGGAATCCTGATTCCCCATGTTTAGTCCTGACTCTGGGCACCAGCACGAGGCCAGTCCCTGAGGTCCTCAGAGTCCGAGATGGTTCATATGGCACTAACATGTCAGAGATGTACTTTGGTGCTAGGCCGTGGAGAGACTTGTACACAAGCAGAGCTGCTTTAAAGTCTATTCTCTGAGCCACAGGAAGCCAGTGTAGAGACCTGAGCACAGGACTAATGTGCTCGTACTTCCTGGTTCTGGTCAGGACTCGAGCAGCAGCATTCTGGATGTACTGCAGCTGTCTTACGGCCCGTTTGGAGAGGCCAGTGAGCAAGCCGTTACAGTAGTCTAACCTACTAGAGACAAATGCATGGATAAGTCTCTCCAAGTCAGGTTTAGACACTATACCTTTGATTTGTACCTGTTAAAGTTCAAGTCTGAGTCCATTATTACCCCGAGATTTCTAACCTGATTTGTACCTTAATACCTTCTCTAACTACCTAGGTCACTCTACATGGACATCAACTGACAGTTACAACCTTGTACCATATTAGAAATGACATGGGAGCAAAAAATTGCCGTGCACTATGTAAATTAACAAAAAGGTCATCACCATCAACTGAAAATTTACTTTTACCCGCTATGTTTGTGCATATGACATCAACTCGGCAACAGACGTTCCTAGTTGTTTCCCAACTTGAGAGAGCGTTCATATGAATTTTCCAAGTCAGGAGCTAATTTTTCCAATTATTCTGACGCTACATGAATGCAAACAAAAGGCCTGCATACATCCTGTGAGCCAAACTAAAATACAGACAACAGGCAGCAGACAATCAGCAGCCCGCATGTCTCAATTTTAGATTGGACAATAAATCAATGACTGTATGACTTTTTTTCAGTAGTGCAGGACGTATTTATAGAGCTGAATGACATCATTGTGAGTTACCCCACCAACATGATTAGGGATTATCCAAATATTACGTGATATGATATTATATCTGGCATGCCAGCGGTATTAGATACTGGACGGATTATATCTCATGTAAGTGCATTACACCATCTAATGGTTTATGTTTTTGAGTAGATAATGTACCAGACTGGTGTATGGTACTTAGCTATTAGCAGGGCTGGATGGTCCTGGATAAAAACATTTCAGCTTAGAGGGCTGTGCAAGGTTGGACCGCCGGTCGTTTACGTCCTGTCAGTCATTTACGTCCTGTCAGTCATTTCGATGGTCATTCAGGGCGGCTGGACTGCAGGGAAATGTCGACATTGAGCTTTCAGCCCGCGCTCAAACACGGGAATGTGTCTGCATGTGTGCGGCTACAGTCATTTTTAGATGAATGTGGCATAGATTTGTCCTATTTTAATTTCCCACAGCCAGAAATATGTGACTCTTCAATCCACTATGGGTGACGATTAAAAACTAGTTTCATTTTCTTTGAAAAAAGGAGAAAGCCATCATTTTAAATTAACTCTAATAACACTCACTTGCTTGGATGTTTACAAAAAAATATGAAGCAGAATGTAGAGCAGCAGATAGCCTTTCTTCTCCCCTGCTCTCCCTGTCACACCCTTTCTCCTTTCCTCTGCAGTCAGCATAACACGCCCACCCATGCAGCTGGCATGAAAAGACAGAGAGGGGATGAAGAGGGTGGGAGGACAGATAGTAGGGAAGAGAGGAAGGAAATCAGGGAGGAAGGGGAGGGATAGAGGAACCCCAGATAGGCAGTTCTAGACAGACAGCCTCGCTGATTGCTTTTTAAGTATTAAAGTGATGACCAAATAATGAAGACTGTGAGAGCTCCAGTTTTCTGTCTTCATTCACAACTGCCAGAATCACTCATGAAGTTAATTTAACCACCAGTCGGCTCTAGGAACTATTTCTTCAAACAACAGTCAAACAATGAAATCGAGGAGCTCAGCACATTGCAGCGTTCAGTGTGTGCAACACTTTGCAGGTTCGGCTTATCTCGTGCAGCCTCATTGAGCATTTCAAGGTTTTCGTTTCATGGCTTGACCTTGAATGTCGCCAATATATCTTAAACGACACACACAGACCTAATTGATTTCTATGACACACAATAAAGACATGATATCAGAGGAAAAAGCCCCAGTTTCATAAACAGAACACAAATTGATTTAGCTCGTTGTTCAAGGAGACAGAGGAGCCTTTGTGGTGATGAGGATAAGAGTTTAGAACAATAAAATAGAGGTCAGCAGGACAAAGTCAGAGCTTATTGTCACAGCAACATCATCAGCTCAACCTTGCATCATCCTTCCAGGCTGCACGTTAGTGAACTGGCAGCAAACACCTCCCACACCTGCAAACTGTATCCGCACCTCGTCTCACAGCTGTCATTCAGACCTCCATTCCTCACCTCGGTTTATATCTGTGAACCTCTTTGAAAACAAAAACTGAGAGGATGACAAGTTATACATTTTGACAAAATGTGCGATGGACTGGAAGCAATACATCTGAAATCCTCTCTGGGATTTCAAAGTAAATCATTTTCCTGGGAGGATGAGTGATAGCCAGAGAAGAGCGTTGAGATTTACACTACGCTACTGCCTGGCCTGCACTACCATCCAGGCAGAGCGCCTAATCAACACCTGTGCTTAGTTGAGCACAGGTGTTGACAGCTCTGAGAGGGAGAACTAGCAACAACCCTCCCTAACAACATGTACAACTTACAAAACTGAAAGATGTTAAAGGAATGAGCCTCAAAGGGACACTTTGCTGATTTTCAACCAGCTCAAATTTGTTGGACGACTCTGGCTCTAGGGCTGTTGGCTGTAATTGAACAACAGATAAGGCCCGTTTCCACTGAAGAAGTTCCTGGTACTATTTGGGGGGCAGGAACTACTACAGGAATGTCCTCTCGCTCGGCCCTCTCAACCGCCGTGTCTTCACTGAGAGAGCGGAGTACGAGGAAGGTTCCTGTAAAGTTACGGGCTCTGGATGTGACGTAATCGTTGCGCGACCATTTTGACCGGGGCGACGTAGGGACGTTGTTAGCTGTTAGCCGATAGCGGTGTCTGTGATAACTCAGTAAATGGCCCGTGAAAAAAATATTTTTTCCAGCGGATGTCTTAGTTACAACATGATTGAGCTAACTGGAGTAGTTTCATGTCGTATCCGACAAAGGGAGGCTTTTAACAGATGCTGTTGTGAGCTGTCCCTGTCAGCGGCAGCCACTGATGCTTTCTAGACATCGTGATTTCCCATAACTGAATAAATACCACACATAGCAACACAAAACTGTTTTGCTAGCTCAATCATGTTGTAACTAAGATATCTGCTGGAAAAAATATTTTTTTCACGGGCCATTTAGTGAGTTTTTTTTACATGGCGGCGGAAGCTATATGAACGAGCTAACCCTCGTCGGCTGAGTTTTAAAAATGCCGGCTATTCTGTAGCTTTCTGTTCACATCCCTCCTTGAGTATATCCAATCAGCACCAAGTAATCCCAAGCCCCAGCCAGGAGTTTCTCGGGCCGTTCTGAGTACCTACTCCGAGGCAGGGACTTGTTTAGCCCCTGTAAAAGTTCCGGAACTCTGTCCTTAGGGGGTGGTTCCTGCGGTGGAGACACGCACCAACGGCCCCGGCCCCGTAAAATTACCCCAAAGTTCCTGCGGTGGAAACGGGCCTATACTTCGCATATTCGTAGGCCTGCCACCACAGGCTCAAAGAGTATAGAAGTAGTAGTGGGAGATCTGCCCCTCTGTCTCTCACACTTTGCTTAAACAGTGAGGACCCATTCACACTGGCGCTATTTGGTCCACTTTAAACAAACCCTGGTCCGCTTCCACAGATAGTTCGGTTTGTTTGGAGTGGTGTGATTCAAACTCTGGTGCGGATCAAACAAGCGAACCCTTGTTGGAGCAGAAAGAGCACATACACTTAACTTTTAAACCCATGGACCACAGATTGGAAACAATCTTTAATAGCACCGTTTGAGCTGCTCTTTGTGTACACAGTGGTGTTGGTGTGTTTGACTAACAGAGAGAGAGAGAAACAGACAAAGACAAAGACTGGCGAGGTCAGAGAGACTAAAGCCCCGTTTCGACCAAACATTTCTAGTATGGTACCTTTGGAACCAAAAGTAACCCTTCAGACATGGTACCTACTGTAGACCCTAGCGTTTCCACCACAAACAGTGCCCTTAAATGTGGGCAGGGTTGTTTACACTCACTGCTCCATCCAGCACTCACTGTATTTCCTGGCTCTTATAGTTACGGTTTACTAATATATATAAAACTCTCCACGGTATGAACAGTGGTTACATGAGACTCAAAACCAGCCACAACTCAGCCCTGAGCAGAGTGACCGTCCTCTATTGACCAATGAACAGACTGCAGTGTTCACAGCTCCACCTTTAGTACCAGATCTGTGTGCTAGGTACCCCAACAGAGGGGGGACCAAAAATGGGGACGGTACAGAACGGTTCCGTAGGTACCATCCACAACTTTTCACAGTGGAAACGGAAAAAATGTTGAACTGTACCGTACTGCTCGGTGGAAACTGGGCTTAAGTCTCTCTGTCCTAATTAGTCTTTCTCTTTGTCTACCTCTTTCTCTCTCTCCCTCTCTCACACACACACACACACACACACACACACACACTGTAACCACAATGCACAGCTTTATTGACCAGATGTGATTGTACAGCTGAGCTACAGAGTGACAGAGGTGATGGAGGGGGTCGTTTTCTACACAACTGGTTACATTGGCTCTGAGCCATCTCATCCTTTCCCCTTCTCTCTCACACTCACACACACACACACACACACACACACACACACGGACTGAAGACATTTTACAAACAAAATTGGACAGCCTGCTGCCCTGATCATATTTTTTGACACAACATAAACAAATTTCTCACACAGTGTCCATCAGGGTGCCCCCCCCTCTCACAATGTTATGTAAAAGCAGGACAAGTTATGTTTTTGACCAGAAAGCTTAAACATGGAAGACAAGCCTCAGCTCAATCTCCGAAGTTAACTTCTACATTTCATGTATTATTCAACTTTTCATTGACATTCATACTAACTGGACCCTTTTCCACTCTTTCAACTGTTCGTATCACTTCACCTCATTCTTACACATTGAAGCCAGCATTGCACTCAGCTTTTCTAAAACCTTGAACTATTCCACAGTATTGTTATCGTTCAACTTTTCAATGTCATTCATACTGATTTAACCTGTTCACACTTTTCCAACTACTGCTACTACTTCACCTTCTTCTTACACATTTGTGCCAGCGTTGCAGTGTAGCGTCACCTTTTCAATATTCCACATTATTAATGTATAAATGGCATTATTCAACGTGTAAAGCCAGCATTGCCGTGGAGCACCAGCTATTCAGAATGCAGCTTTCACACTTGGGGTGTAAATCACTGGTTTTATCACAATACAATATATTGATTCTTTGGACGACGCTACGATACTTGCTGATATTACAAAGTCTGCCGTGACATGATTTCGATACGATTCAATTCAGGTGCCTGCCATCAAGATGAGACATTATCTGCTATAATATTGCTATGGAAGCAAACAGACTGAGACACTTGGCATAGTGAGCCTGAGAGTGATAAACTCCACCAACTGATGCAGGTAACTCCATGTTAAGGAGGACAGCAGATCGTGCCAGTTTTCTAACCTGCGACCACGCTCACATTTTTGACACTACAGGCACAAATTTCACACTGCTGATTCCTCAGGTTGTCCTCTCTCTCAGGGTGTACAAATTAAAATGATCTGAGTTATTGTGTTTGAGGAAAGACCAGCAGTTTGATGGGAGTGCTTCAACTAAATCTGTATGAGATTAACTGCCTTAGCCAGGAGTCACTGAGGAGTTAACATTACCATGGCAACCAGAGCTCACACACACACACACACACACACACACACACACCCCTCCCCCTGCTCTCCCCCCTGTGTTTGTTAACCACAATCCCGTTCATATGGATTGCTAAAGACATAGGATCTGTGGATTAACCCTGATGGATGATATGTTTGAACACATCTCTCTGAGGGTGTATAGTGTGTGTGTGTGCATTGTGTTAGACTTGTATGTATGTGTGTTTTCATGTGTGCTCACTCAGTCACATAAGGGGATTCCCCTCCACAAACCTGCCCCCCTACAAGGCTAAATATGTATCTGAAGGTATATACATGTTTTTAGGTGAGGGTGAGTGTAATGTAAAAGGGTCAGCAAAGCCTCCAGGGAATTAAATAAAACATCCCCACAATTATAGTAATGCAACTGTGTGTGTGCATGTGTTGTGTGTGCATGATCACATGTGCACTTGCTCACTTGATTAAATGAACGGCATATCCATTAGGCCTGAACAGGAAATGATGTAATCTACAGGAATTGAGGCATGACATCACCATGTAGTCATTGTCTGGCATTGATTGATGGTGCGCACACACACACACACACACACACACACACACACACACACATCAGATGAACAATGAGGCCTGTATGCACATGGAGAGATTTAGTTTCTCTACTTGAGATGAAAATGACGATAAATGCTGTAACAATCGCAGCTTATGTTCCGTCTGAATTTAAATATCGATCATGTCGTCTGTTAAATGAAGGTGAAATCATTCAAAATGAGTTGCAGATTATCCACAGCTCTACCAGGCTTTATTGGTTATCATTAAGTAAAAAAAAAATAGATCAGAAAAGGACACAAAACTGCCTCCTTCCAATCATACATCATGCCTGTAATTAAACATCTTTGCAAATCTTCTCTCCGAGGGTAGGGGGTCAATGAGAGGGGTCCGTGCTGATTACAGCAGCAAAAAAGACACCACAGTAATCCTTCTCATTAGCACTGAAGTCATTATTCAGTCATTAACAAAGACTTTCAAACAAAGATCCCGAACATTATCTGGTTCCAGCTTCTTACATGTGAAGATTTGCTGCTTTTTTCCATCATATATAATAATGAAGTGAATATATTTCAATTTGGGGGTGCTGCTTGAACAGTACAACAGTCTGAGTACATCAAATTGAAGGGATTTTTTTCATTTTGTAACATTTTTATAGGACGGAAAAAGGGGAAATTGTCATTAGCAGATAATAGTCGCAGCCCTGGAGGTGATAACAAGTAACGGTATATATCATTACAGCTCATCTATCTATAAAGCATTAATAAACAATTAAAAAAGAAACAATAATGGCACTCAAATTAAGACGTATGACTGGAATGAGACTCTAAAATGACCACAAAGAGACACAAAAGCATGAAAAGATCGATAACACTACAAAGAGACACAAAACAACAACAATAAAGAGGCAAAACCACCACAAAGTCTTAGTGTCTTGCTCCTATGTGGGACAGGTGGTGGGGCCTTTTGAATATCTGCACCCAGGGGCCCATTGTCTCATGATCCACCCATGCATAGTGTCAACATTGTTGCACAGAAGAATAGTACACTAAATAAGTCAGGAAGTGTTAGTGAACATTTTTGGGTCACTTTAAAGTTTCTTGACCCCCTCACACACACACACACACACACACACACAGTCACAGTAACATCAGCAGTAGTGTGTCCCTCACCTGCGCATCGTTTCTGCAGGGACAAGATCTCCAGGTGGAGGCCGTGGAGCAAAGTGAGGTGCTCCTGCCTGAGGAACACCATGCTCCTCTCCACACTCTCTATCTGCCGAGACAGGTTGCTCTCATCACCCATGGCTGAGTCTGGAGGGACAGAGGGAGGGAATCAGGAGGATGGCTCTGACAGATTTTTAAGCATCCATCTCGGCCTGTCTCCAACACACTATACCTTTTCCAACTTCAGCTTGAACTCCTGATGCTAAATGTCACTTTCGAACAGTGGGAACATTGCTTATGTCAGCCACAGAGAGAGGAGAGTGCAAGTTGTGTATTGAGGTCATGTGGGAGCTATAAATAAGGTATTGATGACCAGGGAAATCAGCAGAAATGGGAGAGAGCATGCACCTTCAGTCAGCATCGATAATAAAGCATTAGATGTGATGTCTCTGCTTACCTTTGATTTTACGTTAAGTGCCAAAATCTGCTATATATGATTCGCAAGCGTTATAAAAACGTCCTCTGATCCGCGCATGCTGGCCTCCAGTGCTGCTCCAAATCCTGTGGGCTGCGGCATTCACCCAAACACATTTTATCTGAAGCGTTAAAGTGCTTTCCAGCTGCATGTGACGCCGTTTGATTAAAGGACGAAGAGGCTGGACCGCTGCGTAAAAATGCAGAACCGCCACGGTGCATGGCGCCGCGCTCCTCCCGCAAAACCGCTCCTCGCCGCAACATGGAGCATCACCGTGGAGGGGACGTTTTCAGACGCGTCGATGCGAGAGCCCGTGAGGAAAGTGCGCAGTCCATTTTTCAACATGCGCACCCTTCATCCTCCTCGCCCACCGACTGAGACGCGGAGCTGCCGTGGACTGAGGCTGGGGTGATGAAAACAAGGCACCGTGAGTAGAACACGCGAGAACATCGTACGACGGAGGCAGCGGGACAGCTGATTGGAGGGACCTGCCCAAATTAGCCATACGTAGACTCTGATGAGGATCGATACAAAGCACGCGCGTGGGAGTATAGGCTACAAAGGAAAACACGCCATGAGAAAAGAATAAAACAAAAACAAAAAACAAAATGTGACTTGAAAACAATCTTAATTTCCAATTGCTGTAAATCAGTCTCATTTTATATTATGAGACTTCATCTTTATTAGACAGGTGTGATTTCTGCATCATGGACAGAGACATCCCAGGATGCTGCAGTGGTTCTCAACCTGGGGGCCGCGGACCTCCCGGGGCGTTAATTAATTCACAAGGGACCTGAGTGGCAAAGTCCTAAAAGTAAGAACACAGAAAATAATTAGAGGTTAAAGCAGACGCTGGTAACGTTTATAAGAAAAAAAAAGATTTCTGTCATAATTGACACTAAGCCCCGCCTCTTTGTGATGGTCCAACAAGCTGTCAGGGTAAGCATGGAGCCCACACTGTAACTAACTGCACTCCCTGACAAAATATTATTTTTGGAAAAATGAACCAGTGATTCCAGAGAGAAGCAGACAGAGGGGTCTACAGTCTGTGTTTGAAGGATATATCCAGGATGTCAAACTGACTCAGCAGTAGACTCACAAGTCAGTCTTGAGACGCTTTGCTTAACTAAAGACTGATGACTTTCTCCCTGATTTTGTGTTTAGATGGGCGGATACAATTTCAGAGTTTAAAAAAACTCCCTACATTGCAGAACCAATAGTAAATCTGCAGGGCGGTCCTTCAGTGGCTCGCTGAACTCTTGTGCTTGTAAACATAGTCCGACTAGAAACACGTGTAGCGGTACAAAATGGCTCAGCCGCGCTTGCAGAAAATGCTGTCAAAGTTAGTGGATGTTTGTTGCGTTTGCGGCGACACATTCTCGCCAACTAAAAGAAACAAACATAATCTTTTACAAGGCCATGACTCATCCGTCCGGCCGGACTATAGAGGGATTCGCCTTGTTGTTTACAAATACTTCCGGGTAGAAAACCAGCAGAGCTTTTAGCTATATATATATATATATATATATATATATATATATATATATATATATATATCACATTTTTCACATCACTGTATCACCGTTTAGACTAATCCGATGTTTGTAAAGTCTATAAACACAATGTTTGAACAAACATTACTATTTCTTAGCCGTTAGTGGTGTCTGTAATAGGTAATAACTCATTAAATGGTCCGTGAAAAAAATATTTTTTCCAGCGGATATCTTAATTACAACATGAATGAGCTAGCAAAGCAGTTTTGTGTTGCTATGTGTGGTATTTATTCAGTTTTGGGAAATCACGATGTCTAGAAAGCATCAGTGGCTGCAGCTGACAGGGACAGCTAAAAGCAGCAGCAAAGCTAACATCAGGACGTCATCTGTTAAAAGCCTCCCATTGTCGGATACGACATGAAACTACTCCAGTTAGCTCAATCATGTTGTAACTAAGACATCCGCTGGAAAAAATATTTTCTTCACGGATGAGCACACGTTTGATAAAACGGAGTTCAATCTCTCGGCATCCATTTTCAAGCTCTCTGTGTTTGTTTCCTTGCGGACGAGAAAAGGGGGAGCGCACATTTCCGAGAAGGTGTGTCCTTTTCAAAAATGCAAGAGGCGTTGCTTTGTTGCCAGCCGTTTTCGCTGGTGTGTTAAGCACACTTTAGAAAGGAGTGTCCCCAGACTATCAGAAGGCAGAGATCTCTGATTGGTGGCGAGACTAACTCAGCAACAACAACAGGTTAAAAAGACAAAGATAGTTAGAGGCTAAAGCCGAACTATAGGCTACAGATCACAGTGTAAAAGTGAACCACCACATCACTGCTGATCGCCACACAAGACAATGAATATAAAGGGAACTTTGCTGATATTGAACCAGCTGTGTGGCATCACAGTGTGTGCAGATGAACGGTGTTTGGCTTCGCCTGGAGTGTTCATCCGGGCACTGGCGGCAGTGGTGGGGAGCTTCGGGGAGTTTGCCTTGCCAACTGTAGCAACTGATTTAAACTGAGAATGTCAGATCAAGAGGAACCTATTGTTGATAAATGTATCAGACTGTACTTCAGCCAAGGTCCAACACAGCCAGAAATTGTGTGTTGATTCAATTCAATATGCTATTTTGGCACAATTACAACAAAGACATTATTGCCAAAGCATCTTTCTGTCAGAGATCACATTCACACCAGTCCTTGTTGGAGAAGACTAGTTTGGCTGCAACTACACGTTTATGAATCCTTCCTGACAGTCATGACAGTAATCTGTGTATGTAAGTATGTATGTGTGTATAAATGTACACATATATATATTTA